>NC_045476.1:45787561-46102061 GCF_009650955.1 Corvus moneduloides
TTTTGAATCACTGAAGCCTCTTAGAATTCTAAACAACTCATACAGAAAAAAAATAGTAAAAAACAAGAAAGAGAGTTGTAAAACCAAACTGCATTATGTTGCTGGATCATGAGGCAGACTGTGTAGGATAGTGTAACAGAGGAAAAAAAAGCAGACTGACTTACCTTTTCCTAAAAAATATATTTCACCTTGCATCTGTGTGCCCAAGTCCCTCTGGAATTTTAAGAATGTGATGCATAACTAATTTTAAAACTAAACAAAATTACCATCTCTTTTTCTGAATGTAATTTAAGTGTACACTTGTGCAAGTTTAGGGCTGTTTATTTTAAATGGCAAATGGAAGATGGACCCATACTGACACCAAGAAACACCAAAGAAATCCCCTGGGAAAGGCCCAACATAGGTCATTACACCCACTGTCCCTCCATCTGGCTAAACAGAAGCAAGAAGTTTTCTAGTCTGCCACCTAATTAATAAGAGCACAATTCCAGAATTCATTTGCAACTCAGTACTAATGAGTATATATTGACAGCAAGAGTTTCTATTTTAGACATATTAGTGAATATAATTGTATTCCATTCCCAGTGATTGGCATTTTGGATCACACATCATGAAAGAGGGTGGAGATAAAGTTTTCCTCTCTGAAGAAATTCAGTGTTGGATACCAGGGTTCCACAATAACAGCCAAATCAAATTGCTGGAACTTAACACTGTGAAGCACTTTTCTTTCAAATTACTTGATGATTTTGAAAACCTGAATCCATCTCTTACTATCTGTTTTTTAATCCATATGGAGCATCAGTCCAAACTAAGATCTAGAATTAACACTACTAAAACACATTGGAAAATCTTTGCACAAAAAGAAAGAACAAGAACTGAAGTTAATTCTTTTTAAAAAGCAGTATAATTTTCCCTCTTTGTATTTATAGGAATCCAGATATATCAACTATTTTCCCATAGGTCTCACAATTTTTCCATTTTCTATTAACCTGTGATGAATTTAAATAATGCAAATTTTTAAGTGGCTTCTAAGTATAAAATGACAGACAGTGCTTGACAATAGTTACTTGTATTTTATAGGAATAAATAATTTTTAAAAGAACAAACATTCTGGTACTTTCAAATAAAAGTCTTTACTGATTGGTGTACCACAATAATCCTTCTCTTTTTCTGTGTATTGACTCAGCAACAATGCAGGACAGGAAAATAACACTGCAGCTTGTGTGATGCTCAGCAACAAGAATTTTAAATGCCTCACTAAGGGTGATATAGAGGATTGCATCACATTCCAGTGGAAAGAGATGTTAAACACAAATATCAACACAACATTCAGAGGCTCATATATGAACCAGTGAGTGCAATAACAGGCATTTTGCAGGCAATGATTCCTTTCATACAAGTTTTCAGACTACCTTAAAACCCTAAGCCCTCTGGTAAGATCAAACTATTAACTGTGATGAAGCATATGTGTGTAACACTTCACAAGTGGCAAAGCTGGACAAAATGACATACAAGACAGCTGAATATGTTAAAGCATATTCATGAAGGAAGATTGGTTAGGGAAACAGAATATATATACACTTTATCAGTAATAAAATCTTTTTCCCTGACAATCTACAAATTTACATGTCACTATACAGTGCCAGTCATTAAAGTCTTTAAAACTGCCACGTAAAACGAGTGTAATTTAAATATCGCAGTATTTTCCTTACTTTTCTGAGGTTAATTACATAACTTAACTAAGGTTAAGTGACAAATGTGAAGTCGTACAGGTGTCATAGTGCAATTGGAGTTATACAGAACAATTCACAGAAATGCGCCTTTACCAGAAAGACATACATAATTTAAATTAATTTGTTCTTACAGAGCTTCCAGAGTCAGTGACTGAGACCTGAGAGTGTTGCATCCTTGATTGTACATGAGTGCAGCTAGAAAGTTTCCAATGAAGTTACAATTCAACACAAAGGGAGAGAGAAAAATGTCCTTATCCCTTATCATGGTGGCATAGAGAGATAAATGAGCTTTCCCTAAGCACGGGATAAATGATGAGCTGATTCCAGAAGCAGATTTCCATGGGACATCGCAGCAAACAGTGCCAGGACCTTACAGCAGGATCTGGCATTGGGGATCAGCATCAGTCTACAAGTGATTATAAGGTACTCTTATAAGCAGGTACTCTTCTGGAAGGGCCTAAATTTTGGCTTTCACCTACTAAATCAATGCATGGAGTTGGTCCTTTGTAGCAGGCCAAGTTATCCTGGTCATTCTTTTTTAAACTGGGATTTTCCAAAGTCAGTTCTAAAGCTTTTCAGTGTACTACAGCATGTGAAATCATAGCAAACAAAGTTACATTATATTTTTCATGAAGTTATGTCCTGGTTCTGTCTTCATCCTTACCTGTGTCCATACCTACCTGGAACTCTGTTCAGTATACAGACATCTACAGTCACAACAAAACCCTACTATTGAATGTAATATTTCATGCTCTAAGCTGAGCTTTTTCATAATCCCCTAATACATCGTAGCAAAATACTGATACTCCTACATGTAAGTATGAACGTATTGCATACTTGAAGATTTTAGGACACGTATGCCAGCATGAAAATACACTCATTTACATGCTAGGAGACATTATGGTAAAGATAATCAAGGGTACAGACGTATGGATTCAACTAGCAAACCCTCTTCAATACAGGGATTTTTTACCAATATGAAGGCACGTTAGCAGATTAGAACTGATGTTCCCCATACTGTTTAAAGAGAATTCCAATCTACATAGCTAAAGAACAAGCCTAATTTAGATTTGCTAGGTCCAGGATTTGCTACCAAAGGGAAAAAAATGAAATCTATTTGATGCACCATGCCCCTTTTATCTTTCAAATAAAGAAAGAACTCTTGAAAGTCATAGAAAATATAACACTTATCTTCTGTAGTTTATAAAAAACCTGTACATATAATAATGATCTGAAATATTTAAAATAAAATATTCAAATTATATTCGTGTAGGAAAAATGGACCCCTATGAACTCAGCATTTTTAAAAAGCATTTTATCTAACTGTAAAAATAGTAGAACATTTAGAAGAGAATACTGCAAGAAACAGCATTGGTGAAAGCTGCGGTTTGTAATTGCAAAGTTAATTATCTTTCCTAAACCATCAGTTGTCACTTAGATAGACCAGATTCTAGCAGGCTCTCAGGGGACTGACTTTATTTCATTCCTAATGGCTTGGGACCCAAAATTTTGCTGTCTCTGAACATTTGGTCACTGAATGCACCATTTATGGAGTATTGTTTAATTAAGGGCAAATTAAGAGAACTGTGCACAGAATTTAATTTCATATCCTGTGTAAATTCTTTTAAAGAGGATACTAACTATAGGCATTATAACTTTTCATTATCCACTGTTTCTACAAGGTATTGACAATTTATTGTTTGCAACAGTTAAGAGTTTTGTTTACCCTTTGGGGAATTCTGCTGGCACTGCAGTTTTTTGCCTCATCATTCCATTAACCCCCTCTGTGCCACCTTCACTATTTTGTGATCAGCCATATATTTGAAAATGCGCTTTTTTTTTCAAATATGTTCAAATATACTTCCACAGCAAAATAAAACGAGGTTAGAAGATAAGATCTACTATATGCATGTGCATGTAATGCCCATGTGCAGCAGGAATTCCTACAGGACTAGCGTAGACTACGTTGTAGGCAGCCAAAATTCACTGAAACTCCTTATGCTGTTGCCTCTGAACAGAAAGTAAGAAAATGCAAAGAGCTAGAATAGTCAACGTTGTACAGAACCTCCTAATCCCTTCTTGGCAGAGACACTTGCACAGTTTGGGTGTATTTTCCATTAACTGGCTCTTCAGCTACTGCATGTGACCTGCAGTTTGCTTTTCCTTCTCCCTCACTCTCACCCAGTCCTTCTGCTTGAGTTTCAAAATCTGTCTGGGTTGTAATGCAGCACGATGGCTGGAATTTCACCATCATAAAGAAATTCATGTTTACTGAAATCAACTAAAAATTGTATTTACTAACAATAAAATTATTTCATCTGGAGTGAAGAATCATTTCCACTGTAGGATCACAAAAGCATATAGCTTGAAAGTAGTTATTACTAGTCTTTGAAAACAACAATCTGTCTCCAAAGAAAGCAAAAACCTGTTTCTAGAATATTTTAATAATCATAGAGAAGATGCATACTCTGGAGCAAAGGTACTCCAAACAGTACAAAGCACAGCTTGTATATACCCTGCAAAGCTAGTTCTAATCTATGTAGAGCACAAGTATGGAGCACAAGTCACTGTCAAACATCCATGGTATATTTTACAGAATGAGCAGAAGCAAATAAAAATGAAGGCTCCTATCAGAAAAGAGGTAGAAATGGTTACCAAAGCTCGAAGACATCCACTGTCCTTATGCCAAACCAGTGTCAATACTTGATTTTTTCAGGAAGATTGTGTAAAATTATTCAGAGAGGTTAATCTAGCAAAGCTAGTAATAGCTATGCAGAAAGGAACACTGCTTTCAATCCATGGTAAGCAATCTCTCCTTCAAGTTACCTGCTGTTGTCACTTCAGGGTGTGGCTTCTTTGGCTGAAGAACTTTGATATTCACCCCATTTCTTTCCTCACACTTCTGTTCCAAGAGGAGAACAGTAAATTGAAACAATTGAAAAGTGACTCCACATAATATCAACCAGATGTGATAGAGGACTCTGCTCTCTGTCTTATGTAATTAAACCTGTCCTAATCCTTCACTCACGACCTTAAAGATATATGATCCTTGATGTATACCAATACTCAAATAAATTAGTATAGGATCCTAATAAAATTAACGTTTAACTATCTTTACTTCCTAGCATATTTTTTTAATGGTGCCAAAGTTGATAATGCAAATCATTAGTATATATTTAAAAGCTCAGAGCATAAAAGATTGTTGTTGTTGTCTCTCTCTAGATATAGCTGCCTATTTCTGAGGAAACTGGATCTTCAAAGCATGTCTTACTGGAGAACGAAGCATTTAATTTTTTTTAAGGAAGCTCATTTGTTTGCTTAGAAAAAGCATATGAAATTTCACTGCAAAAGCAATTATAAGACAAAATTAGCACTAAGAATGAAAGGACTATCTTAATGATGACTGTAGCATCATTGGCATGACATTATAATACTGTAAGAATTATACAGCATCCAAAACCTGTCAAAAGAGATTTAGGAATATAGTTTGGAAGTTATCCCCTATTGAGTTACTGTCCATAATCCTGATACAAATCCCATAAAGTGTTCGTGTGAGGTAGTCCATATGCTAAGGGTAGCATATCATTTCAAAGCTGTCAGTTTTAATTTCTCTTTTATTAATTTTCCCATAAGTCTACAGACATACATTTCAGAGGATATATATCAAGTAGATTGTATCCACACTAAGAAGCAATAAAGCGATGGCTTCTTCTGACATGCTTCACCATGAAGAGTTCACACATTGGAAGGAATAAGTGTAAACACCATGTTATGAGAAGCAGGTGGGAAGATTTTGAAAACCTGGAGGACCAGAGATGAAGGACAAAGGCATTGAATCTAGGGAATCAAGAAGAAAATTTGGATTTTTGTGTGCATGCAGAGGGAAAACGGAGGGGAGAACCTGTATTTGAATAACTGGTCTATGCCTGCTTAAGATTTCAGTCCTACCATCACATTCTTGCCCTTAAAGGAAAACTATGACAAGAGTTAGTTTAGCCCTTTGCCTGAAAAATCAGCTATGACCACACTATCTGGAAAGAGAATCCCTAGATATCTTGGTAAAATTCTGTCTGTGGCTGACTGTGATTTGCTGAAAGAGAAATTATGTAGGAAAAGGTAAATGAAGAACAGGCCCTAACCTCGTCTAAAAGTTCAGAGCAACCCAGTAAACATAAAAGTTTGCAGGAACTCATTGCCCGTTGTATTCTTTTCTAGTAGAATGTTTAGCAGAGGTTGATCACCTCCTGTGGCAAGGCTGTGAGAACGTGAAGTAACGCATTTAACACAATATCAACTTTCTTTCTATTACATTGCAATTTGCACTTTAATGTAAACCTAAGCCTTACATTTAAGGGACAGGACTACAAAAATGCTCTGAACCCTGAATTTCCATATGTTCTTGAAAAAACAGCATGACAGGAAAGCTGTGTCAGTGGCTGATTCCATATAGACCATTGTTACCTTTATCATACCTTTTTCATCTTTAATTCTCATGTCAAAGACAAGGAAACTCAGATATAAGCTCTCTAGGTACACCTACACTGCCAAATAAAATAGGATGAGTGACTGAAAACTGGAATCTTGATTGTTCATACTACTTCTCTCTCCCCTCTGACCTAGCTCCAGGTATCATCCGGGACACAGTTTACTCTCATTACAGCGTCCGAAAGAAGTATGATAACACTGCCAAGTGTGCTTCTCTTTACCCTACATTATAAGCCACTTTTCCAAGTGTACTTTTTTCAGCCAATTCACTACCTCCAAAAAAACCAAAATGACCAAAAAGTCATAAGGCCTGATAACAATGTAGGATTATAAAATTATAGGACCAGCCCCTACTCTGACTGATATGTTCTTTTACTAACTTGGTGACAGAAAAACTGAGGAAAGGAATTTTTTCCAATAACATCACTAGGCTTCTATTGAGCATTTCTGATATGAATCTCTGAAATAGCTTAATGGTAGAATTGAATTAATTTCTAGATACCTGTCAATATAACAGAGACAATTAGATCATTTGTAATGTAAGACTGGTTTTAAAATTTCCTGGCATCATGAATCACCATTGCATGAATTACTGCAAATGTTTATATTTAAGTTAATACTGTATGAACACTGCAGTATATATAATACTTTTATCATGTAAAATAAATTAATGTGTTGAAGATAATTAAGTTGCAATGCAGATGTGTTTTGATAACTTGCTAAAAACAGCTGAGGATAAATCTATTTTTGCCAAGAGCAAATTTGAAGTCCAATGTTCTTTATTTAAATCTCCCCTGTCTTTCCCTGTCCCTCAGATAATTCTTCTTTAGAATAACAGCAGCTATGTCTACATGTCAGTTCCCAGATTCCAGATGTGCCTTAGTTCATCTCATGACCACAAGCATAAATCTCAGACCTTTAACCAGAGGTTTAGCTCTAGACCTGTAGGAGCAATTAGCCAGTGCTCAAGATGGAAGTGTTGGCTGTCTGTAGGATACCATCTGGACTCTGCAGCTAAGATTCAAAAGCTGGGCATGGCACAATCATGCGAAAGTCAATTGTACAAATAGCTGCTGTCATTTTGTTTCTCCTATACCTGAGTTTGACTGCTCACATACAGTACTGCCCTCTCACTGTCTCTCCATGCACTGAGGCAGACACAATGATTGAGAGCAATTGCATTTAATAAAATTTGCTTTCAAGAAAATAAGCATTTTCTGTTATGACTCGTGCAAACTACTTTCTCTAAAACTATTATTCTCAAATAATTTGTACACGTGGGATTTTTCCATCTTCTAAAAGACCATCAGGAAGACTTGTTGGCAATTTACTGCAGTCATAGAGAATTGGATTCTTAACATCAGAAATCATCCCGTACTTCTGATCTCATCGCTTTCAAAATATTTATATATATATAACAATTGTGAGCAAGAGAACCTTAACAAAACAGTGATAAGGGTGCTTAACAAGGATGGTGGTGATCTTTCTCATAGGTTCCACTACTCATCTTCTCCAAGGTACAGGTTGGAATGACAAACTTGTGAGATGAAATAAACTCTGCTCTGTTATGACCTCCAGGAAAGAAATGAATTACAGTCCAGACTTAAGAATCACCACTGAGAATCCCAAGTAAAAGAGCTGGTATTTGGCTTCCCAGATATTCCATCCATCTCTCCAAAGATTCAGGCCTTGAAATTTCTGTCTTGTATTAACACTTCTTTCTTACAAACTGAGCAAGTTTTTCATTCAGCACAAATGCTGTCTAAACCCTGATCTCCTTCTCCAACAGAGGAACTACATTCTCATATCTATGTGGAAAAGCATCTCAGTTTAGCCATGATGATATTTATTCTGGCACTAAAATCTTTCAATGATCTCTCAACCTAAAGCTCGTTAATTTTAAAAAAGGCTAATTTCTAGCATGATATTCATACTGATAGTGTTGCTTTTACTGCAGAAATAATTACAACACAGCATTGTTTGAAACAAGTGGAAGTATGGAGGATTTCTAATCCAACTAAAACAACAGTTTACCTGACTGTGTTCTTAGCCACAAACCACAGGAATGCTTCCCTACAGCTTGGCAGGTGTGATTTCGAGATAATTGCAGCAAAAGGAGGGGGCCATCACTGGCTTGTAATTCTCCTAGAGAGACTGCAGGTCTTTTTTCGTTCTGTGTAACCTTGTATGATAATTTGTCCAATTCCACCTGTCTGCTAAAGTAGCTCTTACAGTTGGGTGTCTGTGGTTAATTGATATTGTTCTGGTTTAGGGCAGCTTCTGTGCTAGTCACGAGGACAGGCAGAAGTAATTTTTAAAGTTGAAATCTAAATCTGGAATCACTACAATATCAGTATTTTGCTCCAGAGATTTGCTAAATGGTCAATCTGGATGCTATTCTTTTCAAAGAGGTCAAATGTGTTGCAAGTTTTAAATTGAAAACCTCTTCTCAGGAAGAAATACAGATTTACATACTGCAAAATTTAAATCAGAACTGGAAAATGGAGTGAAAAATTATTTCAGTAATCTCTTGGCTGTGATAAATAAAGATATGATAAAATAGTCAGGGTGACCTTGGCGGTTTAGTGAAAAACTTGTTCTCAGAAAGTTCATGGATTTGGAAGCAAAGATCTATCATCAATAGCCTTAAATATGTCCACAGATTGAGAATGAAGTTGAATCTTAGATACAGATCCTGTAACTAACCATCTGGATATTAGCTCCCTAGTTTTGCAAGGAACTTTAGCAGGTGCCTAAATTTATATTTTAAGTATTCATGGACAAAAAGTTAAGAATGTTCATAGGAACCTTGGCTGAACTGTTGGCTGCATATCCAGACAATAAATCTATTTATAGACGCATACATATATAGGCCATATGACACCAACAATCCATATTGTATATGCTAACTCAGCTGAAGGCTTCTCAGCAGTGTAGGCAGAATCAGTTTTATGGAAGCAGCAATATGGGTCACAGCAGATGGGAGAAAGAGGCTAAAAAGATTCAGTGGAGGCTTCAGCGGACAGAACAGATGGGTTGTGGGGGGAGAGAATGGGGTTTCTGGAGTAAGACTGGAGCTAGCAACTCAGAGGTCAGTGAAGGTCCATGATATTCTGGGTACAAAGTGGTTGAGAAGACTAAAAAGGCTGGAGAAACTAAGTGAGGCTTTAGTGGTATTGTGTTATCAGGGTAGTGAAAGCTCTTCTTTCCTTCTGCGCTTCTGAAATCTTGACTATTTTCATGGGTAATCTCCCTCTTCCTCACTTTCCTGAAGCACGGAACTTTCACCATCTACCCTTTACTTGTCACCCATGGACCCATCCTCATCTACTACCCTTTCCTGATAGGAAGGCTTGCAGTGTCCTGTCCTCCCACAGAGGCAAGGCCTGCTCCTACTGGGATGAGCAACAGCAGAACATTGAAAGGGGTGGCTGTCACCTTCCTGAAGGACAGACAAACAGGAAAGTGACTATCCTTTCCCTAAGAAGCTGCACATCCCTAGGTTACACCCTGTTTGTTCACCCAGTGTTAGCAACAGCAGGAGAGGAAGATGGCTGCATAAAGCAGGAAACAAAGACCTGCTGTTCAGCCTGGAAAGCCAGGCCCCATCTTTGGCATAGATGAAGCACACAGTCTGCTGCCATAAGCTGCTGCCTACCTTGTCTTTTGGCTTAATACAGCTCCGTATGCGAGTGTGAGTGTTGTGTGTATATACATATGTGTGTATGTATATAGTTTAATCCAAGAAATAATGATAAAAACACAATAATGAGCTTCCAAGTATTATCAAGCCTATTAAGCTACAAATAGTTCATTGAGGACCAATTTCTAAGTGCTAAATATTACAGCTAGATTTTGTTTTTATGCAAAAATCAATGCAAACACATGAATCATTGAGAAGCATGCAGCAGCCTTCCAAAGTCAGTTTCTAATTAGCAATCCATTGATCCAAATATCTAGTACTACAAATAACACAGGAAAAAAAAAAAGTGTTCTACCAAGTGTATGGAAAAAAGAGTCTTTTTTTTGCCCTTTATGATTAATTTCAATTCTTTCCAGAATTGAGGAAAGTGCCAAAGTTTTTCATCTCTAACACTATTTCCTATATTCAGCAATGTTCCTCCTTTCATTCTGTCCCATCAGTTAGAAAACTTAGATTATGCATGAGAATAAAACAAATACAGAAAAGAAATGAGGGAAAACTAGGTTTTTCAGGAATGCTTTCCTTGCTGCAAGTATTCTCCCCTCTTAGAACAGGGCAATTGAGCTAGCCTTATTATTCCACTACAACAATTTACATGCGTCCTGAAGTTTTGACAGATATTTAGGATGGTGAAAAACTGTCATCAGACTAGAATGAAAATTAATAAAATCTTAAACTTTTATTTTATTTATTTTTTTATTTTGTGCTCAGAATAAAACATGTTAATATGTGCAAATCCTTCACATATGATTGTCCATTAGCTGCAGAAATGTTCAGCTATGTCCAGTATGAAGCTAGGATTGACTGCAGCTGAAAGTCATAGGAATGACTTCCAGAAGTAAAGAAGAACACAGATTTCACCATGGATATTTTCAATATGAGAAAGAAAATCCTAAGAACTTCTCGAGTTGAGATCCCCTATTTAGATGTTTTGCCTTTTCTGTGAAAACAAGAGTATATTATAAGACTAAAATAAATCTTATAAAAT
Organism: Corvus moneduloides; assembly: GCF_009650955.1. Lineage (NCBI taxonomy): Eukaryota > Metazoa > Chordata > Aves > Passeriformes > Corvidae > Corvus > Corvus moneduloides. Next base: position 45,798,471 of record NC_045476.1, read on the forward strand.
GGCTGAAGACAGTCAACATAAATTTAAATATTTCATAGTAGTAGCTCTATGTCTTGCACTTTTTCTGGTTAAAGAATGAGTAGTCTGGTGTTGGTTAAAGTTGAGATTTGCTGCAAAAGAGCCATTATTTAGCCTGTCTTCAGTGATGTATGGGGTCACCATCTGTCTTCATTTGGTGGCATATATTTGTGTTTTCCAACCCATGACCTTTATATGCCTTCAATTTTCAAATAACTTAAAGGCTTAAAACTAATTGTTATATCTCAAGGTAAATGGAACAATTTCTAAAATGCATTAGAAGTGTGAGTTGCATTCTGTAAAGAAAGCCAGTCTTCAATATTCACATAATGGTGCTAACTGAACAGCAGCAGTAATTCCAAAACTCAGTGAAACACACCATTTAAGCGAAACTTTGAGATATCTTTTCAGTTCAGGAGATAATATGTTCAGAAAAAACCTGGGATTTCCATCCTTCTTAGTATCTGCACATTCAACTATTTGTTTAGAAAGAACAGCTCATTTGAGAATCTTCATAGAGTATTTTCATCTAAGTACTTAGCTTAGTAGAAACAAGATCTTCATCATTAAGGTACATTTTTTACACCTCAAAATGATATGGCTTCTCAAGGAATTTAGAAAATTATTTTTAAAATAATATTTACTGAAAATTGTAAGTGCTCAATATCTCTTATTTTTGACATAGGTCCATGTGCCCTGTTTCAAACCAATTCCAAAGCAGAATTTTGAATAATGTGATTGTAACTAAGGAAATTGATTAAACTATTAATTTACAAGAATGTGCAGTTAAAATTATGGAGCAGTCTAGAAGCTTAGCAGAAAGTACTAAAAGAAATCCTATCCTGTTTATCTTTATTAACACTGCTTATCTAGTGTGAATATAGTGCATTTCTATCTTGAACCTAGGGATGATCGTATAGATTGAAAATGAATCAAAATTTGAGAGAAAAATGTACAAGATGACAAAAAGAATCTTAGCTTGCTGTCAAGACTTCTTGCTATAAATTAAGTCAGACTGATAAAAAGCCGCTGCTTTGTTTCTGTGCTGTATCTTGTAGCACAGCTCTTAGACATTGAACATAGTAATTAGGGTCCACAAGGCATATTTATGAGTTAAAATTTGACAAAACCCACAGAAATCCTCAAAAAAAAATGTAATTTTCTCTTAAATTCCAATATACTTAACACAATATCTTTACATCCAGACATCCTTCTTTTGCTCTATGTAACTTTTCTGATGATAAAAGTAATAACTGTATGAAAACAGTTTTTGATTTTGGCAAACATCACGATTTTAAGCATTTTATAGCACATATTTATTAAATTATTATTGCTCTGAAAGACTCTTGCTTACATGGTAGGCAGTAAGGAAAAAAGAAATGTGTCCCTCCATTTTTGCTTCAACTTACATATCCTCAAATACAGAAAAGTGAGGTGCAATGAAAGAAAAAAAAAGAGTGGTGTCACCAGCTCAAGAACAGGTAGGACATTGAGTGATAATTAGTACATATTAGCAAATGTTCCAGCAGTCTGATCTCATCAGTGATGAATACAGAGCTTGTTTCTCTATTTAAAGATCATTAGAAAAATCATCAGCCCTATTAATGCATATAATTCTCTGTATTGTTGTGACATTTCTTCCCTTATTTACCTTTCACTGAATGACAATACAGAAACAAAAATACAGATAAATTTCTATAAAATTTATCATGGCAATATGCTTCAGTTTTCAGTTTACATGCCTCAGTTATTTCGATATAACTTTGTCTAACCTTCTGATGTGCTTCAGGATTCATGTATGCTTTCTAGCATTCAGGAAGGCAAAGCAGAAACTTCTTAAGAAGCAGCCTGTTGGTCTAATGAGATATTTTGAAACAGGATGCTTCCAAAACAATGAGTTGACATTTCTGTTGAAACACATAATTTCTCTTTGGCTTCCCCAACTATGAACTTCAGATTGAGGTACAAATGCAATTTACCCTAAAACTCTATCCACTGAGTGGCATTCCCATTGTTTCTCTAGCATTCAGCAGTGTCTTCTGATAGGAGAATGGCAGTGGTCACCTTTCAAAGCTCAGCATTTGTCCTGAATTACCAAGGAATGACCTTCAATGAAGTGATGAGAGCAACAGGAATCAAAAGCTTTTAGTTTCTGAAAATGAGAAGAAAAACCTCTCAAATCTCTAAAAAAATGGCTATTCCTTGCTTTAAACTCATGGAGAAGTGTGAGAGTCTCAAGCACTAAACAAATTGTCGGTGTAAACACGTTCAACAGTGAAAATACTTGGTTACTTATATAACATTGTGCCTTTTAAGTGTTTTGCACACGTCTCCTCTTTCAAGTTCCCAAAAAACCTGATATTGGGCAAAATTTTGAACTGAGATTTAGGTGGCAGCTGGAAGCCAGTGATAGGTGATCCATGTGAAATCAAATTAACTTGTTATGTGTTTTAGCTGGTATTTTAGCAGTAATCCAGAAAAGCCATCTGTAGTTTCTTCAGCTGCACATGAAACCTGCCTCCTGATTGTCAGGCAATGGTTCTAAACTTGAGCCTATTGTACAAAACGTGAGTAACTAGTACTGCTATTGTTTGAAAAGTCACAGAGCCATGGTGAAATCATGGAGCACATCATGGACATTGAAGTCCATGAGAAAGTACTGCAAACCCTGAACTTGCGTAGTGACAGATGCAGCTGAACAGGGAGAGGTTTCTCCAAGTATGGTGTTTTTTCAGGCATACTTGTTCTCTGAACATTACTTCCATGTTTGCTTAGCTGACTGCACTTTGGTGTGCAGGGTATTGTAATGCTACTTCCAGGTCAACTAAAATCCATTTGTTGTAAAATAATGTGTTGAATTCTGCTCCTGGATACCCCAACTTTATTCCATTTTCTAGATTTCTTTGTGAATGGGGTCTTAATATTTATGAATGTCCAAAAGTCGCACTGAATTTAGGTGATTTGACACTCACATATATACCTGTGTCTCCACTGAACATAAGCAATAAACAATATGAATACAATTGGAAAATACGTCTCACAGGATAAAGCATTTTTTCCTTGTTTAGAAAGTGAACAAATAAATAAATAAATTCTATTAATGAATAATGCAAGGCCAAATAAATGCACATGTGCCTGATCCAAAACACATTAATTTTCTATTGAACATTTAACAGGAAAACAAAGAAACTGACTTCAGGTGTAAATGAAAAAAAAGTAAAACTAAACAAAGTTTTCTTTAGAGACATTTAAACATTAAGATCAAAGAAACTGCCTGGTACTCTTACTAAATTACAGGCAGCCAAGACTGTTTTGCAAGCACAATATTCGCAGTGGAATTTCCAATACTTTTTTGCCCTGATTCAATGCTCTAAGAAGCTCATTATTTCAAGTACTAGGTAGCTGCAGAGAAGTTATCTGAGAGTTAGGCTGACATTGATAATACATTAAAAAGCTTAGAAGCACATTCTACAGCACCTACTTATGGTAGAGATATTTGTAACATGAAACAAATAAAACTATTAAAGTATTCCTGCCTTTGACATCTTTAGCCATCCAAAGCTGAGAGGAAAAGGAAAACAGAAAATCTTGTCAAAAAGTAGTATTTTAAAATGTCTCCTGAAGAACAGACTTTGCATTATATCTTTCCCTTTGCTGCTGCAGTCATGAAGGAGTAGAAGCAGTCAGCTCTGAAATGGGGAAACGTATTATAGAATATGATTTATATCCCAAATCTAAGGAAGCATCGTACCAGTTATAGAGAAAGTTAATATTCCCTCTCCAGCCCAGGCAATGACTGAAGAAATGGTGCTGTCCTTTAACAGAGACATTAGCCACAAGTCCTCAAAGTGTCAAAGTGTTTAATGATTGCATGCTCTGCACAGTACAATCTTTCTGAAATTTGCGTTGCTGCTGTATCCAGACAAGCTACTTCCATGCTTCTGATCGGTATATACATCTTCTAATATATACTTCAGGGGCTTTGATTGAATAATAATATTCAACAAGATGTTGAAAGTATACAGAAAAGAATAAAGATGCAAGAATTTTCCATAATTCAGTTCCATGCACAAGTTTTTCAGAATACTTAAATATCATCATATAAAGGTTTGTATGAGGTCCCCTCCCCCACGAAACGCGCCAAACAAAAAAAGCCCCATTTGTTCAGTGAAACCAGGTGCAGTGGCAACATTTTCTTTTGTTTTTGTAAAATATCAGTGAACAAAACCCCTAGGACTCTGTAAAAGCCAAGTATATCCTAGTCTTGTTTCTTTTATGGTTTGACTATGCAGTTATCAATGTATATTACATGAGCCCATCAAGAAACTTATTCTTTGCTTTCACAGTTAATAAAAATTAAAAGACCACAGGAACATACACAGTTGTTCTGCGCTCATGTCTGCAGCATCTTTGGCCTTAAATGGGTCTAGATTCAGCTACCATTTGGAAGATTTTCTACACATCCTTAAGGGCTGGGTGCATTTCTTTGAAAATACAGTTTCTGTAGAAGTTGATAGGGTAGCAGCAGTTGTTTTCAGTCATCAGATGTGCTAATAGAATTAATGTCACTCATCACATCTAAACTGTACTCTGTATGTGTAGTCAGCCAGAATTTCAAAAAGGCCAGGACCACCATGTGGTGTGCCACAAGGCACAAGTGTCCTGGAGTTTATATACAGCCATTGTGATGCAGCAAAGGCATATGTGAGCAGTCTGGATAAATGTGCTACACTCAAGGTATTTCCAGGATAGACAGGAAAATGACTAAATATTGTTAAGATCTCATCTGGAATACCAAAAATACAGAATTAAGCCCACAAAGACAAAGAGGAAACTCAAACTACAAAAAGATACAGATAACAACTATGTAACAAGCAAGAAATACATGAGAATGTTAAAAAGGGTTTCTTTGCTTGTTCTAATCAGACAAAGGCTGAGATAGGTATGTGCTGCCATCAGTAAACAGAGCAGTAGTAAACACTAAAGAATGAATGTTAAAATTGATGTTGTCAGAAGAATAAACTGGTATGTTTTGCTAAGAGTAAAATTCTTTTTGTAAATAAAAGACATTTCACAGCATTACAGCAGAGAGCATCTGGAACCATCCTTCAAGTAGAGCAGTGATAGTAAAAATATATTTGATAGATCTTGATCCTTTTATTAAGGCATTATATGATGTGTACCCTCTGATAGCAGGGGAATGGTCTCAATGCCTCAACCTTTCTTCATTTCTGCCTCTGTGTTTCCCTCTTAATTTTGTTCAGCTGAATTGTACAGGCTGTGTTTGCCACTGCCACTGCCTCTTCAGCAGTGTCTTGTATATAGAGCAAAACAGAAATAATGGAGACAGTTATTACAAAACAAAAGTTAAAAAATCGTAGTGTTGTTCTGTTATTAACAGCCTTGCTGAGAAAAAACTATGGCAAATGACAGTCAAGAGGTATTTGACCTTTATGTAGTTATAGTTCTTAAAAGTGAGATAGATATATATATATATATATGCACACAAGATTTTAGTAAGCATCAGCTGGCACATCTATTTAGCTATTCAGATATATTTTATCTGACAATGTTGATTTCTCACATTTATTTCTACTCACTGGGCATCGAATTGAGTGCATTTTGCCAAGGTTTGCCATGTTAACTATTTCTAAAGGTTACCAACTACGTAATCATATATGACATGAAAATAGTTGAATTTCACTCCCCAGCAAACTGAGTTCTGAGTCATTGGTACTTCCTTCTGCTGTAAGCTGTAAGTAAACCACCCCCCACACTACCCCCAATGTACATGTTAGAAAAATAAAAAAGTCAAGTAGGTATGGCATTCTTCTTCATTTGTCTGAAAGAGCTGTGGGGATGTTACTGCCTTTTGGTTGCAAGCTAGTGCTCATATGCCCTCCTGCAAAAACTTCACAGAACCATCCTGACCTCTTCAGATGCTTTTTGTTCAAATATTTTCAGTTGAATAATGAAAGCCAAAGGCTTATGATGCATCTCCTAATTAAGACAAACGGCATTCATTTCCATTTTTAAATGCTATGTATTATTTTGCCTCCATCTTTCTTCTTTTTCGCTTTTCACTGTATCCCCACCATCAAATATGAGACTTCAGATTCTCCTCAAAACAAAGGCCTGCACAGCTGTTACTTTGCAACAAGCACAATGTGGGCCCCATCCAAAGCTCATTGAAGTCGCAGTCTTTCAATTGACTTCAAAAGGCTTTAGATAGACTCCTTTCTTAAGCTATATCTTAATATGTGATGCATTTTTAAAGCTGGAAAACCTTTAATGCACTGACATTTCTGCAGTTTATTACAACAGCAGAGACAAGAAAAATGTGCAAACAAAAAATGAACTGAGTTAACTCTGCACAAAGTGTTAATATGAAATGTATTCTTATGATACTGCTGCCAACTACTTTTAATATCCTAATAATGTATTGTTACTCTATGACAATACAGAATAATTTTAAATCCCCATTCATAAGGACCCCAATTATAATCTAATTCAGCTCAGATTAACTATGCTTTGATGGCAATTTCCTTATACAAAAAAAAAATTAGTCTAAGATAATGCGCTGCAAATATAGTTTCAATGCTAATAAGAGGCAGTTTAACAGCCTAGAGAAGTTCATTCTGACTACCTTTTCATTGCAATGATAAACAGTACATAAAGCACTTCAATTACATATTTAATATAAAAAATGAAGTTGTAACATAAAATTTAGTCAAACCCCTGATAACTTCAGTTTAGGTCTCCGGATTTTTCCATAAGCAAAATTCAAATTTTGCTGCTTCTACACAACTGTGACAGAGTTGAGATCAGTGTTAGCAGTGTCACTACAGATGCATCTGTTTCATATAATAATTTCATTGCTATGAAAAACTGCAGCAGCTTTCATTGTTTAAAACTGAAGCATCTGTAAGTGGGACATTTCAGTTCATTACTGCTTCAGCCAAGCTTTGCACTGAAAATTATTCAGTAAACTTTCATGACAGATTTTGATTTTTACTAAATCTTACAACACTCTTTTACTGCCATAAGTTGCTTTCTTGCAATAAATGTAAAATGATATGGAGCTACATTGCTTATGCCAGCTGAAGATTTGATCCAAAAGCTGGTTCTGACATCAAGGCCCTGGCACAAGGGCATATCATAAATCTAAATGAAAAAATACAACAACGATAGGTTTTAATCTTAGTGAAATACTAAGTAATTCCTTTTATGAGAGTGCAAGGATTACAATGCCTGTAATCTTTAATATTAACTTCTAATTGCCTTTTTTTCATTCATCTGAAAAACAGTAATTATACTCCAACCTTCCTCTGTTTTTTTTTTTAGCTACTGTTCAAGAGGAAACTTATGAATGTGTGAAATCTTCTGAGTGATACATAGCAGAGGAAACCAGAATTTCACTTCATGAAAAATTCTGTCAGTTTGGATTTTGTATTCCAGAGCAAGCAAGAAAGGGCTAAAAGGGAATTCCTCTGAAACTCTTTTATGCAAACAAGAGTGACCAGAAAGCAGCCTAATTGTGGCTGATGGCTTTGATTAAAGGGGCCTGGCATGGACGTTTGATACGTTTGTTATCAAGCAGACAAGTGGATTGGTCTCCTTTATCCCCAAGTAGCGTAGATGGCTAATTAAAGGGACAAAAATCTCTTCTAAGAAGTTGTTCTGTTAATTTTCAGAAACAAATATTCCTTAAACCTGATTAATTTTATAAAGATTGTAAAGCAGGACTGAAAATTGTCCACAGAAGACATAGATCTGAATTCCCAGTTAAAATCAGAGACATGGAATAGGATTTTCAACCTGTATGTTCTTCTCTGAAAAGCACCTTTACCTCAATTTAAGATGAATGGGTTTTCTGGACACCACAAATTCTGCCGCTGAGAGAGGAAATCTATTTAAACATACCTAAATATAAAACATTTTCTCTTCGATGATCCAAACCAATCCAAACACAAACAGAACTCTTAAAGGTGAAAGACTCTCTCACAATGAGCCTGTGCTACGGTCAAGATATGTTTACACATCTTTTCTTATTAATTGCTAGATCTAATCCCTTAATCTGAGCAAATCACTCTACTGAAATTACGACCTTTTGAATAAACATTGGGTTTGCTTAATCTTTTTAAATTGCTGATAATCCATCTTACTTTTTTGAGCACTTTCCTTTCTTAATGATTTTACTGTAATGAAATGTTGCAATTTTCTCCAAATTTGAATTAAATCAGTGACTTTCTTTTCTTTCTTTTTTTTTTCCCCCTAATCTAATCCATTTTGAAAGGAAAATGGGGATGATAATGAACCAGCCTTTAAAGTAATGGAATAAAAGAATTTATTTATGCTGTAAACTGTGGAGTATGTCCCTTTGGTAACTGCCATTTTCAAAGTCCTTTTAGTATCGGAAATGAGATTTTTCAAACTAATTACCCACTGACGACAAAAGAGAGAACAAAAGCCTTCTGGGCTTTGGTTACTACGCCCCAGTTCCAGGAAGGCAGAGGGTTATACTGCTGACCAGCAGATGGAGACACAGTACTCTTCTTGGATGTTGTGTGCATGTTAATGGAGTCACATTTCCTAGGCTCTCACTTGTACATGCTTTAGAGTTTAAATTTCATAAATTCAGATACTTAGGTTTGGGGCTTTTTTGATCATCTGAACGCTACCAAATAGTTTTATTTGTTGATCCCAAATGAATATTTGGAACTACATTCAGCTTGAGAAAGTCCACACATTCTGGTTCAAAATTTGACTTCTCTCAATACTCCTTCACATTAAAATGTTTTACCACGAACACTCCCATCCATAAATTCGACAGTTTTCTTGATAATTGAAAATATGAGTTTAAAAATTAATTGAAACAATTTTTTAAAAAAAGAGTAGTGAAAAAAATAGATTTTCCATGGATTGCAACCATGAAGAATCTTGAAATGATTCAGCTCTGAATCCTATGCCTTCAGATACTCAACAACGAGTTTTATCAGTTGAGTGAAATAGCACCAGCATTGCCTCTGATTTTTCTCTTGACTCCAGAGAAACACACAGGCTACTCATTCTCTCAGAAAAATGAAGCTAAGGCTGCCATATTTATTCTAAGAAAAACTGTAAGTGGTGCATCAATTATTCTAGTCACTTGTGTGTCTAATGTCTAGAACACTAGAATATTTTGCCCTTCTTTGTTAAGAGCTGTCATATGAAAATTTTGAGTTAACTTACATGCTAAATTCTGGAGAATAGCAAGAATATTTTCTCAAGCAAGACTGTTTTTTCTCAAGCATGGTAGCAAAGCGCTAGTAAATGACCAAGACTGAAGAGAAGAGAAATAAAAGCACAGCTTATGGTTATGCAACAAATCTACCAGTGACTGTTCCTCTTATGTTTGGGGAAAAAAGGCTTATCTAAGAGGTTTTACAGAAGTCAAAAAACATCTAGAAACCTGCAGGATCAATAACAAGAAGTCTTTTTCGAGGTGATTGGACTGAAATCCCAGAGCTCCATATTTACACAGGCTTGATTCAGCTTTAGGGCTCCAGAACTCAAACCATCCATCACTAAATAGATCCTACTGGTAGGAACTAACAAGGGAGAGAGAGCAGGGCTTGTTATTAGGGACATAAAGGGGGGAAAGGATAAAACAACATGTTTCTGAGCATGTGGTGGAATCTTTCTCTTTCTCTTGATGAAAACATCAATTTATTTCATGACACAATAGAAAGAGGAACAAAAGTCGAATAGAAAAATTAATATTTTAGCCAAACTGGTAAAATCAAACTCTCATCAAGAAATGGCGTGTGAAATCTGGTTACAGATGATTTCCTAAAGCAGTACATATTATCCATTATGTTTCCATGACCCAGGATAATACCAAATACAGAAGTGCATGGGATTTAATGTTGTTAGCTCTTACAGAGACCTGCTGTAGCACACTGACCAGAATTAGAAAATGTAGTCACAGTGAGCTCATAAGTTAATGGTAACTTTGGGTAGCCTGAACTGTTCTTTCTTTGAAGGAACGACATGTGCACTTCCTTTATGTTGGAGAAATAAAGGATTCAAAGTTGTATATTTTGTTGATTCTCATAGAAACTGTGCTAATAATAATACTAACTTTCTAGAAGTCCAGAAGTGCAGAAGTAATGTTCATTAGTAGACACATTTGTTCACGAAAGAGGTAGAATTTTTTCTAATAAAATTGAAAATACTGTTTCATTCAAGTTCTTACCAGTCATTGAATGACCTCAGTTTATTTTCTAATAGATCATAACAACAGACATTCCATTTTTAGAACCATCATATTCTGAGGCATTAGTAGTAGTATTATTCTCCTAACTGAAAAAAATTAGGACCATTGCCAAATTACATAGCATTTTGGCTCTTCAGCAGATACTGAGGACTGTAAAGTGTAATAGAAGCTATGTTTTTTGCATACTGCATATTTTCATTTTAGCTTCAGTCCTAAAACTTCATCTGCTTTCTGACTTCAAGTACCTATGCCAGCAATTGCTTTTCCATTAAAGTCTCTACATATATGAAGAGAAAAAAAGAGGTATAAGAGCTCTGACAGTGTTCAGGTCATCCATTAATTCTCTAATGGTAGGGAAACCTCAAAAACTAGCTGTTGTTGAAGTGGAATGAATCAGACTTAAAGGGCTGGTGAATCTGATTTTATATTTGCCTTCAGCAAATACTACTGAACAAATCCTTTTTCCCCCCAAAGGGATGGCTAGAGTTGGTTTTGGTTTGAATCTCTGTCAGTATTTTTAATTCAGGCAAATAAAAGTGATTAAGCTATGGTTTGAATAAGTTTGTCAAATCAGTCTTAAATAACAAAATTAATTCTGAGTTATTCAAGCAAACATGTGAAAATAGAGATAGCAATAACTTTTCATTTTCCTAACATTTCGAGTGTCTTTTTTGGTTTCCTAAAAATATAAGGAAAAGAAGCTTTTCTGCAGCAGTATGTGGAGTACATGAGTACTTATGTCAGCATTTTACCTTTTAGAAAGGGTTAATGGGGAACATTATAAGCAGTGATGTTTAAGAAAGTGGTATAAGTTAACCTTTATGACTGTCAACACAGAGGCATTTCTTACTCTGTGGTAACACTTCAGTTACAATAAAACATGCTTATGGAACACATAGTCAAAACTTGCTGTCAATTATTTAGTATTCCCATAAACCATTAGATGGTCAAAAATATCTTTAATTGATTCCATCTCTACCTACACTACTTATTATTTATTAGTATAACAAACTTCTCCATGGGAACAGCTAATTGTACCTCCCTAGTGGCCACTTCAAGTGGAATAAGCGTTGCACAGTGCTGCCTAAGATACTGCTGAAAGGTCTTCAGCATTTGGGATTTGATTAAAACTGTATTACATGTACACATCAGCAACCATTGCTAAAACAAAACACTAATTTAAAAAAAATCCTTCTGCTATACTGCTTAACACAATTGAACAACCTTGCATGTATGGAAAGAGGAAGGTGGGAGAGCTTCCTATCTCTTCCCTTCTTGCACCCCAATAATCATTTTGTAATACAAATAATACAGCATTCTCTTATACAATGAGAAGGGAAGGTGAGCACCCTAACAGCTGCACTGTGGGAGAGACCTTTTCCTCTGACATACATGTAGCACAGCTAGCTATTGCAGTCTAATCTGAATGTTTTTGTTTCCCTTTTTTTTTTTTTAAGGCATAATTGTTAATCTGTTCTATAGTAGAAAAGACAGATGTTATGGAAATAGTAAGCCACACTGTGTTTAGATTTTTCTGTGACAAGATACTCCATAGGCAATGTTTCACAAAGGAAGATTTGGACAATAAAGCATACATTGAAACATGCAGGTGAGTAGTAAATACTGCTGAATCATATTAACATGAGAGCATCTACACTATATAGATCAATATAAACCATGATTTTAAAAATAGATATTACACTGATTATTGGATTAAAAGTTTAACAAAAAATGAACAGGTATTCTTTTTAGTTGAATCAATGTTCTTTTGTCATATTCAAAGACCCTTTGTTGGAAGGAGAAATCTCTGAACATCTCTTAACATGCAATTCAAAATACACCTGGCTGATTTGGAATACTCTTACCCATTCTTTTGGGATTTGTTTGTTTGTTTGTTTATTGTAAGCCAAGTAGCATATCTAGAAGTGATCTTGCATGCAACTGTTAAGAGACATACTTCAAAAACTGGATTCTAATCCTGCAGAAAGGATGCCCAGACTACATATCTGAAAGCAGATCTGCACTAGAAGTCCAGCACTGGGTTTAGGTCACAAGAAGAGCAAAACAAGGAAATCATTCAGAATAGAATGCTGTTTTTCAGAACAGTCATGGATAACACAGTCAGTTCAAATGACCTCAAAGTACTGAGTGTCAGTAAGCTTAAAGGTAAAAATAAACTCTGGCAAAATACTGATGAACCTGCATGCAAAATCTCCACCAGTGTTTGCAATTGGAGGTGCCATGTCCCAAGGAAGATGTTGATCACCAGCCAGAGTACTTCACTGTCTGTACAGTCCTTTAAGTCAAATTGCCTTCCATTTGAATTCTCCTACTTAAAAATTAAGAATAACTGTTTGCTTTTCTATCCCTACCTTTTCTTTTTCCAGCGTTCTAAATTTATGAAAATGAACGTTTTTGATCAATATTCTTCTTTGTGACATTAATTTGCTTTTTTTTTTCTCTTCTTCAGCAGCACACTAGAATTAAAACTGCCAGATGTATGCACACATACTTTTAATGTATGCAACATTAAAAGTAAGTAATGTGGAGCAACGAAGAGATCAAAAAGGAACAAAAATTCAAGTTAGAGGCACTAGCAGACAAAGCTGAGTTACCAGGTGTGGTGGACAAACATTACTGAAGTAGAAATAAAAGCAGAACATTAAATTCTAGACAGAGATGACAGAACCAAAAGCTATTTAGCAGTCATCAGCATAAAGTTACAGGAGTAACAAAGCATTATTTTCAGAAAGAAATGTCTTACTTTCTGCACATGCATCTAAATGCAGGGGTTTGGTGCAAACATTTGTTCCTTATGTTAGGTCAATGGCATATTTTGAATATATAGTCAAGACCTGTAAAATTGAAGAATTGAAGAAGCATCTCTGAGATGCTGGAGTTGCTTTGCCTGTTGGAGGGTGTGGCTCTTACTATTCACAGCACAATACTGTTCACCAAGACTGGAGCAGGTATCTAATGAGCAACTGTGGCCACTCAGTTGTGATTGCAGTACCTATCTCCTAAATGCAGGAAGGATCATGGAGTGGCAAATGCTGAGACTGTCATGGTTTGCACAGTAAGAGAGGTAAAATCTGCTTTGCATGAAGTCCTTGCTAATACCAATGGAATAAAACTGAAATGAAATGTGATGTTACAGATTGTCCTTGTAGTGCCTCTGACTGGGAAAGCTGGTTTACCTGGGTAGTGATGACTAATTTTTTACATTACCTACACATCTAGGTAGAGTTTCTGCTTATGTGCAGGTCAGACTCACTGGACATACACTGTAGAGTTGCCCTGCACTTGTATAAGTTACCATACAGGACATCTGTAGTGGGTGCTCCAGCTGTATCAGGTCACATCCTGAGGTGGCAGAGAGGCCAATCCCTACTCTAGCAAACAGATCTCAGGGGATGTTACAAAGAGAAAAAGTTATTAGTATTTGCTAACACAGCTTTAAATGTAATTTTAGGACTAATATTCACTTTTATGTCTTTAAACATTTTTAAAAGAACATCAGGCATTTAGGTAATTCCATTAGCTTATTTTCTAAAAAACCTTCCAGCCTAATGTTGATCAGACTTATTTTTCTGTGTATGAGGCACCAGAGTATAATACCTACCTCCATTCCCTACTGTCCATACCTGCTGCTGTCCTGATTTCTCCTATAAGAACAGCAGAAGCAATGAATAAGTACAGTGCATAAGACAGAACTTAATGTATTTTTGCCCACTGTAATGGGTAGATAGTCTGCATCAGTATAAATTGGAAATAGCTTTCTGATACCTTGGTATTCACCAAGAATTAATAAACTAAGGAAAGCTTAGAATCATCCCTGCTTCTTAATTGCTTCTCTTTGTGGGTTTTACCTACAGTAAACAACCCTTCTATTAGCTCCCAAAAATGTTTGAGATATATAAAAGCCTTTTAACAGAATTGGTTTTGAATGACAGTCAGTGTTTTTCAACATTTTTAGTAATCACTTTTACTGACTATTTTACTTCAAAATCTTAAAATCTGTTGGTTTATTGTAATCATTTTTCTCTTGAGAGGAGGAGCTAAAACACTGGTTTGTAATTGATCCCACTATTACTGCTAGGAATATTGTTTTGACAGCAGTAGACTGACTCTACCAGTATTAGTGGATGATCTTTGCCACATCTTCCAGCTGCCATATGACTAAGGCAAAAGTAGCATATTAATATATGCCTCCACCATAGATGTCTTATGAGGTATAATTTTATTAGCTTGTTGTAAAAGTAGAACTAATAAAAAACCCCAGAATGTTCATCCCATAAAACTCCAGTATCTCAATGTATATTTTAACCCCGTGGATATGACAACAAATTACAAATACACAAACATGTTACGAAAACAGACAATTTGACAAATTCAAGATGCTTGTGCAACCAATGTGCTTTCCACTGAGAATGGAACAAAAATCTTTGAAAGGGATGAGCTTTAGAGCTAGGGAGAATATGTTCTCTTCATCTTGTCAAGAAATCTAAAAATAGAAATTCCTCCAGATTATTACTTCACCAAACAAACTTGTTTTCTTGACCCATCACTTAATTAAAAACTTTCCCATCTAGCACAAAAAATGCAATTTTGCGTGTTCTAAATACCTAATAATAGGGGAAAGTCTCTGTAAAACACAGGCAAACCCTTGATTGTGTATAGATTAACATATCTGGCTCAGTCATAATGGTAGAAATATGGAAACCCAGAGGGAATTGTTCTGCTGTTATTAGGACTTGCTATAAATAAAATATGAAGCATATATTCCAAGAACAAATCTCCATTAGGATTACAAAGAGGTATCTAAATGAAGAGAGAATTCTCTTGCTTACAGAGCATACTGAATCAGAAAATCATTGTAAACAAAAAAAATTACTAATATAACTTTTTTTCTGAAAATGTTTATGAATTTTACAATAGAATTTTGTTTTCACTCTGGAAAGACCCCCACTTCAGACAGTATCTACATTAATTTGCCCTAATATGTTTTTTAATAAGGATCATAATACCTAAAGGAAGCTCAAATGTACAGTAGGTGAACGGATTGAGAGCAGTCCTGAGGACAAGGACTTGAGGGTGATGGTTGCTGATAAGCTGGACATGAGCCAGCAGTGTGCGCTCACAGTCCAAAAAGCAAACCATACCCTGGGCTGCATCCAAAGCAGCACGTCCAGCAGGGTGAGGGAGGGGATTCTTCCCCTCTACTTCCCTCTGGTGAGACCCTATCTGGAGCACTGCACCCAGATCTGGGGTCCCCAGCACAGGAAAGACATGCTCCTGCTGGAACAAGTCCAGAGGAAGGCCACGCAGAAGATCAGAGGGCTGGAGCATCTGTCCTGTGAAGAGACTGAGCTGGGTTTGTTCAGTCGGGAGAAGAGAAGGCTCCATGGAAGACCTTTGAGCAGCCTTCCAGGACCTGATGGCAGCCTACAAGAGAGCTGGAGAGTGACTTCTTACAAGGGTGTGTAGTGACAGGAGAATAGGGAATGGCTTTAACAATTAGGACAGGTTTAGATCAGATATTGGGAAGAAACTCTTTACTGTGAGGGTTGTGAAGCATTGGAACGTTGCTCAGAGAAGCTGTGGATGCCTTGTCCCTGGAGGGGCTCGAGACCAGGTTGGATGTGGCGTTGAACAGTGTGGTCTAGTGGAAGGTGTCCATGCCCATGACAGGGGGGTTGGAACTAGATGATCTTTAAGATCCCTTCCAACCCAAACCATTCTGAGATTCTCTGACTCCATAAAGATTAAAAGAAGAACTAGTTCTTTTTCTTTTTAAAGGTGGACTAGGGGTGGGCTAAGACAACACTAAAAAAACCCAATCCAGAAGCCAGCAAGATTAATGGGCAGAAAAGCAAGAAAAATGTGGTTTTTCAAAATACAGAAAGTCTGCTTAAAATCTGTAGCTGAAAGTCCTTCTTAGGTTTACAGGACTAGTTACTAACACAACATAGTGAAAAAACTGCAAGAGGTAAGCAGTATGTTCATGAGTAATGAACTAAGTAAAGACAGAGTCAAGGCTATTTGAAAGAAAAAAGGAATATGAATTTTTAAAAACTAAAGACTAACATTTTTATATATAGGAATATTTATGCTTCTGTTTAGTATACTGTACTAGTAAAACAAATTGAAATCAATCTTTTTGACACAAATTCTTAGCTATTCCTCAATAATAATAACAAAATCAAAAACTCATTAGTAAAACTTTCTAAAAGAACTCCAAAACAAAACAGATTTCCCACAGGTTTCAGCTTTCCCTACACAGTAACCTGTTATGTCTGAGCACTAAAATATTGTGCCTTATCACATTATAGACCTAGTTATGACCAGGGCAAACCAGATACATCTGTACACCTTGAAACAAGAGCAGCTGCTTCTATATATTCTAGCTCTCAACAGCAGCACAATCTCCAAGGATCTCCAGCGCTCCAAAATCCTTTTCCTTCTCTGGGCAACTTCAGAGCAGCAAACATTTTCTTCTCCATATTCTACAAAGCACGGGAAAGTGCTGAGTTTCCATTTTTTTCCTAGTCCCAAATTTCTTATTTAATTAATTTTGTGCTTCCTCGCCTAGCCTGGGGTCAGACTATGCATCCATGTAGTCTCTAAACCAGTTTTTATCGGCCGGTTATTTGTTTGCCACTTTTCTCTCATCATAACTGCATCTCCAGAGCTTCTTTTATCACCTAGAAATTGGATACAGCAGGACATAAAATATTCTCACTCACACAACAGGAGAAATCAACATAGTTTTCTCCACAGAAGTGCCCTTTCCCTAATAACACCTCAAAATCCCCTACAAAGAGAGAAAACAGAGATGAGGTGACCTTAGATGAAGAATTCTGTGAGTGAGATAGGAGCTGTCTATCTTTCCATTCAGCTTGTGGCACAGTACAGGGAGAAATTAATCATAATGATTTTGTTGAGCAATAATAATTGCTGATAGTAATTGAAGTAAGCAAGACACAGCATGGGCTATGTTGAAAAGTTCCTATCATTAAAATCAGAAAAAAACAGTGCTAGTTTACTTCTTACATATATATTAAATACAAAAGAAAGTCTATAAAGATGCAATAATGACTGCCATATTACGCTAGCTTTTCTATGATTTCAGAGTTCCATTATTATCCTCGAATGTTCAATGAAGATTTTTCTGCTACTCAATTCTTATTCTACTTAAAATATTACTGTCGTTTTTTAAGAGGAAAAAAATTTTTATTTAACTGCACAAGTTCTCTAAAATATTCTTGGATATTATTATTTAAATGAAAAATCTATCAGTGAAGTTCTGCTTTCTTGTGTGTTTCAGTTGTTTTAGGAATAAGTTATTCTTGGATGCTAAGCTATTATTATAATATCCATCACAGTTTTCAATATGACAAAGTTACAAAACACTGGCCAACAGAAAGGACTTCTCAATTTTTAGCCTTTAATTCTGAAAGATAACGTCCAAAAGGATTTCACAGATATGTCTCATATTTACCCTGAGGCATCCGTTCATCTTTCAGAAATTATCTACTTTAGAAAATTCAGTTATCCCACTGTTCTGGTGCAGAATGTAAAAAAGAATATTTTTTAAAATTCCATTTTGGGAAAATTTACACTTTTAAAACAATGCCCATGAAAGAACATTAAAAATGTACAAATATAGAAATGTTTACACATGCATATGCACACATATATTTGCATATACACACACATGCATATGTATTCCTGTTGAAGACTGAAGTTTACAGACCATGTCTTCTCCTTAATTATGATTTATCATGAAAATGTTTTCATTCTGACTGTCCCATCTCATTGAAATACAGGCACCTCAGCTGCCTCAATAGCTAAAGAGAATGTGTGGACATTTCAGCTCCCATCATTTCTCTGCAAATTCAGCTGCGGGGAGCAACAAGAACAAATTTACTCCCATTGAAAAGAAGCCACATATCTGTAGATAACTTGTCTCACTGATGGTTTCTAGAGGATATAAGAAAAATGCAATAAACAAGACTGAATTAAACTACAGAGAGCACCAGGCAAACTGGGTACAAGCCCACCCCTTGATGGTAACAAGTGTCTCAGCTTCATCCATCCATGCTCACACATGATACAGCTCACACGTACTACAGTAGTTCCAGCAGATTTTGGTAGATAGCATCATTATCAGTCAAATTGGGAGCCAAAAGGTCTTCTCCATTGAAAGGAATGCTATCCAAGCAACATTGCAGAAAAATATTAAGCACAGCGATAATAAGAGGTCAAAACCTACTCTTTCACCTACTGCTAGAAGTAAAACTCGTTTTTAGTTGCCCAAGATGTATGTAGGAATATGCCTGTGAAGACTCCCGCAGTAAAAATAAAAAAGGTATCTCCATTATAAAATGATATGGGTACTATTCTGTCTGTTGTACTCATGTGTTGACCTCCATGTCTGCTGTGAGGAGAAGGAAGAATAAAATGGAAAACAGAAAGGTATAATAGATGACTAGCAACAACTTCCTACCTGCTTACTTCAGAATATTTGTTGACTGATAAAACTTCCTGGTGCTGGGAGAGGGAATGGTTATTATTCTTTTATACTTGAAATAATGTCTGTATTTCCTTTTAAAGGATCTGAGATCAGTGGTTATTCAGCTAAGCACATTTATTAGCTAGTCCACTGAGGTGATTTCCTCTCCAAGCAGCAGCAGGGTCCAGCTAGAGAATGGCTGACAGAATCAATTATTGCCTGACCGACAATATTCACCAGCTACAGTCACTCTGCTTACACTTTCTTCTGTTTTGTTTGAGAATATTTTCTAAAAACTGTGGTTTGGTTGAAGGTCTATTTTTTGTCGCCCGTCTGCCACCTTGATCGCTGTCAGGGAGAGATCCAGCCATACTGTGAAAGGGAGCAGTGACACAGAAATGCAGCTGCAATCAAGTCAGGTGACACAAACCAGCCGTGCTAATGGGAGGGGCTGTGACAGGCTTATCCACCCCAAATAAATCTACCCCTGGGTAATCCTTTATTTTATGCCTGGCAGACAGGCTCCTGTGCTATAACTTTTAAAAGAATCCTGAGAGTGTGAGGTAGATTTAAGGATGATGTTTTGCTGGTTTTATTATCATCAAACACTTGCTCTACTGACCCCTCTGGCTTCTGGAAGGACTTTTCATTTTGTGAGGTTTACTCACTCTCAGTATAGATGGCAGAATCTGATCCCAAAGGATTTAAGCAAACTTGTGGGTTTTCTTATTATTTGAGTCATGATTTTACTGCTTTCCCTTTTAACACCAGGTTTAAATTCAAGTGCCATTTCCAAAGAAACAGCTATGATAATCTGTGGTGAGCTGATTAATAGCACTTACGCAAATTTCAATGACCACAAAGTTATGAATGTGTCTGAGTGATCTACTTTTTATAAAGTAAATGCGTCTTCTTTCACATTAATAATACTCAGAATTCTCTTTTCCTCCCCTTCCTCTCTGCATTCACTCTGAAGTCCTCTCTTTCTCTCATTTGTTGTTGTTGTGGCAAAGTTATTTTTTTCTACACTATTTCCACTCACCCACAGTTAATCATTTATGGTCTTTTCCACTGCAAACATGTAGAAAACACGTAAAAAGGAAGTCTGTTATCACACGATCAGCAACTCCGATTACAGCTTGATCAGAACTGACATCATTGTGGTTTCATTAGCGATATTAGATAAGTGCAAACTATTTTCAATCTCCTTTTTTTGTCTTTTGCAATGTCAAAGGAGACACTCACCCTGCCCCAACTGGTTCTGTTTGACAGTAACAGGACTGCATAAAGGATTCCTTTCACTTACCATCTCAAGACCATTTTATGTGCCAAACAAATCAAATCTACACATCTCTCACCATCTTTATCAACCTGCCCAGGCAAACGGTTGGAAGCACTACAACCTTTGACGTTTTAACTTATTTTTCTCTCTTTACAGCCTAAAGCAACTCTTAAAATGTAGAGGATGTATGCTCAAACAAGTAAGTTTTGCAATATAAGTACTGGGGTAGAGAAATTCTCCCACTGACAAGATCTGACGATGAAGATAATGTTCTCCCCCCTGTGTTTCATGTTACATAGTGTCGTGGTTTGACGCTGCTGAGCGCTCAGCAGCGTCAAACCATGACACATAGTATACTCCAAGTTTTGCAGATATACCTAAACCAATTTTTGCAGTAAAAAAAAGTAAGTACTTATCCCAGGAGATTTTTATTTTATTCTTAATATTTTTATCTTGTTATTTCTATAGTTGGAAAAAATGAATGAGAAAAAGTGCTCTCAAGTGGGGAACCTTGGATCCCTTAGAAATATAGCTTTTTGCCTAGTAAAAACAGCATTATTAATTTTACATTTTCTATTTTACTTACATAGTGCTTCTTCAGCACTGTTAAGAAATGGGCCAGACCCTGGCTACAAATACTTTTCAAATTTGTCTTTCTGTAAGAATTTTTTTCTGATTTTGACTTTTGTGAAAACCAACACCATCCTGAGTTTCAGTAAGAGCCTTCTTTTCCCTCAGATGTTTCCAGCTAGACTGAATCAGGAACATACTTTCACAGACTCACAAGAAGCAAGGCATTTTTTTTGAGGAGCCTGAGAAAACCCAGAGATCTTGGCAAAGGGAGATGAAACTTCATGATCTGCTTAGAGCAGGGCCTAAGGAAAGTTTTTTAAAGCTTATGAGTATTTAAGTGTGCACCTACAGGTGTGTTTGCACAGTGAACATAACTACTCAATATCTGAGGGTTAAATTAAGATATTGTTTGCCATGAGATGGGACAACCAGGAGATTAAATATTCTGTGCCTTGACTGGCTTCTTATCTCTCTTCTTGGGTGCTTCCTACTATCCCTGTCAGAGACAGCATATGGGATTAGATGGAGCAGGTATAAACGACTGTGGTAGCTGTTTTGGGCTTAGTTCACTTGAACTCCAAAGTACAACATCATGAGGAAGAATATCTGTAGCATTCCAAGATTATACCCTGAAGTTATACCTTAGAGGCTCAGAAGGTTAATGGATGTTCTTGTACCAAACTGGCTGGGAAGTTGAGTGGGATCCCATGACAGGTCCAATTTAAATACGCAAGTGGTCATGCACCAGGCAGTCAGCCTCATCTATGCTACTTATATCAGTAATAATTAAACTGTTAAGTGAAGAGACTTTGGAAAAGAAGACAGACTGGATATAAGGTAGCATTAAGTTTTCATTGTATTATTTGGCATAATATCCACAGTGAAATGTATATGTTAAATCTTTCATAGAATCTGTATTAGTTCTATAAAGAAGAGAGGGATGGGAAGTTCCTTCTTTCCATAAAAGGAAGGAAAGGAATTTAGAGAAGATGAGACATTGATTCTGGATAAATATAGAATTCAGTCACATATGGAAATTATTTAGAGATAGATGAATATTCAGTCTGGCTAGGTAACTGCATGCAGAAAAGCAGCCCTCCTCCACAGCAGCTCTAAAGCAAAACAAGAAAACACAGTCCAGTTTGTCCTGCCTTGACGAGGAGAAAGGACATCTGGAGGTTTCCCATGGGAATATTCTTTTCCTCAAAATGAGAGACTTTAAATACCAGGAAAAGAAGTATAGAATTCAAATGGCAGAGTGAAATCTAGTAAAGGCAAACACCGCAGTCCCAAAAAAAGCACTGGTCAAAATCAAGATAGCAATACTGAGACCATGAGGTAAAATGAGCACACTTCTGTACTCCCATTAACTTTAAAATCCCAGCTGGATATAACACCTGTGCAGATATTACATCTCTTCCTTACTCATATCTTTCCATAATCACCTCCTTTCATTTACCTATAACCTTCTATTCTCATCCAGACACACCTATTCTTTGATCCTAGTTCAGGTCTTTCCCCCACTCACATACACGTTTCATTAGCAGAGAGAAGATGCATCTGAAAAGGAGAAGGGTTTCTGTCTGAAATGGGAGTTCAGCTGTGTGAAGGAAGAGGCTGGGTCTTTGGAAGAAGAGATTAAAATTTTTTAACAATACAGTAGCTTTGGGAAACAGATACATGTCTGAGTGGGGGAGGAGGTGGGAACAGTTAAGTGAGGAGAGCTACAAAGGTATTTTCATACAGGTGAAGATAAACATAGTAAAACCATTAAAGTCTAATTTTGGAAAAACTTCTTAGAAGCCATTCTCAGCTAATTATTCTCCAGTAATAAATGAATAGAATAGTAAATTTTATTAGAATAATTTACTATTCATCAAGAATAATATATGAAAAGAATAATTCATTATTCCCACATCCTTGTTCTTTGCAAGCTCTGGCAAGCTAACTAGGGCACTAGGAGGAGTGTCTCAGGAAGAACAGGGAAACAATGAACTCAGAACTTGGAAAAGAGGCTTTACTTTTAGGTGAAAAGTTCACATATCTATCAGCATTTTGTAATTGCACTACTGAGATGAACTATTATATTTGAGCCATATGCAACTTACCATACTGTGTAAAACCTACTTAGCTAATTATTGCATAGAGAGCCAAAATTATGGACTAGGACTATGATCTTTTCATACAGGCAGAATTTTTTTTCAGTGATTTCATTATTTTCTGGTCGTGCTTTTGTTGGCATAAACAAATTAAGAAAACTGATACGGCATTTGTACAGGTAAAAAAAATTATAATTAATATAGCCTACATCCAGTTCTCCTGCCCAGTTTCTTAGCTCCCCGTATTTTATATAGATATATGATGTATCTATTTTGTATTTTCATATATATATATAATACACAAAAATAGTTTCTTCCATCAAACAGTGTATAAATCCTTTCTTTTCTCACACGCTCCCCAGACAGCTTTCT
Organism: Corvus moneduloides; assembly: GCF_009650955.1. NCBI lineage: Eukaryota > Metazoa > Chordata > Aves > Passeriformes > Corvidae > Corvus > Corvus moneduloides. The sequence continues at coordinate 45,821,588 of NC_045476.1, forward strand.
CTGCATCACAGGCCCAGTTATGTCCATAGACCCACCAGGTGCTGTCTCCCAGAGCTCCATTTTCTTCATGCTCCATTTGCTAAGCATGCTACTCTCCACCAGCAGCCAAAGGTCACAATATATCACATCAACTGAATTTGTCTAGGACATCTGTGTATGTTATACAGGTTCACAAGAGTAAGTATGCTTCTAGGTCTTTCTCTTTAGAAATAGTTTAATGGTAAAAGTCCTGAAGGTGCTGTTACTAAGGCCAATATTCTGCTTTTTACAGGTTCTAAGACTTTTGTATCAGTAGACACTGCTTCTGTCAGACTCAGTTTATTTGACAACATCTATGTTTCTAGAGTTTCTCAGCAAGAGAAACTAAATCCATTCATAAACAGTTTAGCTCAGAAATATTCAGTGAAAGATTTTTTTCTGATATGGGAAAAAATACTTCTTTCGTACTAAGTTAATGTTGTGTATTAGAGAAGAGTAAAACAATAAACTGAGTGTTGATCAGCTTAAGGTAGGGCACTAAGCATCCTTATAACCTTGGACAAATTAATGTGTCTTTCTATGACTCAGCTTCTAAGATATAAAATGGAAAAAGAAGTCTTTATCTTACTGCCTATCTTCCTTTTTTGCTGTTAGTTTAAGCTCTTAGTTCAGTGGGTTCAAGGCTATCTCTTAACGTGCATCTTGTAAATGGACAGTCTTGAAAGGTTTCTGCAGTGAGCACAGCTCACCTCTGTCCTGGGATGTGTCTGTGTTTTGCAATCTGTTTTACAAAGCAGGTAAGTATCAGCCTTGCTCCATTCTCAGACCTCGCTAGACTATGGGAAGAGATAATAGGCAAGCCTTAAATAATCCATATGCATGGACATCTTTAAAAGATGATTAACTTGTATTTATAATATACATTGATCATTTTAAAAAAAAAAGAGGAGAGGTTGGGACTCAGAGATCAAGCTTACATTTTAATTCTGCTGTAGCCATTTATGTTGGGTTATATTGCAATGTTCTGCCTTTTGCTGTGTGTTTATTTTCATAACTCTACTGAAATTTTAAACTCAGGAAAAAATGTCGTGTCCTCTCTCTAAATTTAATATGTAATAGTGATTCAAGGAAAATCTTTAAATGTGGCATAAACCAAAAATTTTGGACAGTCCTGGCCAAAACAGGCATCTGATTATTGCAACTGAAAAAGGAGAGACAGCAGAACAATGTGAAGAGGCTCAAGAGAATTTCTAAAGCCATACTTGAACAGCATGTGAGAGGGAACAATGTTTTTCCAGTGATTAGGAGATGAGAACATATTCAAGTAATTTTGGTACATATAACTAAGGGTTGTTTCTTATAAATGTTACACAAAAATTCTAAAATCTGTAGAGATGTTAATGAAGTTTCCTAACAAAGAGCTCAGTTTTTCCCAGCTATAAAAATGGTGTCTTTTGAGAGTAGCATGCTATTTTTTATTTGGTTTTGCAAAGAAACCTGCATACCTAACTTGCAGAATTTTTCCAGTTTTGAGAAATATTCCTATTGTAAACCAGAACAAAGAAGTTTGTTCATTAACTTTTCATGACCTAAGACACAAAAACCACTTCATATTAGTCAAAATACTGTGTTTAGCAGAAGAAAGAAGAGAAAAGAAGAGAAAAGAAAAGAAGAGAAAAGAAAAGAAAAGAAAAGAAAAGAAAAGAAAAGAAAAGAAAAGAAAAGAAAAGAAAAGAAAAGAAAAGAAAAGAAAAGAGAAAAGGAGAAAGAAAGAAGATAACATAGAAGTTACTCTAATGCCACTAAAGTGGCATTTTACTCTAAAATGTCGTTTCTACATCCTTAATAACTTTGTGGTTTTAAAATGTAAATATTCTTTGAAAATTTTTAATCAGGGAAGTTTCTAAGCAGAATATTCTGTAGTTTGTGAATTGTCATCTTTTGGTAAAAACAAAACTGGGTGAAAAAAAATTGAACTGTTTAGCTCACTTCTCTTACCTTTCTCCACCTTCTGACCTATTTTTTTTACTCTGTGTTTCACTGAACTTTCTGTTTAATGTTACAGTTTAAAAGTAAACTTATAATCTAGTTGATATTTTCCCTAATTTTCTCACTGCAGGGATATAAATTTCATGGTACTTTCTCTTAGAGGGCAGGGAGGCTGAGGAGAATCTTCTTGTAGAATCACTGCTAGTCTTGTCTAACAGTTTTTATCACTCTCCTAAATACTTGAAAATAATAAGGAATATAAAATAAGGCCAAAAACTAAGGAATATCTCATGGATTTAAGTTGATCTAGATCAAGTTTCTCTCGGCTAAAGAGAAGAACTCCTGATATGAACTTACTAATTAACCAACAGCAGAAAGTATGAGAAAATGAAAGTCTCTCACACTGTCCCTGGGGGAAGACGATCGACAAAAAGAGGCAAGGTATGAAGTGTGCCATAAGTGTGGTATGCTTGCAGGTGCACTTCATACAGTCATAACACCTGGGAAGGTAGTTCCCATAATTTTCTTCTTGGAATGATTCTCAAGATATTTGTGGTTGAAAGTACCCACAAACCTTGTGGGAGAAAGTGGGAAATTCCAGCTTTGACAGCTGATGGTCAGTCGCTACAAACTCAGGATGTTGCTCTTTGCTGAATGAGTATCTGAGGTCTGAATTCAAAAACCAAGGCTTAGGGTTGACTCCTGTTCTTGTTAATTCAAGTTCCAGTAAAAAAAAATGACGCCTCTTACTCTTTTATGGTTTTGGTTCTGATCATGCAGGGATGAAGTGCACATTATTTTGTTGTCATTTAAGTAAAACATGCCATTTCTACTTTTCTTTCTTCTCCCTTTCATTTTAATGGAGATATACTTTGCAGTCCTGAAATCTGCAAGCAGTAAAAAATAAGCACTACACCAACTTGTTTATCACAGTTATCAGTGCACTTGTTTGTGTGAGATTTCCTGTGTTAACAGAAACGAAACATACCATAGTGGATGACAAATACATGTTTTGAAATTTGTGCAACTGGGATTACTACTTATATTTTGTACAACTTAAGTTACTGTTCACTTGGAAAGAAAACACTGAGGAATCCAAATCTAAATTGAAACCATGTGCCCATCAATACAACCAACTTTTCACCACAACTAAATTTAATTAAGGACAAAGAGAACACATTTAGACACTTGCAACTACAAGATAAAAATCCATTAGCTTTGAGAAAAGGTCAAAGATATTCTTCAGTAACTTCAGAGGAAGAGATCTTAAAATAAACTTGTAGTTTAACAGCAACAACAACAAAATAGGTAAACTAATGTCAGGAATTATTTTAATCTGCTGTTTGGGAATCGAGCAGTCTTCATTCTTCTCTAATATCCCTGTATACTCACCAACAAATCCAGCGTATTTCCCAAATACATACAACATTCTGCCTACTAAATGGTTTCAATAAATATTTCACTTTTTAATGCTATAGGTTTATTTCTTTTTAAGTGATTGGATACTTTTTTCAAGTAAATGCTTTCTAAAAGTACTCAAATCTAATAATATTATGAGGAGAGGTTTACCATCACACCTATATTGCTTTCAGTGCATAGCAGAAGGACAGTTTCCACCTGAAAGTCACCTTGATCTGAATGTCAGCAGCATTCTGTCCCATATCACACATATTATTTAACAATGCCTACACAATCTTTTGCCTCTTAGCTTTTTGCTTCCATTACCAAATTATCTTATGATTACATACACAGAAAAGACTTTCCTAATACAGGCTGAAAAACTGCTGTTAGCCACCTGCATATAGCCACCCAAGGATTTTATCTTCAAATTTGGGTGTAAAGTATCCTTCTTACCTGATTACTTCTAACCAAAAACTTCCTAAGTTAAATCAGTGACAGCAAAGTCAAAAGTCATTGTAGGTTTCTCTGCTAATCATCTGTGAAATAACTAAAATTTTCTCAGACTCAAAAAATACCTTAAGCCAGATTTTCTGTTTTAGACATGGATGCCTCATACATTCTTGCAAATGTATGATATATGCATGCAAATCAGATCTTTACATCTGCCTACTTCAGGGTGTAGATATTTCTCTATATATGTGCAAATAAGCAAGTGTCTCTGACTAACACTGAAAAACAAGTAATTTAAAAAGATATCTATGTCTTTACATCTGAAATGGATAGTTTTATAAAAATTATTGCCTCTATACTGGCCAACATTAAAAAGTTGATTTGCAGATTTTGACCTAGGACTGAGGATTTATTTGGGGAAATTCCTAAGTCTGGCTTTGTTGTTGGGACTCTAGACCACATGAGCAAAGGGAAATCTTGACTGCCTTGTCCAAGAGAGAATTCAGATCTGTGGTACCAAACTGAAAACCGACAGCACCAAACAGCAAATAAAAGCAGACTTGCTCTGATCTGTGAATTATATCAAATTCTTTTCCGGCTAAAATGATTACCTGAAAAGCCTGAGGAAATACATGTAGCCATCATACACAGGGTCAGTCAAGATACTCAGAAAATAGTTTAATATTTCATAAATATTTGAGTTTTCAGAATTTTTCTTAATGAAAGTTCTGAGAAAAACTATAGCCTGATAAAAAGCATCTGTACATGACAGGTGAGTGGACAAAGTGCACACAAGGCTATGGAATCAGTCTTTCATTTTCCCCAATAATTGTTCATATTAATTATATCACCTGGTAATACCAAGTAAATCACTATCCAACAAAAACCTCGTTGTATTTTCAAAAGACAATTTCTACTTTCTTTAAGACTTTCACTGCCAGTCAAAACATCACCAAACGTGGATAAGTTCTCCCATCAAGTTTGTGAGAAAAAGGAAGAAGATGACTCTCTTTTCCTTTCAAAAAATGCAACCTGAACAGTGGAAATTGCAACGATTATTTCTGGAGAACTCAGTAGCCTTTCATGCCAAGATAGCCTTGTCCTATTGCTGTCTGCTTCTTCTCTCTTGTTAGTAGTCCCTTAGCCCAGAAGAAATGACAGTGAAAAGGTAATAGAAATTAAAATCAATTTTCAAAACATTTGAATAGTAAAAATGGCATTTGAACAGCAATACAAATAGAAAAATGCTTCTGAGATCTATCTAATTGTGGTAAAGGCTTTTTAATGAGGAATGGTATGTCTCTGCACTGTTTCATAATTCACTGTGCCGTTCTCAATGCCTCTATAGTTTAAATACAATAAAATTTTAGTAGGATTTTGAATACTCCCCAAGTTAACAGGTAAGTCAATTTAATGCCATAAAAATAGATGTAACTCCAGAGATTTTAAATAGTTTAATCAGGTGTAACCATTCCTCCTAAAGTTCTGTGGTATTTTCTATCTTGCTAAAAAAGCACTACAGCACAGCCAAGTGTGTGGCTACTTGCAAGTAGCTGCAGTGACTGATTTCATTTCATGTGCCTGCTGCTGAGCAGTGAAGTCATTCTGCACAAGACAACACAAGTTTGGGAAAACCTACAGAACCTCTGCACTAACAAAAAAGCTGCTCAGGTTTGGCTTTTGTGATTCTACTATCGCATACCCACGTAATTTTGATGGGAAAGGAAATAGACTTTCTGTTTTAGGTAACTTCTAGGCAAAAACAGTACTTTGTTAATACCATCCTGCATACAGCTAAGTTTGCCATTGACTTGGTATGAGTACCCACAATAAAACATACTTATCAATCCTTTGATTTAGAGAGGAAAACCTTGATCAGTTCACCCTGCCCACCTTGGATGGAACTACCACAAGCCCCTCTATCAGCTGCCTGCCTTTGCTGATGGGCAGTAGACAAATAAGGTTTTCAAACCATTTTTCAATTTGCCCTGCTATATGTTTTGCAGCAGGCAAGAGCTACCACCAGTGCTGCTCCTGTCCTTAAGCCATAGTCATTTTTCAAGGCTCAGTAAATACAGATCTGTTTAGGGCTTTTTTTTCTCTTTCAAGTTTAATAACTTTGTGTTTATTTTGTATTTTATTGTGCACCCTCCTACATCCCCACCCACCATTTACCCCATGTGGTAACACAGCAGAAAAACAAGGTTTGGTCTTGTCCTGGGAATTTATTTTATGTTCCATTAGTTTGCATTTATTAACTGAGTCGTGTGGGAGATATGATATTGACAATATTTGTGATTTTATTGTAAGTTTCACAGTAATTAGCCCTCTTATCTTGGGGGGGGGGAGGAAAAAACAAAAAGGGGAAAAAAAGAAAAAGCTTGGGGATGATAAAATCTCAAATTCTGGAAGGTTAGTCTTAAAGTATACACACTTACACAAAAGCAGATACATTGCTTTTAAAAATCATGCAACTTTTTAAGCTGATCTCATTGCTCAAAAGCCAGATTTGTTGTTCTGAAGTCTTGAGGCTGGCAATATGGGGTAGTTTAGCAGAAATTGCCTGTTTTATTTCCTTCCAGTGGTGATAAAATAGACTAGAAGGATACATGCAGCAAAGTTAAACTGATTCCTTTTAGAAGCCTATTTTTTTCCTTATTTTCCTTATTATTCACTGTTTATCCCAGTTCTAATAGATTCTTTCCTGTTATTTGTAGCCTAAATGAAGGCAGGATATAAATCTTCCCAGAAACCAAATCTGTGAAACAAATTTTACTACTTACTTTGAGTTGCTCCAACTTTCCTATTCTTATTCAAGCTTGGAAAACCTTAGGTTTACTGGGCACTAAAGCCTCATTATCTGTATTGAATGAAAGTTAGCCTTGCATTTAAAAGGTCATTATACAAAACGGTGGATAGCCATATTTTTACTCATACTGTTACCTCTTCAGCTTCACATTTAGAGATTTTTGCCTTTACCTCAACATATTACCTTAATTACCTTTGATGAAACAATTTTCCAGCTGCAATTGCTTTGCTTCTTTAAAAAAAATGGAGTCTGATTGGCATTTGTAAAGGGAGGTAGATTTCAAACAATATTTAAAGACTGAAAATGTCTGTTATGTAACTAAAAAAAATCTAAAAATGGAAACAGTTTTTAGTTATTAATATGGAATTTTTAGAGCATGAAACAAATGGATCCTATCATGCATGAATCAGTATGAACTACTGAACATACCTTTTTATTCATTGCTGCATAAATATTCTGTGACTGATTATGATTTGTAGTGAATTAAAGAAAAAATATCAATTGGCTAGAGAAATAGAAAAGGATACCCTGACCTACTGGTAAGTCTTATTTGTATTCTCATGACATGCCTTGATAGCAAGGAGATGAGAAGAGGGGACACTGATAATGATTTAGTAGTACAGTGGCTTGGTGAAAATCTACGAATTTGACAGAACACCTAGAAAATACCATTCATCTCTTCTAAAAGATTTACCCATGTCTGTTTGGATACTATTTACACACAACCACATTTGTAGGTTTTGTCCTGATAGCTGAAGTAATGGGAAAGTAAATAAGAAAGCAGATCTATAAGGATAAGCCCCACACACTCCATACCAGCTGCACAGACCGTAAGTAAATCCACTGAGTATATCCAGGGCACCTGCCTACACTGTTCTGTCAACTTTCTCTTGAGAGCCAAGATCAGCCTTAGACATAAGCAGAGTGAAAGTCCCCCAAGGTGAAGGGAGCCTGTCTGTGTCTATGCTGCTTGACCCAGCCACGAGTTGCTTCAGACATGCTGATTATTCAACAAGCCTCTCTAGCACCCCTGAGAAATCTCAGGTAACCCTCGAGTTGTGCCCCACTTGTGAATCCCTCAGGCTGTTAGCCGTAAGTAATTGTCTGCCTCTCACCATTATCTACCAGCTCTTACATTTATCAGGAAAATGTGGGAAGGAAGGAGAGAACATGAATCCAGACCCCTAGGCTATTAGCCTTCTCCACTTTCCAAAGAACTGTCTATACCTGTATCTGGCAGCATGCAATAAAACAGCAGAACAAGTACCTGCCCCACAGGCTTAGCCTGCCTGAATCCTTGATTGAACACAGTGGCCTTTCCCACTGGAGAGGGGACAACCAACATATCCCACAGTCACGCTTCATCGCTCCCTACCTGAACATTCTCTAGAAGAAAGCTTTGCAACTTGCCTTAGAACAGCAGAGCCCACCAGAGTCCTCAGGGGAGAGATAGAATACCCTCATGGAGCTTTTTTGGAGGAAAAAAGTGTGAATTAGGAGGCAAGGTACCTGCAAGAGCACCAAGTCAGAAGATAAGCTGCTAGTTGTGCGAAATTGTACCAGCATGGCCACTCAGAGCTTTAAAAGAGAGAAGATTAGGAAAGTGGGTTGGATGATACAATGCAAGGTTGTATCCCAGCCATCAGTAACTGTTCTTCTCTTTCAGCACATCCTTGGTTTTGGAGGCAGGTGGGCCTCTTGCCAATTCAGAAGCGATGCACCTGAGCACACCTCCGCTGGATTTTGGGAAAAGCTGGATGCCAGGCCCAGGCTGACCCCCCACACCAGAGGCTTGTGGTCGGCCACCAGCAAGTGAGGAAACAGCCGCCAGCCCAGCTGGCCCTGCTGCTGTGATCCATCATCGGCTGGTGCAGACACCTGCCAGGGAAGGTGTTGCCAGGCAGAACAATCTGGCAACACAGGGCAGGGGGCAGGCAAGGGTGAGGAGGGTGAGGAGATTCCACCAACCCCCAAGGCCAGAGAACAGGGGTCTGTCTGCACGGCTGCCCATTGTTGCCTCTGGCTGTGGTCAGTCACACTTGGAGACTGCCCCCTTGGACCATCTGGAGAGTTTTCTGGCAGTGAGTGTGCAGGCAATCCGTCCCAATACATAGGGTGGCTATACTAGCAGCTGAATAAATTTCCAATGTAAGCATTTTTATGAGGCATTTTTATGAGCATTTTATGCTTTCAGGGCTGTGAAGTAACTGACTCCACTCTGTGGTGCAGGTGACAGCATCCTCAGGCAGGGGTTTACCTTGGGAAAGGGAGGAGAGTGGTCCTCCAAAACACCTCAGCCACACGGCTCTGAAAATGTCCCTCAGGACCACAGAAAACTGAGGAGAAGCATACCCGGGACCAAGGGCAGGTGGGCAGCCAGGCAGCTTGGCATCAATGGGCTGACTGTGGGTTAATCTACACACAATACAGAGGTAACCACAGAAATGAAGATATTAAACAAGAAACGTGGAGGCGTTGATTTTTTGTGATTATGCACAGACATTGTGAGAAAATATCTTCTCTTTCAATGATGTGTAAAAAAGCAACATAGCAGGTACCATAGAACAGTATACAAAGTTTCCTTATCCTTTTACCCACTGAAAACTTTACATATGTAACATAATATGGTGTATGTGCTTGCAAAACATATATTTACATCATTAGTCATTCACAGAATAATGAATTAATTAACATCAGAGTATTTCTGATATCAAGATGAAGCAGTCCTGTTTTTGTTTTTTGTTTAAAGGGAAATGCACAGGTCAGAAATTATATTAGTCTCTTAGTTTCACACATAGATTAAAATTTTAATACTTTGTGGCTAAATCTCGCTACCTCAAAAGAAAGGGATAGAAATCCCCCTTAACCAGTCTCATTTATCCTTCACTGTTTTTTGATGAGCATCCTACTGTTATCTGCAGAGCACCTAGCACCACCACCAAAATTCAGACCTTGGACTTTCTATTGTGATTACTCTGTTAAAAAACATAAAAGTGGAAGAGGGAAAGATGATGAAGAGCAGCAAAGAGAAGCTCTCCTCTGGTAGTTCCATGAAATACTGCCATGAAAAGTTATGCCAGGCTTGAAAATAGATGTCAAGACTTTTCTACCACTATGAGTGAAAAGAAGCACCCATCATCTATGAAATTCTATGGTAAGAAAATTGTGGCACATACACAACTCCACAGTGCTCCATGCAAGTATTCCTATATTGTCAACCACTCTAGCTGTGACACCATGCCACTGTTTGGGAGGTTTTTTTCAAACCTTCTGTAGAGAAGTTTCTTGTGTAGTTAATATGTGCAGCATATTAACAGTAGCCATCAATTGTCCTGCTCAGGCTGAACTCTTGGAAATTAGTAACTTGTAAAAAATAAAACCCTGCCAAACAAAGAAATCTGGTGGTATACTTAACAAAATGTAGTAGAACTTTTCTGCAAATCAAAGAAACGCAATCGCATTCAGTAATAAAACCCTAAAAGGAAGGCTTTTAGAGTGATAGGCAGATCAAGCCTAGAAAAGGAAACAGAGAGACAGGAAATGAGCAGAAGTGTTGGTTTCTCTTGGCTTATGATCAGGGTATTTAAAGAAATGTTTTCTTTCCTGAAAGTCAAGAGGAAGAAAAATAGGGAGACAAACTATAGTCAGTTCAGACAAGGCTTTTAGAGCATCTTTTACTCTGAAAGCATATGACACATTAGGCTGTTGCTATCTTGAAATAGCTAGAAGAACCCTACACTTTTTCCCTCTATCCACTGGTTATCTCAGCTGGATACTTTTTTTTTTGTAAGGACAACATAGCCCAGTATTTTATGTGTGAATGGTGTGAGCCTTCATACCTGCCTAGGTGGATTAGTATAGCATTAGTAGTAAGTTAAGTAGATTAGAAAAAGTAAGCTGAGTTTTGCTTCCAAAGTGTTTCCTTAATCACGTGTTTCTGAAACAAACTTTATTTTATTAACCGACCTAAATAAAATCAAGATTTTAAAATCTCATTGAAAGCTAAGTGTTAAAGACTATACAAAATTGAATTACTTTATGAGTTCATATGTGGAATTAGTTGGAAAACTTCAGGAGAGATACATTTTGCTACATCTTCTTGTTAGAAGTCCATTTTCTAATAAAACCCAGATATTCTTATCCTGCATAAAAGATGATACTGCCTTATATTGTCTTTTTCATTTAGATTCCCTGTATTTATCTTACTTTTCAAATTCTAACCTGAATTCATGAATGCTATAAAGGAAAAACTTACAGATTTATTAATTTCACTGAAACAGCTTTTTCACTGTTCCCAAGTAGATACATTGTATTTGTCATCACTTCAAATTATTACTGCTTGTTTGGTAATATTTGTTAAGGGTAATTGTTCTTACACCTTTGTTTATTTAGACACTTTTGTCTCTCCAGACACCTAGAATTATGTACTTGCCCTTTTTTTCAGAATCAAGGGATACATGCTACGTGCTTCTTTTGACTGGAGTTCAGTAATCTCCTGAAATTCCCAGTTCTGATTTCCCTATCTTTATTCCAACCATTAGTCTTGCTCTTAGTCCTGATGGTTAAAGTCATCACCTAACTTAAAGCACTCCTTACGTTATTGGAGCCAAATCTAGGTGATGTGCTGCCTTTAACCCCAATTCCTGACCTTACAGCCCACCTTTCCTTTCCCTGCTCTGTATATCCTGAAGAACAATTTTTGCCTAAAGATTCTGCCTTTGAGGCAGATAAAGATCCAAACAACCACAGAAAGCTTTGTAATGAATGCCAACACCTTGAACTACATTCAGGAACTAATTAGCAGTTGATGTAGTAACAAGTCAAGAAGCTGTTAATTCACACTAAAAAAAAGAGTCAAGTTTACTTGAGTAATTCATTGTCAACACACTCATTTAGACAGATGTTTACAACTGGCACACATACATAGTACATATGTACACACATCTGTCATGGGCTGTATGTATACAAACGTTGAAGTTTACAGGTGATAAATCTCACTAAAGTACAGCAAAGTACAATTTCTTGAGTAGGACTTTCCCTGGTTTAACAAAGCAGCACTTATCTTACTTGGAATGATGTACAAGCAATGGACTCGTTCATTGCTAGGATCCTGCAGGCTGACTGCTTGTATGCAGTTGAGGAACACACTTACAGAAGGACACAAATCCAGTCTTTATTCCCAGCAACCAAAGGGAGTCAGTCTTCCCTCACATCTCTTTGAGAAGAGATCCTCTCCATGAGCAGTGCATGCCAATTGATATGGAGATATTACATAACAGGATTTGCTGCATTAGTATAAAAAATGGAGATTGGTCATGTGCTCTCATGACACTCCCAGTAGGTTATGCAGGTTCACTGTGCTGTAGCGTTTCACTTATAGCACTTTTCCTGGTTATAATCTCATCTAGAGCACAGGAGTGTTTTTGATAGGTCCCAGGCACTGTAGCTGGTCACCCCAAGGTATTCTGCTCTGCAGCCATGCCCTCTTCTGCTTCATAGGCCCTGGGAATTTCTGTGTACAGTGCACCGATTTCCATTCAGAAAGTAATGCAGTTGCACGGCTTAGGATCAAGACAGATGTTCCCCATGGTTCTTTTCACTTCAGCTGTGCTCACACCATTTTCAGAGTAGCTGAGTAACATGGACAGAAGACTAGTGAATGTCAGTGTCTCCCTGAATAAATACAAACAAATTGCCACCAGCAAATATACAGTCATGTGATGGCCTGTGCCTCAGGACACTGAAGGTTTACAAGATCACTGAATACACATTCCTCCTCCTACATTTTTCCTTCAAGTAAATGTATTAGTACATTGCTTTCAGACTCAGCCCTCAAAATCTGTCTAGTGCTGCAGGTAATCAGTCGCAGGTCTTTAGGATGTCAAAAGTCAATTTTCTAGAACTGTGCTGGGTTTCTCCTGGAGTGGTAGTGACAGAAATCTATGTATGAGTTCCCCTCTGCATGAAGAATCACATGGAAAGCTCTCAAGAAATGTTTCGCTACTTCGCAGTAGGTAGTCTGGTGCTTTTTTTGGTGAGGGCAGATAAATCACCACATTTTTTAGGGAAAATGAGCACCATTCTGAAGAAAATACTATTTTCCTACATCATAAAACACAGCATGGTCGTAGTTATGAAAGAGTTTGTATAGTTAGGGTTATACAGTTATGCTGAAACCACTGTTCCAACACAGACTTTTTAACTTCCATCCCTTGTAATTCAGATACAGAGAGGTACTGATTCACAATATTGCAAGGCTTGGTTAATCAGTACCAGGTTACTATTCATATGGATGCTCTAAAAAAGTATAAGATCTTTTTTTATTTTTTTTAATTTGAGGAATGGAATAGAATTTCTGCTGTGATGAGAGTAACACTAATGCATTCTCCTTTACTCCAGTCATCCTGAAGACCTCAATTATCTTTTTTAACCTTGGCTCATGAAGCCTTTACTGGACACTAGCCCAGCAGTACATAAGAACATCTGTATCAGAAACACTCTGTTTCTGACAAGTCTGTGTACAGATATTCTGGAAAGGGTCTAAGAAAAAGACAAAACTGCAACACTACTTTCCCTCCCAGCTCAGAAATGTCTTAACACTAGAAAAACTTCAATGGGTACTTATTTGATGCATTTGTCCAGTTGTATTCTGAATTAATGAAATATTTTAACATCCACAATGTCCTGTGCCAAGGAGCTGCACAATTTAAATATATACTGTTTGAGAAAGTATCCCCTCTTGGTTTGATTTCCATCTGTTATCTGCATAGGAGTAGAGGTCTTTATACCCCAAGTGGATGTGGGATTAAAATTGGGTATTTGAAAGATTTAGGAATAGAAGGAAGATACTGAAGCTAGAAGTGGAAAAGAAGTATTTTTCTGTTGCGATATGAATTTTCTTTTCTTTTGATTACTGTGATAGGACCAAAGGAAAACTGTTTTTTCATAGGATGGAACAATAAATAAGCATCTGGTAATTATATCCCCCTAATGTTTTAGTTAGCATATTATAGCCCAGCTGGAGAATTACCTGGTGTAGGATTTATATATGGCACATATGACACAATTTCAGGCATGACCACTGTACACTGCAATCATATAAGGAGATCCCACCTCAGCTCTAGCATTTAGGCAAGGTGGCTTGTTATGAGTGTCATTGTCAGAGTGGTATAGGGCACTCAGATAAGCAAAGACCTGACCCCAGCATGCAACAAAGTCACGTGGAATAACCTGGGAGGACTGAGACACCTATTAGTTGTTCCATGAGGAATATATGGCCCTTCAGAACACTTTGCAGCCAGTCAGTCTAGCCCACACCTCAGTAAACTGATTTGCAAACTTTAGTATCTTGCATTAAACTCTAATAAAGGTTGCAACCAATAAGTGTTCAATGTGAAGAGACAGTGTTTTAACACATGAGGATTGAAGCTATGTTGTCACAGATATGAAGTGTACAGTGCTCTCCACAAATACAAAGTGCACAGTGGATCTTGCAAACCACAGCTTAATTATTTTGTTTTGTTCCCATTGAGAACCTGATATATAGATGTTTTGTAAAAACAAGTAGGTAGGTCTGTGGCTTTCATCCTTGCTAGAGAGTTATTCCTGTTCCACTCCAAAAATTAAAAAATCCATAGTATAAGGGCATATTTGTCTGTATGGCTATCTGTATACTGGGTCAATGCAACATTCTTTTTGTACATGTTAGCATCATTTGTTTCCTTTGTTGATACAATGATTTTCTTATTGTTGCTGTCAGTAGAAAGGGTGATAATGGATTTGTTATTCATGGAATTATCTATCTATGACTGGGAAGCAGACCTGACTGTAGCACTCGTATTTCTATAATATATCTGTAATTATGCATTCAGGAAATTTGACAGCAAAATGTCAAAACAAAAGCAGATTTGCTCTGTTGAAGGTGCTTGAAGACAAACAGCGTTACATCAGAAGCCTGTATCTGGTTCAGACAGGCTATTTACTGCAACAAAAAAAATAGCCTTTTGAATTACTTTCAGCCTTCCATACCTCATGTTAAAAGGCTACTGTGGTGCCCTGTCACTTACTTATCAGCATCACAGGGGGTAAAGATGAACAGGAGTCACAAAACGAGTAAGAGAAAATGATCACTTCAGAATAATGATTTCCTGTAGCTTTGAAAGTGAGGGTTTCCTTCAGTAGCATTTAGTAGTTATGGCTGAATACCTCTCTTACTTTACAGGCATTGCTAACACCCATGTGAGGCATTATTGATTTTCACACAAGACAATGCCGGCTTGCTTGTTGAGCTACTGTAGTGCTCACAGGAAGTTGTACCCAGCTGCAAAAAGACTGTGTGATAAATTCCCTCATTCTGTATGAAGGGCAATATATTCTTTTCCCTCGCCCTCCAGTATCTACAGTCTGACAGCTTCATACGGCGGTGTCTATGAATCACTGAACAGGCAGTGGGAGTTAATTCTACGAAAAAAGTTAGAAGGTGATAAATTTCAGATTATGGTTGAAAATGGAATTTAATTGTCTACCTAGGAAGACGTTAACATCAAAATAGTTTTGCTCACCAAAAAAATTTAGGCTTACTGCATTCAATTTTTAAAAAATACATTATTTCATTACTGTTATTTCCAATGTCTATTACAAAATTGCAATTAGCACTTAACATCAGGCTGAATCTTTTTGCTCAAATCTTTTACATAAGTGGTAAGAAAAGACTGAAGAGGAAATTAGGGTTTTTTGCTACAGACACAGGTGTGACTTCTGTACCTGCACTGAAGGTTTCCAGCAGACCCATATGTAGAGAGGCATCTGAGCATTCAGTCTGGAAAATCTATGGTGGCTGTCACACAACACTCTCTCTCTTCACCTTCTTAATTCTTATTTTGCTTTTGACAGTTGGTAAGTCATCTTTTTAATGGCTCACTACAGTTTTAATGCACAACTTCAGACCAAATTGTTTGAAACCATGACTTAATTCATGGAATCTATTAAAAAATGTGTTGACAGCCTTCATTCCAGGAAGAAAATGTTAATTACTTGTATCACAGTAGCACTCAAGATTCAGGCCATATTGCCCTAGATTATAGATATGCATAGTTTTTGTATCTGTTTTTTGCTCAAAATGAAATTGACTGATGTGAAATACTGCCACACTTATTTTGCACAATACAGAGCTAGCTGTTATTATTGTATAGGTGATGAATGGTGACAAAGGCACGTCAAGTGAACTGTTTAAGGTTGCAAAGAGGTCTATGGCAGACCAAACAATCACTTACTCACTTTTTCTGGCACAATAAGAAAGAATCACCTTTCCAGAGGACGAAATGTCCATATGATACTAAAGAAAGTATATGATGGAAAAACAGGACTTTTAGTAACAGGCATTTCCTAAATTATGATTTTTATTCTGAAGATCAATTTTGAGATATCCTTGGGTTTAGGTCTCAGAAAAAAGTACTCTACAATTCAACCAGACCCAAAAGGCTTCCAGCTGGGCTTTTAAAATCTGGGCCACCCAGATCAGTGGCCATTTGTGAACATTTGCTCTTACAACTGTGATTTGACCTATATAAGAAAGTAATTCAGAAAATGTCTGGAGTCTTATTTTGTTCAACAGATCTGTAACTGATATGGGCTAATGAAATATCATTCACCATAGTTCCTAGCCAGATTCACAACAACTTCTTGGTCCATCTGTTCACTGAAGACACAGCATTTTACATATCTCTTTGTACCCATATTTGTAAAGTCTGTATTTAACTTACTTAAATATATTTATGATCCTTTCTCGGTCAGAAACACAGAAATGGGTGCATTCAAGAAATAGAAAATAATATAGGTTGGGCACAACAAAAACATAAACCTTCCCCCTCCCCCCCCAACCTGAAAAAAACCCAACCAAAAACCAAAAAGCCCAAACCCAACATGCTTGAATCTTTGCTGCATAATCTTTTCCTATTCAAAAATACATATTTATGTGAATTCAATTCAGAATTGCTCTTCTACCAATAAAGAACTACACATAGCTAAATTGAATAACACATGAATAACAAATAGGCTAAATATTGATCATTCAGAATATTCACTAAGTAGTTAGAAATTTTAACTAGTTTAAAAGAATGACAATTTTGTCTGCTAATGACATCTTCAGCAAAAGGGAAATGAAATTAATAAGTAAGGATTTTATTTTATGCAACATCTCTGGATAGTTATTATCATGTTTCTATATATATTTTTTTCTTACAGATACTGGTTACATGTTGGAAAAGTTATCATATTTTTAAAATAAGTTCTTCTCTCATTCATTAGAATTTCTGATAATCAAGTTGTATTTCTTTGCTTATAAGGTATAGATAAAGGCAAGGGCTCTTTAAACTAATTTTTTTTCCAACAATACCATTTAATGTTTATGTAAATGAAGCCATAACATTTAATAAAATGTGCCAAGTCATAAACATTGAAGATTTTCATTGGTTGAAAGGATCTTCCTGAAAGAGTTAAGTTTGTCTTCATCACTGTGGCTGTTTTCTTTTATTGTCTTAACTGCCAGGAAACGAAGCCTGATTATAAAAGACTGATGGAAAAAAAAAGTTAAAGGAGCCCACATTTCATTTATGAATTTTTAATGAGAGATATGCACAGGTAACTCTTATAAAGAGTGGCTAGGTAGAAACAAGAGAGTATGTAAATATATTTATTTGTAATAAAAAAAATTTGAATCCCCAAAATTGTAGTATCCCACTGATATACTTTTTTTGGAGTAAAAAGCTATTGGTGAAAAGGGGTTAAATACGGTTTCTAAATGAAAAAGGGTTTTATTGTGTCAAGTGTCAGGAAGTGAGTAGAGGTGCAAAGGAAAGAGAGAGCGAGAGAATAAGATCGTTAGAGCTGATACCATGAAGTGTAACATAAATTCAGAGATGACAGAGCAGGTGAGGTCTTTGAAATGCAGCCATCACAATAATGTCACCTACAGCTGAGAATCCACAGAAGAAAAAGAAAGGAGAAGGGGGAAAAAAAAAAAGAAAAAAATTTTAAAAAAAGAGAAAAAGAGAAGAAAAACCATAATTGCAATCCAAATGTGATCTAAATACAGAGCAACAGACTTTACTACAGAGCAACAGACTTTACTATGAGGAGCCTACTGAAAGGATTTTTAAAAAAAAATTTCTAGTAAGCATTTAGTAAAATAATAATATCATGCAGACCTTTCATAGGAAGTATGTCATCTCTCCTTAGCAAGTAAGTTGCTTGCAGTGCCAGATTCTTTCTTATAGAATCAAATTAGATACATAAATTGCATGAACATTTGGCCCTACACATATTGTTACTTTGACTGTTCCTTTTATCTTGTCAGATACCACAAACTTTGACAACTTTATTTGTACTCACTGTGATAAATTCTCTAGTAGTGCACATAAGTGTACATATTTGCCCCAATAGAAAATGTTATGCCAGACATACTTTTGGTTTCATGTGAAGCTTCTTCATGGCTATCCAAGGAAATTATGTCAGGAAATTTTGCTTCTGTTATTTTCTCCTAGTGCCACAGTATTTCACCTCATAGGCAACATGCTCCTCTGAACTCTCTGAGCTATGCTCATCCCATTAGTTTTGCCTGAGGGCAAAATCCTGCAGTCAGGATTACTCAAAGATCATAGAGAAGTGGATAGAAGTGTTACCCACACAAGGCTAAAAGTCCCTTATCTGGTTTGGTATACAAGGTGAGCCAAGTTTTCAGTTGGTATAAATCAGTGTGGCTCCACTGCAATGGCACAGAATTAAGGTGTTTCAGCTAAGGAAGTGGTGCTACATGTGCCACACTTTCATACTATAGCAGAGATATTTGTTACACCAGGAAACAGAGCTGATGGTACAGCAACCTTGTCAATTACAAAAAAAAAGAAAAAAAAAAAAGAAGAAACTTAAAGAAAAGCCAATGCTGTTAGTTAGGACTCTTTCAGTCCAAATGTTGTATCTAGTTATGATAAGAGAACACACAACAAACTGTATTTCATCAAAGACCAAAATTTGCAGGGCTCATACAAGATTCATTCCTGTTTACATTACATGTCAGATTCCTAGCAATTTCTTCTGCTGTGAATGTACTAGGAGCTACCTTGCATCTTATGAAATCTGTTGAAATCTCAGAATTGGGAAGAGGACTACAAACTTTTCAAGAAAAGGATTAGAAAGAAAGGCACTAGAAGTCAGAGTGAAAAATGAGCACTATCTAGAATAACAGAGAGCATGTCAGACTAGTAAAAAAGAGAAGCAAGGCATACTGACAAACTCAGAAAGAAAAAAAAAGAGACTTTTCACATTCAAACATCTGTGTGTTACCAAGCATTCTAAAAGTAAAAGAGTTTTAAAAGTTTGCCAGAATAAGAAGTTACTTGACAAGCTTCAGTGATTTATATGACATTTGCATAGATGAGAAAGTCAACATGGGACAGTACTCTAATAATTAACATTTTACTTGCCATGTGTAAACAATTATTTCAGTATCATCTTTTTCTATGACACAAGTCTTATACTTACATATAGCTTACCTATAATGGAAAACAAGGACAAAGGGGTAAAAAAAGTTTAAAAATACAGACATCTTCTAAAGTGGATAATTTCTACCTAACTGAATTTTTTAAAAAATATATGATGAGCATAAGAGCCTGTTCAATTTTGCTATAAGACCGAACCGAAGCTGACTGCTGCAGGAGATACTGGTATAATGCTTCAAGCAGGTCAGTGCAGTAAGTCCTAGTTTGTTTTCATTGATGGCAACTAATGACAAAGTATCGAAATTTGGGAAATTTATTTTGTGGAGCAAGCTCCTTTATCCTGAAATCTAAGCACCCTGATGAGCCAGTTGGCCGTGTAAGGCGTTTTCAGAGAGCTTTCTAAAGTAGATATATGAACTGAGGGTATTTTAGACTTTCTACCCAGTACTCACCTGATATTTGTGGTACAGTTCTTTTCACAGCTATTAAGAGATAAACTTGACTGCTAAGAACAGGAGAGGCTGGACTAAATGATCTGTGGAAGTCTCTTCCAACCTCAACTATCCTGTAATTCTGTGATCTTTTCAAAGGAATAGCTGTCTTCTTTTTAGTATGCTCTGTTTCAAGCAAAGGTTCAGCTTGAACCATTTAAATGGTCTAAACTCCTCTTTTGCTCTTACATACCCTGTTTTTTTGACAGTGAGACGTCTTTGACAACATGGAGTTACCTTGTGAGCTTTTTATTTCTTTAGTACTTGCACTACTGCATTTGATTTGGCAGGGGAAAATCCCAGAATAACTGGGGGGGATCCTTGATCTTGAAATCTATGCCCTGATCCTTTTATTTCTGTTGATCTACACTTAGTTTCTATTGTATTCAATTTCTACCTTCATTCTTATTTGTATCCTGCCATTTTTAGTCTCTGCAACTTCTGTAGTAAATAACACTATTTCAATGCTCTATTCCCCTGTCCTTGGCTGAGAGTCTATTCCATTAATTTGCAGGTAACTTCTCAAATTCTTGCAGAACAAAGCAAAAAAGGTTCCCAGTCTTCCTTAATTACCCAGATGTGCTATGCATAGATTTATCACCAGACTGGACCTTTCCCACTGATCTTTCCTATGGCAGATATTTCTAACATAGAGCTTTTAGATCTGGCGTATGGCAGGAGCAGGCACATTGGTTCTCTAGTGGCAAGGGACTACTTAGTGATAACAGAGTGCATTAGATAAATACACAGGGAAGAAAGGCTTGATCCCAGATTAAAAGGATAACAAGACAACTTGGTTTAAGAAGTTTTGTTTCATAGACAGAGTGCTGGACTTTATGCAGGATATAAAGCATGTCTCACAGCAAGGAGGGACAACCCTGTATAACAGATATACCCTCAGTACCCAAGCCTCTGAGTCCAACCACCTTCTGTGGACCCGTGTGAAAAGAAGCTCAGCAGGAGGATAATAAAGCTCTTGCAATTTCATGATTTCTCACCAGAACTGAGCAATAATGCTTATTTCCTAGTGTCCACTGAGGTCATCACCTGCCTCCCCCTCTCCATGACCTCATTTGTAGTAAATCTCAGCTAAATCAGAGAGCATTCTTATGCAGCCCAGGGAGCCTCATGGAGCAGGATGTCATGTGGGCAATAGCCATTCTCGGCTATCTGCAAGCACATCTTCCTCTTTACAAAGGCACTGGATGCTGCAGTCCTGAGTACCAGTGACAGGCTTCAGCTTGAATCATGCAGATAAAGCAAGGGATATTCACAGATTAATTAAATATTTTCAGTAATGACAGAAATGGATAGAATAGTGAAGGAGAAAGAAATAGAATCCTCCAGAGTGTTTTATAACTTGACTAAAGGTATCATGGATAGCAGGGACTTTACAGGCTGTCAGCATTAACATTAGCAGTTTTTAACCATGACCTGAGCTCTGACAAGCTGTTTCCACACTGTCAGTCTCTCTGCTTGAGCTGGCAAGTCATATATACTAAAACTGTCCAGACTTTATCTGTGCAGTTACTTAAAAAGCCTATCTGGTGCATTTGCCTGTCCCACCAGTACAAAGAGAGCCTGGAAAAGTCTGAGTGACCTGTTAATATGAGCAATCTTATTGGATAGTTAAAAACAAAATATCAACATGCATCGTCAGGTTGGCTTGAGACTCCTCACCGCCTTTCTATTTCAGCAGATTTTTTTTTAGAAAATACCTCATTGCTGCTTAGTGCAGGCATTGAGTAAAATACTATTTATTAAAGAGATAAATAAAAGGAAATTCCCCACTTAACCACTAAAATGTTAATTCAAAAAAATTTGTTGGGTAGAGTGACTAATGATTTAGAGGTATGCGTGTTCCTGATTTTCAGTATCATTTGGCCTTTTTGCTGTGCCTGTGGATTCAGTAGCACTTTTCAAATACTAGCTCTGGGCATGCTACTATGTGCCTGCAATTGCACAGGAAGGAGATCTGAGTGAGTTACAATGGGGCAATCTTACCAGATTCCCAATCAGGACAGCAGAGTAGACAACGGCGAACTCAAATGCTTTTCAATCTACATAGAGCACATAATGCTTAAATATTTCTACAAATCTTGAAATTGCTCTATTATGCCAGTTTATACCTGAGTAAATGCACTCCTTCCTTCTTTAACCCTAAGAGATCCTAGAATAATGAATGTGTGAGTGTAAACCTGATGCTAAGCATGATATATATGAACTTCTATATGTGAGACACTGGAACAGTTGCCCAGAGAAGCTGTGGATGCCTCATCCCTGGAACTGTTCAAGGCCAGGCTGGATGGGGCTTTGAGCAATGTGGTCTAATGGAAGGTGCCTGAGCCCACGGTAGGGGGATAACTTGATAATCTTTAAGGTTCCTTCCAGCCTGAAACATTCTATGATTCTATGATTACTACACACATAGACTGATTAGTAGAAAGAAAAAACTTTGGAGCACAGAATTTTATATGCAGAAATAATATGTAATAAAGTCACAATGTTCTTCATTCTTAAATGCTTTAAGAAGAACTTGCTTTCTAGGAGACTTTATAAATAGAAAAACCATTGCTCTCTCATGCAGTGGCTTTACATTAAGTCTCCACTACAGAAAGAAAAGAAAAAAAACAGCAAAACCCTACAATTAGAAATAAGAAGCAGAAGATTATAGCAGGGAAAAGTTATGTAAATATATGTTGAGGGGAATGTGTGCATCTCTAAGATTCTATTGTCTCTTAAAATGGTTTAGAGACCTTTAGCTGGAGGTCTGGAGAAGTTTATCTCCCCAAATACCCTCGTAATAAGAAAATTTCAGATAATTTTCACTGCTGATAAAATCCTGAATATTAGGTCAACATCACAGCAAGTTCCTTCCGCTGTGATCTTGGTGTGGGAATGTGAGGTCACAGCTGTTATGGTAGTATATATTTCCACGTTTTTGTAGAGACAAAATATATTTTGCTTTGTATACTTCCTGATACAAGCCCTAGCCAATCTCACAATGGAAGTGTTGGAAGCTTTAAAGCAACAATCTTGGAATTGTTGTTTTCTAAGTTCTAAGGCTCTTTTGCTAGAATCCCAAATGAGTCCAAGGAAATCTAAAATAAAAGACAAATAAGTTGCTAGTGACATTTCAATTACAGATAGATATAAAGAGGCAGAATCTGATCCTCCACCTATACAGACTTGAATGGTCCTTATCAAACATAATTGAAGGGATGGATTTAATGTGATTTTTTAAATTAGAAAAGGTTTCTCGCATTCTTGTTTCAACAATGTGATTGAGTTGTGAATTTGAAAGTGATTTATTTTCATATCTAGTGGATTCACAGTATTATGGGGGTTTTTTTGTTTGTTTTAATTTGTCCAAAGGGCCAATGAGCACCATCAGATCCTAAGCTCACATCTTTTAATGGACCTCATATGCTGAACAGTTGCCAACTGTTCCTATATCTGAATTTCCTATGTAAAACAGGTAAAAACATATTATTATAATTTGATAATATTGTCTGAAATGTAATGCTTTGAAAACTATCTTGAAAGTAGAAATGAAAAGTATTGTAGAATTGCCAAATTACACACCACTAATTATTATCTAATAAAAAAATGACACCAGATCTAAAATTTCACCAGACTTAAAAGCACTAGCCCAAAATATTGAATCTTGATTTTCAGTTCCTAAATCTAAGTAGAAGTTAATAGTCAGGAACTAGATTTGTCTGTGGACTGGAAGGCTACATCAAATCATCCATGAAGCAAAACATCCTGAAATGCAATTCTGCAGAATTCGGGGCTCCCTCTTAATTTGAAAATCTAATGTTGAACTCTGTAAGAACAGTGGAATGCAACAAAAGAAATGAACCATTTAAAGCACCAATGCAGAAGTCGGCTAGAGCGCATATTCAGACTTGTCTTGAAGCACATTCTTAGGTATGTACCTCTGAAAGGTAAGCTACTAATTATTGTAAAAATCTTTCTGTCTTCAGCCCCCCAAACAGCAGAGCAAGCAATTGATAAATAACTAATCCCATGTCTCTGCACATGGAGATTTATTAGCAGGGGAAGGTAAGACATGCAAGGTTTGTTTTGTTGGATTTTTTAATGTGTTGTGTACTTTATGGGCAAATCTAGTCAGATCAAGAAGCAATTTTTTATTAGTTTTACTCTGCTTTTATTAATCTTTTTTTTTTCTTCCTAGGATTACATTTGTATGCTTAACTTTTTACTGTGTACCCTCAAGGAAAAGAAAAGCCAGTGACCTTGAAAGGAAACCACTGAAGGGGGAAGTTCTTGGATCCTATAGTTCCTTCTTGGGGTCATTCCAGTCAGAGTCAGTAAAAAGGTCCCTTTTCCAAGTGGGTTGTTCAGCCATCAGACTGCTGTGAGGCAGCAAAGCCAAAAGATCACAGACAAAACAATGGCTGATGCTGGACGTGGTCACAGCAAACTCTGCGCAGGTGAGGTCGTGGTTCTGAAAATTGTCAACTGGCAAACGCCTTGAAATCTGTACTTGCTGCTTTGCAACAAATTTTTTCCCAAAATGTCCTTTGCCAGAGGCAAGGGGATGAACAAAATTCTTATAACAGGCCAACCTCATCAACTTAAATAAAATTGCAGCAACAGGCCAGCAAACTTCTCTATTCTGAATACTGCTTTTCAAGAGAAGGACAGTAATGAGCCAAAAAATGCAAGGTTGCTGAGCTGTTCTTCAACACATCTGAATTTATGTACAGGGAAGCAGAGTGTGTTCTATATCTCAGTAGTGGCTTATATTAATGAGAGTTCCTCTAATCTTTTCCATGCTGGAAATAAGGTGTTAATAGTTCTAAAATGAAATAGTACCTAAAACACAACTCAGTCATTTTCTTCATAGTTCAAAGTTATTTGCATAAGATATATCACCCTTTGCAAATATTTACTTTACTATAGCCAAAGACACTGCAAATTATATGTGATGGGTTTGAACTCCTGTCTTTCACACTTGTCTTTGAGTCTGTGTCTTTCACTCTTGCTGGGTTTCAGAAAGATGAAGAGAAAAAATAATTTCTTTCTCAAATAAAATCCAACATGGACTTCAAAGTGAAAGACCTGAATTCTACCTATAAAATTTGATTACAGCCTGATTAAAAAGATGGGGGGGGAAAAAAGGAGCTGTATTCATGGGCTCATTAGAGTCACAAAAAGGGGATGCTCATACAGACCATAGAGAATTTAAAAGATTTATTTATGATGTATTACTGTAATTTTTAATTTAGACATGCAAATTTTTTAATTTGCACTGACTGCTTTGCCTTAATGGTTTTGATTAATACTTGGAGGTAGTGTTTGTGAAAGAGATTTATACTGTGATTCATCTGCAAAATAATCAAATCATTACCAGCTAATGACAAAGCTGTGAAAAATGATATAGATATTGTGTAACTCCCAGCTATTGCAGTGCACGTGAAGGTGCCCAGTTCTTTCAGTAAATGTGGACTTGTGTTAATAACTGCTCAGAAGTTTGCTCTAGGTCCCTTCTAATTTGGTCACAAAAAACATTGATCTTAATAAAGCTGCCCCATAAAAGCAGCAGTGATTCACATGCCTGAACCCTACATGTTATGAATATGCTGAGGTCGGAGATATCCCTTCTCTTAACCCAGAAAAGAAACCCCATAGAAATTTCTACCTGTCTGTTCATCTTACTTCTGTACTCTCAAACCATAAAGTCTTGTCATAGACAGGAGAGTCCTCAACAACAAGAGTAGGTAATGTCTGTGGCTTTCATTATTAACAAATTAAAGTAAAAAATATTGCCTGTAGCTTTCTAAGCATTTTTGCAATTATAAGTTTCTTGCTTCCTATCTTGGAATTCTCACTTCATCTTTTCTGGGAAATATGTTGCTGTAAGATTAGTGAAAGAATCACTTGAGTGCTAATATGTGGTATTTTTTGCAACAGGAGTGCTTGGTCACAGACATACATGCATAAACATGCATGCATGAAAAGTCCAAAGTCTTAAAACTGTCTCTGGATGGAGAAAATTGCAAAATAACCCCATAAAATTAGCTACCAAGATATTCTTTTGCTTGAGTTCAAGCTTTTAATGCATTTATAGCAGAATTTCCTTTTTACTTTTTTATTAAAGGCTTTTCCTAGAGAGCAGATAAATCAGAATTTTCTGCTGAAAAACAGGAAGAAAAGAGGAAGATAAACTAGTTGTCTACCAGCTTGTGAATTTATACCTCTAAAACAATCTAGATCAACAGATGTAAACTAGAGTAGAGCTACTAAAAACAGTAAAGCTATATGACTTTAAACCAGCTGCTAATCTGATCCCATTGGTTCCATCAATCTAAGGATGCAGTCTCACTTCAGGACTTAAATTCAATTTAACTGCACATTGCTGCCTCTCTCCTTTGCCAAAGCATACCTTGCTGATATTTCACTTGTATCCAGTGCTGATTCAGTTCAACTCACTGATCTGACAGAAGACTAACAAAAAAATACAGTGAATTAATTGACGTGACTCACTCTTCAGCTGTGGCATTGCTATAGTTGAGGCAAGGGAAATATGGGAAGCTGGGGAGGAGTGTGTGTGTGTGTGCAGCAGCCTGCCCTTTGGACAACAACCCTATTGTTAGGTCAGGCAATAAAATCCCCTTTTGCTACTCCATGGTGCATTTGGGGATCTCAAGCCAAATGTGAGTTGCACAGATTACATCAACCTTCTTTCAGCTCTCATTTTCTAAGCAGAGCCACTGTCAGATCTCTTCATGATCATAAATCTATTCTTTGATTTTTCTTACTGCATGACTCATGCTTTCTATTTGCCTTTCCACAACAGCCTCTAAAACTTCAACAGCCTGCTTAAGGATTAACAGTAACATCTTCTCTTCTGCCAAACCATCCTATAAAAGTGCTTGGTTGTCTGATAGAGTGATTCAGCCATTATCACTTGAGTATCAAAACCTAGCCAACTCCCTGATTTGGAGGGACACCAGTCTGGTGTACACACTCAGTTTTTCAACCCCATGACTCTGTGCACCTATGTTCCCTTTTCTGATCACAGATTTCAAGTGCCTGAGTTCACATACCATCTTAGATGACTCACAGGTGAGCAAACTCAAGCCTGACCCACTACCTGCCAAATAAATTCTTCCTTCATGGGCAGAGTTCAGAACAAAGTCAGTCCTGGACCAAAGGTGACTTTCCCCATCTGGATAAGCCGTGAAGAGGGCGAGCCAAATTCTAACTGTGAGCAGCCAGGAAAGTTGAGCTTAGATGTGAGCTTTAATCTAAGTTAATGCAATAGAAGGTCTATGAGTACCTAAATCCTGTCTGTTGTACTAGAACTATGCCACATTCAAGATTACTTCTCTCTAAAGCACTCTCAATTGTGAGCAGCAAGTCTGCCCACTTTATCACTGAGCTCAAGACTTCACTGCACACTCCTCTTTCCTCAGTGCCCTTTGCAGTCCCCCATCTGCTTATTCATTCTGCCTCAGCTTTTGCATTACTGTCTTGGTCCTACTCTGTCTCTGTTCTGGGAAAGAAGAATTCTACAGAAAGAAATGCTTGCAGGTAAAGTGGGGCAAATGAAAGCAGGAGGCAACCTGAGGTTTAAAAAACACTTACACAAACATGTCAAGAAAAAATATTTTTGTTCTACATAAACACTCCATGAGTCAATATGAGTTACCTGTGAAGTGCTGTGCGGTGGCTACCCAGCTGTGTGTTCCCGTATCTGCTCAATTCCTGCTCCCAAGAACGTCTTGAAGTGGAAAGTTGTTAGCAGCAAAATTTCACCTCTCATTCTACTTTACTTATCTGTGCTACCAAATAATTAATTAGGTCTAATTTTAAGGATGCATCACACTGCCGATTAACACTTTCATTGAAGCCAGCATAATGTCCTGCAATTACTGAAAAAGTGTTCATTTTCTCTCCTGAAAATAAGGCCGGCCTAAAATTGCTGATCCGTGAGTTCGTGAAACCCACTGATTTCAATACCTAGTAGTGATTTGGTCCAGAGGAGTGCATACACTGATATTTTTAGTCCATCCAACCTGCAATAACAAGAAATATTGCCATGAAAATTCATATAGAACTGGGGCTAGATCTGCAAAGTGATTTGACAAATGCTAAGTGTTGCAAATATTCCAATACCTAACTTTTAGACACTGTGTTAGAAAGTTATGCAGCCTGGCTTGTCTTGTTTGCATAGAGAGAAATTTGGCACCTCTGAATAGAATTCACAGAAGACAACAAGCTAAGCACAGAACTGCTGAAATAAATACTGACAGAAAAGGATTTGGGCTGTACTGCTAAAAACACCATGAAATTCTACCTGTTCTGGCTCCTTGACCCTTTTCGAAATAAAGGCCTAAGCAAGGTGCATTTACACACTTACTCATGCCATAAAAATTAGGTGCAATTATAAACTCAGTATTTCAAAGTTAGATACCCAGTAAGTCCAGGTACTTTCAGAGCTGACAAGCACCTGTAAGTTTTAAGAATGTCAGTCTATGTCCCTTTTGAAGTTATTCCCAATTGCATCCACAAACAAGCTTCTGGAGTCTGACCTAATTCAAAGCCCAGAGAAAAGAGCAAAGTTCTTAAATCCAACCACTACTTTATTATTCAAGCAAAACTAGGACTTAATATATGTATATAAAATAATATATACATTTTAATAATTGATAATGTACATTTGTGGTTTATTTCACCAAACTTTTTACAGCACTTGGATATGTAACCATTTCTTGGAAGATTTTTCTACTGGTAAATATTTCATATATCAGGAAATCTTAAAACTAATTCAATTTTCATCTTTACCACAGTGGTCTCTACCGTGTATTCATCATTAAAAATAAAGACAAGAGAATTCAGTAATATATTACTAAGACATAGCTTCAGGCTAAGACACTTTGAAGAGAGCATATGATTATTGATCTAAGGTGATAAAATTTAATGAATTTTAGAAGTTTTTTTCTGGAAAAAAATACTTTTTATCTCCAAACACATCCACTTTCATTAACCTCTTGCAAGATAATTTGACTTGGTGCTACTGATTTCTTATTTACAAGGTTTATGTTTTGGTTTATTATCACACAGCTGGACAGACCCACACATATATGTAAAACAATGCTATTATCCTTGATACAGGCTAATTTGACACATTAAATGGAGTTTCTAAGGGGTTGAAAATTATTTATCTGCATCTAGTGTGCTTTATACCTTATAACGCCCCAACCGTCACAAAACAGGACCTTCGGTGTTTGGAACCACTAAAACACTGTGCAAGTCTAGAAGACTGCTATACTGGAACACTTAAAGAAGAACTACTGAAGCCAGTAAGAGTTGCAAGTTTCCAGTGGGCTTCATTAGGCAAGGCACTTACAAGACATGGATATAGAATTTATGAGGCAGGGTGACAGTGACAAGTGACCAGAAATGAATTGTGTCTTCTTTAACATAATCATGTAGGTATGAACAATTCTTTCCACATTACTGCAACTTCAGAGCAGAGCTTCAGTCCATCTAAAGACCTCCATTTCTGTTAGTGTGATGTCTTTTTACAATTTGAATAAGTGATTTCAAACATTTCTGCTAAATATTACCAAGCAGATCATGATGAGTTTATACCATTGATACACAAAATCCTCTGGTTTCAATCTACATGTGGATGAGTGAATCTGTGTGGCAGATTTGTTTCTCATAGTTCAACAATCTCCTTTTGAGTCTGTGAGAAGTCAAAATTCAGTTTGAAATTTAGATTTTTCTCAGATCTATTGTAAAACCACTAATTTACAAATGATTCACACTGAAAATGGCCAGTTCTGAGCTGTGAAAATCTAACTGTCTTCGGGTAAAAATTATGTTGAAAATCAAAGACAGAAAAATAAATATACCATGAAAAGTTTGCATGTACCATTAGCGGTTTTTCCAGCATGTGTGAAACCCCAATTACTTCATTTTTGGTTTTCACTACCAAAAGAAAAGAAAAAAAAAAACCTAATGACATCTTATAATTTCCCTTTAAAGCCAAAGGAAGACGGTTATAATAAATTAACAAATACTTTTGAAGCCTTGGGGTTCTTTTTCCTTCCAGAAATACATGTCCTCTATTATTGTAGCTGGTTTGAATCTGTCTGTAGAAGCAACTACTGCACATTGCTGATATGTTGATACAAGTGTTCTGGAGAAAAATTCAACACAGCAAGGCACTACCAGTACCAGCCAAACTGCAGCACTGCTGTACTAAGATCATTGCAGGCACATGAAACCTGCAACACCCTCTGACTGCAGAAATCCAGTACAGTTAGACACAGCCTCACAGTCAAGGCTTCATTTGGAAGATGTCACTTAACCTCTGTGCCACATGGCACCAGGCTCCACAAGCCACCAAAAGTTCCCTTGCTTGCTCTAACAAACTTGTAACCAAACACCAGTTCACAGAGATGTGCAGTCCTGCAAGAACAGCACAGGAGAAGCTCTCTCCAATAGCAGATTGCTGAGATTTAATAAATCACCCCAGTGATCTCAGCAAGTAATATCACCCCCAAAATTCAGAGAAAGGCAACATATTCCTGCCAACGTGACTATGCTGGTAGTGGAGGGAAAGATGATGAGCTCTTCCTAGGAAGGGAGGAAGCAAAGAATTTGCTTCCTGGTCCCTTTGGGAAACTAATAGGAACTCGGAAATACAGTCTGCATTATGAGGAAGATGCCCTTAAACTGCAGTTCAGTCTTAGGTCAGTCACCCTTGGCTACACCACCTTACTGGATATCCAAAAATTTGTATCACAGTTTCCCTGCTCCAGAACTTTGCCTGTTTAAACACACAGACTTTTAAAACTTATCACATTCAAGTAATTTCAGTTCTTTACACTGCTATTGTATCGGGAAAAATAACTCCAAGAGTAGTGAGAAACCTTCTGCTAATATCCACTCTATATTTATTCACAGCAATTTTAGAACCATAGCTCTTATGCCACAAAGACCTTTTCAGTTAAATAGCTGTTCTTTGTCTTTAACACTTATTTCTGAACACACTTCTGAAGAATCATCCTATCCCCTCCCAACCTTTGTTTGTCTAGGCTTAGCAATCCATTTTATTTAATCTGTCTTCACAAGCTTAATTCTCCATTCCTATAAACATACCAGCAATCCTTCTCTGCTTACATTTTAAGGTCATCTTCCTTGAAAAGAAGTGACCAAGACTTTGCATAAATTAGATGAGACCTTGTCAATGCAACAAACAATGAAATAACATGAAAACGCCTAAATGATAGCACATCTTACAATTCTAATGGACTATAGATTACAATAGACTTTCACAGTTGCTCTGCATGGCAACTGATAGTCATTACCCAGATAAAATAGTATGTTCATTTTTTTTTTCCACTATCTTCAACTGATAAATGCATGTTATATTCAAGACTAAGGTCCTTAAGATCCTGTCTTTGCAATCTGTGCTGGTAAATTTCATCTCATCTCATCACTTGTATCAACAAAATCATCTGGTTCTCCTTGCCTGATGGTCCAATCCTTTGTTGAGATGATCCTTCCCCATTTTATGTTATCTGTTCAACTCACCATTACACGTTGACTTCTCACTCCTGTATCTACTATATCACTAACCAATAAGTTAAATGGGATCATTCCCAAGACCAACCATGAAAGCACTCATAGTAGTCCATTCATCATTCTTCTGAGAGTTCTCGTGTAAAAATAATTACTCTCATCAACAGTAAAGTTCAGCCCATTGTCATTGTCTATGAAATCTAATCTAATCTTTGCATAGGACGTGTAAATATGCATATTAAAAAATTCTTGGTCCAACACTTACAGACTGTCAGTATTAAAACTGGATGTTGTCCAAATTCTACAGTTTTGAAGTACAGAACACTAATTTTTGCTTTTGCTCAGATATATTTTTTATTGATCTATCCTCATTTGTTTTTGTAGGTTGAAATTGTTCAAAACAATCATGCAGCTCTGGAAAATCTTCAGCTTCAGAAGGCTTTTGAAATGAAGTGCATCATATAGGGTAATGAAAAAACTTGATGCTGCTCATGCAGAAAGAGATTGGGAAATTTGAAAACTTTAAAACCATTGCTCAACAAGACAAAAAAAATTTAACGTCTAGAACCAGGTCTTCTTTAATACAGAGACATATGAAAGAAAAACCAGCAAATGATAGAATACCTCCTGATCTGCTTGGCCTCAGAGGAACCAGCAACTAACAAGTATCTAGGAAGGGCAACTTTCCTAGAGCCTCTGGCTGAATTTGGAAAGAAAGAATGGTTGTGGTGGACAGGCACAGTGAAGAGGAGTAATCTATTATGGTCCTCTTTAATCACCACCTTCACTGAAAACTGATGCAAAATATTTATTTGATACTTGATCCAGTCCTTAGTAAGCCTCACCTCCTTCCTTGACACTCCACCATCAGCATGTAGAAGAACTAGCTCCACTCAGGTGGTTTATATGATTATGTTTATATGATTATTTATATGATTAACAAGCTTCAGACATTTATTTTCTGTGCTAATTCAGAAAGACTTGAGAATAATTTAATTTGATTTCTATAGAGACTGTTAGTTTGAAAATGAACAAACATCTTAGAGAGTAAAGAGTTTACAAACAGTAAACTCTTAGTTAATCCAAATAATTCTGTACTCTTCCATACAGTTTTTCCACTTAACAACATCATCACCCCTTTGAATTGAAATAATTCAGTTTCTGATAATGATTCGAGTTCTCAAGCCTTGAATTCTACTTCTCAATCTATTAACTAACTTTGCCATGTATCCCAAATTTGCCTTTGTAAAATCCCAAGCTTTGACTGAAGCCTTTATAATTGTAGTAGTTAAGCCTCTCACAACAGGTAAAGCTGCCTTGTAAATTTCTCTTTCCTCTCTGTAAAAATAAAATAGTTTCCCTGTTTTACAGAAAGACAATAATGTAAAATTAGTACTTTGCCTACAGAACCCATGGCTGAAGTAAAACCCAAACCCCATTCCTGAAAGCATCATATAATTCTCATTCAAATTTAATCTGAATATGGGACAAAATTATGCACTGGGCACAACAGCAGTCACCTGAATATGAAGTATAACCCTAGCCTGCGACATTCGTCTTAACTGTACTCCACCCATTAATACAAAGCACATTCTTTTCCTGATCCTTGGTGTCTCTTTAACAAATATAATTTTTTACCTGCTTACGAAACTACAAGCAACTTGAGACTTCAGGGTGCACGCCAAGTGCTTCAGAAAGCACGTATGTTCAGATTAGAATGTGTACAAATGAAAGCATGCTGATACAGTTGCTGATGTACTTCTGTCTCTGTTTCTTGCATAATATCAGTGCTTGGGCTCCCCTTACTTTTTTGGAAGGTATAGTCCCTTGGGGCCATGGAGATAATAACAGCAAACCCAAACCACCTGGAGACAGTATTTAGTAGATGATTAATCCAATAGTGAATCAGAATGTTTGAACCAGAAACAAGAAAACAGCAGGAAATAACTTGCACTGGGTAACAGGAGTGAAATCCCAGCCCATCCAAGTTAATGCTTAATGCAGAAATCATTCTCAATATTTATGATCTTTCCTGAATAGTTCTAATGTCATTTATGACAAATTTTGAGATGAGAAAATGAAATGGGACAATGTATCAGTTAATATAACAGTCATGCACAAACCTGTTTGCTTCTGTGTACTTGCATTTGTTGGAAATTTATAAAGATTCTTCTTTGTGATAATAGGAATAAGAAACCTGTAGAAACTTACCTCTTCTTCCTTTAATGCTGACTTGAGGGTTTGGGGTTTTTTTCTTGGAATAGCTATGCAAACTGAACAACTGAGGTGGGAGAGCAATAAAATTACTCATTGTGGCTTTATTTATTGCAAAAGCACCAAACAAAAAAACAGTGTCAATCAAGTCTTAATATCTGTTGCTAGGAGAATAAATTAAGAGAAGCTTACAGCAGTCAAACTCTGAGGATGTTCCCCTAGTGTGGACAGAGAGAACATGCTCAGTGGAATCCACCTGGCTTCATCAGAGCTGGCAATCTTCCATACTACCATCAGGGAGTCATTTGGATTCAGGTTTCTGCTACTTGAGCTGAGATGAGGTGGAAGGTCAGAGTCTGAGTGGGCTTAGGAATCATGGCTAAATAGTCTCAATGGGTCCCAGCTTAAGGGCCCTGAAGAGCCTTTGTGGACAACACCCATGGAGCTGCAGTCTCTACTGAGCACAGTCCAAGATCAATTGTGGTTTATGTATTTGCAATATTTTCTTATCTGTGTTTTATCTTATTCTCACTAGCAAAGTTATGTATTTAAAGGAGACCTAAGATTTGGGGGAAGAGGCCATGTCTTTGAAGTTTTTTTTAAAAGACAAATTTACATATATATGTATCATACATAGGAGGAGTCCTGTAAGGGGGTGAAGAGCAAGAGGAAGAAGCTACATGGGAACCTTTAGTTTTTCCTGTTGTCATCTTGACAAGCCTAAAGTAGAGAATCCATCAGGCTCCATCTGAGCACAGCCTTAAAATAAAGTACAATTGTGCCTCACTGTAAAGTCATTGGGACTGCTCATGATGATCCACATAAATTAAGCGTACATCTGAATGCGGTGTGGGACTATGAAAATTCCATTTAGAAAATACCAGGAGGTCCTGGAGTATATTAATAAGTGAAATCCTTGTGCTTTGTAAATTTTTCTTTTTTTTTTTTCAAATGAAGTCACCGTGCTACTGCTGTAACATTATAAAGCCTTCTGGATTGGTGATCTCTAACAAAACTCTGGGGGAAAAAAATCCTTCAAGGCAGCAGCATACTAGGTAATATCAAATTAAAAATAAACAAACAAAAACCTCCAGTAGCAAAAAAAAAAAACCAACCAAACCAAACCAACAACAACAACAACAAAAAATACCCCATAGCAAACAAAACCCCATTTCAAGCAAGATTTTTCTTTTCTTTTTTTTTTTTCCCACTGAAAGTATTAAATAAATATGCTTGTATTTTACCAGTGTGCTCGCTGCAAAAAGTGCAATCTATTTGTACAGCAGAGAGAATGAAGGACTTACTGCTTAAAGGCACAAAAAGGGTGTGTAATAGGATTCTGGCATCTTCCCAGACAGCTTGCAGACAAATTCAGAGATGAACAGAGAAGTATCCTTTTTGAAGTATATTTGGCCAAGGTCTCATTCACAAACAGATAAAACCAACACATTTCTGCATGATAAGGGTCAACAGAACAGCGTATTAGTTTGAGAAGAGAACCCATCTGCAATTTTCTTATATAAAAATATACGAGGACACAACAGGAAAGCTGTCAGCATGACAGTTGGAGGATTCTGCCAAGGAGCCAGATGCTAGTGTCAGAAGAACATGTTCCACAGCTTGGCATCTGGGTTCTCTCATTGCCCTCCAAGAAGGAAGAAAAGGAGGAGTGATAAGATATGCCTAAATGAATAAAACTACAAGCAATTCCACCACCACCCCCAACATGCTCAAATCGCTACTTCTTTTAGAAAATCCTCAGCTACATGTTCTCCTACATCTTTTAAATTAAAATGGAAGGTGATAAATTTAACCCACTTGTGTTTTAGTATGTTGAAAAAGCATTTGCAGTTCTGAATACATAAGTCTCACATGATTTTTAACTGCTCATGTGTGTAGCTGTGCAATTTATTTTATTATTTTTTTGTTAGCTTTCCACAATTTTGCTACAGACTATATTTCAAGCTCAGTTTTTATCCCATGTCATGCTTGGGGCATGTAATACCACATCTATGATTTACAGTTAAGAATAATTACAGCTTTATTCTTTTTCTGAATAGTTACTTACTGAGAAAAGCTGAGAAAAATCTAGGGCAAAAAGCTAAGGGTCGGTTTAAGAGCCAACAAGTTGATGAAGCACCAAAGGGAATCACTTCATTACAAGGGTAGGGAAGAAAAGACTCTTCTTAAGATAGCTTTGAGAAAGATATGGTCACTGCACAGCCCCCTTAACGATTCTG
Source organism: Corvus moneduloides (assembly GCF_009650955.1). Classification (NCBI taxonomy): domain Eukaryota; kingdom Metazoa; phylum Chordata; class Aves; order Passeriformes; family Corvidae; genus Corvus; species Corvus moneduloides. The sequence goes on from NC_045476.1 coordinate 45,857,226, forward strand.
GTCTTAGAGTAGCAAGGCTAAGGCTGTGTTCATAGCCCCAAGTCCTTGAGTCACGTTCCCTTGCTATGGGCAATTAAGTATCTTTTGGTATCCACATTCCTTCCCTGAGTCTATCCCTATGATGTCTGAAAGTGACAACCTTGACTCGATTCTCAGGTGCTGGGGAATGTCTCCCTTTCTTCTGCTGACCAACTCTGATTAGGGAGGATGGAATGTTTTGCTTCATTAAGTTGGTTAAATCACATATGTAAAGATTTAAAAAGCTGAGACCAAACTCCTGATGTTTCAGACATTTCTGTACAGAGACAAGGTAGGAATCATGTACTTTCACCTGTCCTACAAAATAAACCAGCTGCTCTCCTCTGAGCTGGCAGAAGCTTCTAAGATTAGATATTTCAAAATTGCAAGTGACATTTTCCCCCATAGCTTACTCTTAATAGATGTGAAGTAGCCACATAGCACTGACATTCTAGAAGACATAGGAATGATTTCCAACTTGGGGTATTCCTAATTCAGACAAAACAGCAGATGATTGATCTCTCTCTGCACTTATTTAAGTGCAGTTTAAGTCAACTTCAATACCCCAGTTCATCCCCAGAATCTTGAGGCGGAGGAATGAAGCAGAAGTACTACAATTTACAAGTTTTATTCCCTCTCCATGCAGTAATATCTAGCTTAGCTGCTGGTATTTGTTCACAAAAGCAATGGTTGGTCCCTTTCAGGCATTTTTCCTACTTCTCTTTCAACACAGCACCTGCAAAAATGATGAGGGGAAATGTTTTTTCCAAGTAACAGAGGAGAATTCAGAAAACAGTATTGTAAGCTCTGTCCCAAGTTGTCTTGCTGTTAACAAACTGCCAGAAGAATCTGTTACAATTCACTGTAAGGACAGAAGGATAAGGAAAGCAAAATATCACTGCTACTGTAATACCTACTCTTTGGAGTCATAATAAAATACGCGCTCAGGAAAAAACCTGCGTTGTTTGACCCCCAAATTAAGATAATGCTATCCATACAAACATAGTCAAAGAAGTCTTTAAAATCAAAGCCTATCTCAGAAAAGTGAATCTCCATATTTGTGCAGGAATAAACTTGCTCAGCTGAAATCAAAAGGTGATTTTAGTCACTGTCTATACTTTAAAATCCATTTGGGATCTGAAAATCTGAATATTCTTTTTGTCTCTTCCATCAGAATTAGTAATAAAGCATCTGCTCTTAGAACTACTTCAACAATGAGATGTGGAACATGAGGTGAAAGAGATCTCAGCTCAGTCTTCTATGACTGTCACAGAGCTCACTGTATAGTAGGAAAATTTACTTTGAGTCAAGTGGATACAGTGCAAAAGGAGCATATGGGAACCAGCTGAGGAAAAAGACCAGTTCTGTAAATAAATTTCCTATTTTAGTTTAATTTGTTGGTCCAAATTTTGTCTACATTATGTTCTTAGCCCTACTGGTGGGATTTAGAGATGAGTTTCACTCATTCTTAGAGAAATTATGTCTCCTAATATCCCAAGTCACTCTTAAAAAAAAAAAAATAGTAAATTCAGATTAGCTACTGCTGACCACAAAATTAACCTTTTCCTGCTGAACGCAGAAATAAATCTGATCAAGAAAGGAGAAAGATCTTTGCCATTCATTGTTTCCATTGTCGTGTTTGACAGAAAGGGACATATTAAAAAATGTTACGAAGTCCATTTTTTATTTTAATGTCCTTTTTCTTTCTATGAAGTGAAAAAATACCTGACCTTGTCAAGCCAAGGCTGCTGGATTCTCTTTCAGTTTACTGCTAGGACAGGAAAAATGCTGATCTTGACACCTCTTGGAAAGACATCAATAAGAAGTCTAGATCCATCAACTTTTATTGCTACATGACCACTAGGACAACCTTGTGAAAGAAAACTTTTTCAGGCAGAATATGCAGTAGAAAGATGTATGTAAATGACAAAACAGCAAAAAGCTGGAAATGCACAAGAAGTAGTGCTGATCACAGTTTGAGGACATTTGCCATTATAGAATTCATCTGACATGGAGAACTCTCTGTGACCTGAAATATATTAACAGAGCCTCAAACAAAAGCAGAACAAAGCAGGAACGGTGTGACTTAGAGGAAGTTAATAATCAGGTACAGTTTTGTTTTCAACAGAGTATTAGGCTGACATTTCTTGATTCGCATTATATCATTCCAAAAACTTCTTTCCAATATGTCTCAGAAAAAATATCTTACCAGTGGCCAGAGCAGAACTCTAAGGAACTATGCAAATATTGTGGTGGTGCTGGTGGACATGAGACGCTGCTCTGGGAAACCAGGGGAGCTGGACTGTGGACTCCAAATGCACTCAAGGGCACAGGCAGGAAGTTTGGTTGCAGGGTAAAGTAACAGAGCCACAGACTATGAATCTGCTCTCCCCAGTCCAGACCCTGCATTGGGCAAAAAGGTCCTGAGTGCTGCCCATAAAGGGCTACAGTATCCCTAAGCTGGGATACTTTGCACCCTGAGGTCTGGTCTGGGAATGTCAGCATTCTGAAACAGCCTCAAATGATGTTTTCATTTTCAGACCTGTTGTGCTAAATCAAGTCAGAAGTATTGAAAATCTCATAGGACTTCCAAACCATCTGGTAGTGCCAAAGAGTTCTGCTGATGTACAACAAAGTGTGTAGCAGCAGACTACACACTACACCCCAGCTTTTCCAGAGGTCCACTCAAATTTCAAAATCTTCCCAAGGTCTGTCCATGACATCCATGATTTATTTGTTTCTATCTGCAGCAGCATTGTATATTTTATGTGGTAGGTTATGAGGAAATCAATTCAAAAAGGAAAGTTTTAAATTCCAGCGCAGTTTCTTTGTTTTAAATTACCAAGAAATGAGTAAGGAGGAGAGTATGAGTGCTGTGCTTGCTTCACACTTTTTATGCCACTTTGATTCATGAGAGGAAAATTTCATTGTATGTTTAAAGTCTTTAAAGATATATATTACTAACAAAACAAGCATTTTTACAATCAGTGAACATTTGTTTGGTTTCCTCCTTGCCTCCTCCCTCCATACCCGACCCCCAGCTACCGCACACAATTTTAGGAGACTATTTTGTTGGCTATAATTAAACTATGTGTGTCAATTAGGATTAGATTTTAAATGCACTGCCTGGGAAGTAGAAAAAATACAGGATCTGAATGAGCCCAAATTGAGATGATACTTGAATTTCCACAGATGTTTCCATAATCCTAATTTCAAATTGATTGTACTTCCTGAACAGTAAGAAGCCATTTTCAGTTATTTATTCAGATATTAACTATTTTTTTCAGTGGGTAGAAAATGTCCAGTCCCATTGTTAACTCCTTAAAATAAATGGATACCAAAGAAGATTTTGACAGGCAATAAGTTTCACAAAACTTATTGTGTGTGTATTATCAAGATCTGAAGGAGGCTGTCTCTGAGGACGTGTAGAATCTCTAGCCCATAAAGATTATTGCTGTTGCTGTTGAACAGGACACAGGAGGTTGATCCATCACACCCATATGTGCCACCACATATTTACACTCCTGTGCTCACGGTGGAGGTCTGTAGAATCTATCACACAAAGCCAATGCAACCTGGCTTTGCACCAGGAAAGCCTAAATTATTCATCATGAAACCAAGTAGAGCCTGAGGGCTACTTTGACTTAATGGCAGCTGGCAATGGCCCCAAGAGACTAAAATAGCAGCCATTAACCCATGTGCTCATTTGGTATTTGTTCCCTTCTCTTTTATCACAATCTCTAAACCAGTGTCAGGGAGGGTTGGCATCTCACTCCCTGCAGACACGAACTCCTCTTGCCTGGCAGCTGATGGAGTCTACTGGAGGAATGGCATGGCACAAGAACAGCATGCTCCATGAACAAATTCAGCACAATAACTTCATTCACAACATTACTATTGGCCTGGTAATGTTGGACCCAGATTTACAAACTGGCTGCAGAAATGAGCTTATCACTATTATTAATGTATGTCCTTCTGGTCTGGCCAGGCCTTAGAATTTTTGCTGAAGGAATTCATGCAATTTAAAGCCCAATCCAACCTGATTTGGGAATAGTCCTAAATGATGTAACTCATAGTTTGTTCCTGGCCACATCTGTGGTATAGAATGTTCCAAAAACATCAGAAAGGATATGTCTGAGCAAGTTATTTATTTTCTTTCTAAAAATTTCTAAAAGAATTAATAACTTTTAGCAGTGAGTTGGGCTGGGCTTGTGCAGGCAGTTTTCATACAAGCTTCTCCATACTGCTGTGCCAGTGATCTGTAACATAAAACCAAGTAAGTGAAAATTAATCTCTTTCCACAATGAAAAAAAATCTATTCCTTTTTTCATGTTGAAATCTTTTTTCCAATTTCTTTCTCCCACTTCATCATTAATTATACAGCAATGCTGGATCAAATGTGAGTAAGCGGGTTGAATTCCACCAGCTTGTGAATAAGGAACATGATAAGAGAATATCAATGACTGACTCTGACACAACTACTTTTTCTTCCATGTGATGTATTTTTGTTTTCATACTACACCATGAGCAATTTTTTTTATAAATTTAGGTCATGCTCCACCTTTGGCTCTTGTCAGAAATTCCCTAGTCTATGTTTATGTATGCTGAGTGTAAAATCAGAATCTCATTACTTAAATTTGTAAAAAAAAATCAATGGGACTTTTGTGCAGCATGGGACATTGGAACCACATTGTAGAAATAGCATGCTTCACAAGAGTATCAAATACTGTCAAGAGGAATTGAGAGAAGGAAAATCCTACATGGATCAGCCAGCCCTTGAGGCAACTATTTACTTCAGAAGCAAAAACAAGGAGACCTTATATGAGTCATAGATCAATCCTGTCTTTGGATTTGCATTTGAAGAGCCAAGCATCTTGAGTCAGTTGAATCCATACTGCCTTTAAGCCAAACCAGCCCTAAATCTTACCTGAATTCCCTGCCGAGCCCTGCTGAGCTTCTGCCTCTCTCCTGACTCAAATAAGATTGGGCGGCAAAAGTAGATGCTGGGAAGAAGAATTCAGCATCAAGTATGATTCTCATCTTCAGGTTAACGTAAAGCCAAACTGCAGTCCTACCTGTAGAAGTGCTCCAATCCAGAACCCTGTAAAACAGGCATATACTTAACAATAACAAATAGCCTCAAACAAAAATAATGAGGATTTGGTTTTTTTACAATCTCACATCTTCCTCTGTCACTAAGAACATGAACAGCTCTTCCCAGTTTGCCTAGGAGCAATTATTCAATCTAGAATAATGAAGACAGGAAACTCTTTAGCAAATGCCATCTTCCACTGTTCACCACTATCAGCAAAAATGGCACCTTTGACTCCCCTTCAATTGATTAAAGTTTAAGTCCATAAAAGCTGCCCTCACATCATGTTTAGTGTTACTTATTTCATTAAATGTCAGATTAACTGGTAATTAGTTCAATAGAATTACTAAATATTATTACTTCATATAAAATGCTCCATAACCTTTCTGCACATCAAAGCATGTGATTTACACCAAAATCATTGCAAGTCAATACTTCCACACACCAGTATAAAATCAAGATGCCATGCAGTGTATTCAGCTAAAATGAAATGCCTTTTGTTGATTCGTCCTCTTCAGTTTTTCTCTGTACGCACTTCAATATTTCTGAGAATTTTAGGCTAACCATATCTGTGGGCTGAATATTGCCTAAAATAGACATCTTCAGATGCAGTTCTAGCAATGCAAGCAGTAATAACAACAAAATACCTTTCAATGCTCTTATAATTGTAGACATAAAGGCCCTATCCTGTCTTACACAGCCAACCTATATCAACTGCAGTGGGAGTCACATGAAACCGAGGTCAGAATTTGGCCTACAGATAAGGAAGTAGTGCCAGCAAAGTGTTTCCACTGAAAAGTCAAAACAAGTTTATCAACTAAACAAAGCAGATTTCCTGAAAATGACAACAGGTATAGGTGTAATATCAAGAACAACTTGAGGGTTTCATCAGCCCTCTCTTTTTTTCTCTGTCTTTTGAGAAACAACTCGTTTTATCAGAAACTGCATGTGTGTACTTGTATGTGTGAACAAAGAGTCACTACAGAAGTGAAGTGGTAACCAGCCTGAGGTTTTTCTCTTTTGCTTCCTGGCTGTGTAAGCCTTTTTTTTCTTTCTTTCTTTTATTACTGTAATTATAGAATTATGGGAGGGAGTGGTATGTTGACCATCGCATGCAGGATTTTTACTGCAAAATTTTATTAGTGGTTTTTCACAAAGGTGAGTGCATATGACCGTAAATGCCCAGTGTACACACGCACATGCAGATTACAGTGCTGTGGTGTATCTGTATGCACACACATACACAGAGCAATATGCACACACACTTATAAGTACACTGTGGCGCAGCTGTGATAGCTGCAAACAGCTCAATGTAGTTGCACAACTATTTGCTTTAGGTTGTATTCAACAATATTCCGTAAACACATGGAAAAAACAAAGTAAAATAAAAATCTTTGCATACATGTAAAGTGGCTTTATCAGAAAATGCAGTCCAGTGTTTGATAGGTAAAGTCTGTAAAGACTGTAAAAATGCAAACTTTATAAAGCCTTATTAAATCTTTTGGTAAAAGGTATGAAGCATTGGTACCACTTCTAAGCTCTTCATTTACTGAACCACCTCTGGGGTTCAAAAATACTCAATCCATGCCTTAAATGACAAGTTCATATGTGTTATTTCTTAACAACATGGTAAAATGCAAACTTATACTACAGCTTAATCTAACAGATTGATACCACTAAGGAAGGGCTCTGGTTGGTCTGTCATGTCTATGTCTGCCTAACAAACAGTTCCAGGAAGGTTATTTGTATTTAAGACACCTTACTGTTCTTGGTGACATAATTTTCTTCTTTTAGAAAAAGTAGTTGGTTTTTTTTCTAAAATTAACAAATCAGGAAGTTGCTGACTTTCTGGAAACTTCAGCTGAAAATAATAAATCCACCAAAAGAAAAACAGTAGTTTAGTTGGGAAAAAAAAAGTCTGGTTTCACAGAAAAGGGAGATTTGGCAGATACTGCCTTTTTGAAGTGAAGGTAAAGTTACAGTCTAGCACCTGACCTAAATACCTTGCTTGTATATTAAACAAGTATCTTGGAGGAACAAGTCTCAGGTTACCTCACATAATTTTGACACAGTAGGAGAAACTCAACTTGAATGTTTATCATTGGCTTCCTGCAGCACCAGCAAAGCTACTTTCCATCAGCCAGCTCTGGCCCCCCTCCTATGCAGCCTCTGCCCCCCAGCCCTTCCTTCCTCAGCCCCCTCTCTTGCCAAGGAAAGCTGAGCAGTCTGATCCCAAAAGTTGCTGGATAGACAAAGATACCTGAGTGAGTTTTACCTAGAGCTACATGGCAGAACCACATTGTCAAATCTGCTTTTTGGCTTTATCAAGGAAAATCAGGGAGTGATGAAACTTTGGGGTTTTGTCTCCTTTTCTCTGAAGCCAGTGTTGCTGGGCACACGTTAGTGTCTGTCAGGTGGCATCCTCTCATATTAAGAGTTCTCTTCGCGCGTTGGTCACAGCCTTGTGGGGTGACAGCTAGCTTAGCAGTATGCACTTTTGGTTGCCTGTCTTCGGACAGCTGAAGTCAGATTCCCAAAGTTAATCATGGTTTCCTGAAAAAATGTAGCATTAATTTTAAATGCAAATTATTGAAATGTACAACTAGTAATTCATATTTTCTAATTAATAAATACTGTGTGCATGATGCATTAGTAATGCTATTAAATATTTATCTATAGCTGGAGATACTGTGAATTATAATAAACTGTGAAAGGATTCTATTATCTTTTTTTAAAGATAAATAAAATTGAAATTGTGATCAATATAATGAATACATGACATTAAAATTCCTCTTGCCTCACAAAACCATATCTGTTTATGTGTTTTATGAACAAATCTCATAAAAATGTTAGCAATCTTTAAAAACAAAATATGTTAAATAAAAATAAAATCTACTATGGAAAGTAAATTTAAATATTTAATGATATAATTAAGTCTTATTAATGTAATGTTCTTTATTTTTTTAGATTAAAAATTCACAAGAATTGTCATCCTCTTTCATCTTAATCAGATGGTATGTTTGTCATAATTATTTGTTATGTATTTTCATTAACATTTGATGAATATTAACTTCGCAAAATAGAACAATCTTTTTCCTGAACCAATCTGCTAGAGCAACATAAGGCCAAGTACACTGTGCCTCTGCTGCAGCACCACTGAGGAGGCAGCAGAGTGACAGAAGGATTCTCACCAGCTTCAAGGACTTTTCCCTCCAGCCCATTGCCAGGTGCTCCTTCATGCATGAAGACAAGTATGTTAAGTTTGGTTTCTCATGTCCAATTTGCATTTCTGTTCATGTGGGTCAGACTTTCAGCCATGGCAAACTGATGTAACTTCTTAATGGTCCCAGTTCAGAGAAGGGGAAACTTCACAAAGTCTCTCCTCAGTCATCCTCTCCTGATGCTGCGTCTCCCCGTGTGTTTCTTCAGAGCCCAGCTCACCATCGAGCCTCTGAAACAAACACAGGGCAGGTTTGGAGAAAGCAATGTGTTTGTGGCCTAACTTTCCCCTGCTTTTCAAGTCTGCTAAGCATTAATCCTCTGGGAAATGATTACATACAGGCAGCATCCAGCCCTGAGCTGTGCACACCGCCCGTGCAGTAGTGGGGATGCCCACAGACAGTAAAGGCAGAGGAAAATGAGATCCTCTCCCATGAGGACTCTGTTTAACTTCTGTGTCTTTTATCTTGCACCACTCACATCAATAGGACTACATGTCCAGTAACACATGACCACAGGAAGAGTTTTGATGAAATAGTGGCCTTTTGTATTATTTCAATACGTTAAGTCCTGAAACAGCTACAGATCTGCACAAAAGCTTGATACTTACCTTAGAAAACCACTACTATATCACCCCATGACTATTAAAATACTTTTGAGTCAAATTAAGAGAAAGCTAAAATATTATTAGAGACCAGGAATTTAAATGTCCAGTCCTATATTCCACCAGTATTGTTTACACAAAACTATGGCATCAGATTATTTTTAAAGACTTAATTTTGTCTCCTCTTCAATTATGAAGGATAAAAAAAAATTGAGTGACTGAAAAGAATAAATAGATAATGAAGTATCAGGATGGGTTTCTTTGTATATAGAAGCTCCTTATTAAAATGACTGTTTCCTTCAACTGTTTAATTTAATTTCTCCTAAGCAGGTTTTTACTTGTCCTGCTCATACTAATGTACAGGTATCAGATGTGTTAATATGACACCTCATGGGACACTCCCTGAGCTTGAAGAACCACTTTAACCTCTTCATTACCCTGCGGACATAACCTGCAGCTCCTTCCATGGGGCTGCTCACCCTGACCTACAGAGATGTGTCTTAGTGTAAAAGGATGCATCAGCAGTCAGGAGGCATCACAGGGTTCATCTGTCCTCTCTACCCTCTGCACAACTCCTTGGGATACTTCTTCACTGCTACGACTGCTGCACAAGCAAGGCAGGTGATCACAGTTATCTTTGTAAGGCCAAAGCTAAAGCATGACTTTTATCTGTTGCCATTGGTTTATATTTTGTCTACTGAAGCTAATGGAGATTAGGCATTGCACGAGAACGTTTTTAAGACAGAGAAAATGCTCATTTCCTCTGCATGAAATCTCTCTCTGGTAGATGCATACACTATGAAAGTATATACGATATTTTCATGAACTCACAAAGCACTGAAATTGTCAATATCCTAGAGAAAGAGTCAGTTACCTGAGGACTTGTTTTAGGGCTGAAAACATGTTTTATTTGAAAACTTGGAAAAAATGAGGCAGAAGCCATAGGGAGTCAGAGGTGTGATGCGGGCCAGAGAGAGAAGAGCTATTAGAAGGCACAGGCTAGGGGTGAACAGCAGGCAGGAAGCAAGTTGGGGACAGAATCAGAGGCAGGGGAGCTTGAGTGGGAGAAAGGATGCTTGTGTAAATCTTTCATGTTATCCACACAAACTCACAGTGTAGCTGAGTCACTAGACAAAGGCCCATGATTTCTGGGTAAACTTCAGGAGAAAATAGCAATACCCTTGTTATCTTAATAGTCACTTTATGGTAAAACTATCTGCACTGGCCACTCTCCAGTTATGAAGTTTGTGTATTGCACAGGCATATGTGAGCAGAGACAATAAACTGCCTGGGTTTGTTTCCCTTTACATTCATTTGGAGACATTTTTCCACTATCTGCTGTTTAGAGCAAGTAGGTAAGGGTCAAGGGACTAGAGTTCAACTCCATGTTTGAGCTACTGGTTCACTATGTGATCTGGAACAAGAAAACCAGGAAGATGCCAAACTCCCCTGACTTCCCCAGCATTAGCTTGTAGTACCTCTGTGCCTCTTGCTGTTTAATGGGAACCGGAAGCATTTGGTGGGGTGGTCTCAGATGAAAGAGGGAAATATGCTTAAACTATGAAAAGTTAATTGTCTTTCTGTTTATTATGTGTAGGTGCAATGGCTCCACAGGCAGGTTTGAGCATTTTTTGCAATTAGGTTCAGAAACAGTCTTTTGACTCAGCAGACCTCTGAAGGTAGAAGATGGTAATTTCATGTGGACACAGCATGTACCTAACAGGAGTGGGACTACAGATCTCTGTCTGGAGTTGTTGAATTTCAGCAGCAATTGCCTTTTCCATTTCACCTTCCTTTTGAAAACTTGCAGGGTTTATTAACATAAAAAAGCCTTAGGAAATTTTGTGGGCTGTATTTTATGGAGAATTCTGACACAAGATATGGATCTTTTCCAGCAGTTAATGCCTTCTCAGAGACTGTTGAGACAGTTGAACATAAGAGGCAAACCTCACAATGTCTGAATCCCTTACAAACACTTTAACCCAAAACCAAAATAGTAAAGCAGGTCTATAGGCACCTAAAATCTTGTGATCCTGTGGACTTCAGTCCTGAATGAATCCTTGCATTTTAATAAAACTTTTACTCTCAGGCAAACATGTCAAAACTCCAATGCGTTGCTTTAAGTCTTCGGTAGAACAGAGAGGAGAAAAACTTTTTTATGTTCCAACCAGCCACAAAGACCGTGGAAGAATGAGCTGTGGAGCACAGTCATGCTGAGTATCAATTTCCTGGCTTTCCTGTTCAGAAGACATAAGGGGAAATAGAAATTTTTCAGTAAGGTAGGCTTTTTCTTATACCTGCGCTGTTGATTCATCCTTCCCATTCTGAAACAAACATAGACTGAAACGGTAAGCCAGCTCTTATTTACAGTAAACCTGTTGCTGCTCCTGAAGCTTTACCATGGAATTTTGTTTATAAGGAAGAGATCATAACGGTTTATAAGAGGAGATGAGGAAGACATTTCTCCATTTCTTCTTCCTTCTAGTGCACCAACTGTGTAAAAAGAAGTTACACTTTCCTTCAGCTTTGGTCCTTATAAGAAAATTTAAAAATAAGGCATAAAGTAGGCTGGCTATTCCTACATGCTATTAAGCTGTACTGTCCAGCACCAGAAGAGGAATACACTACGCTGTCCATTTTCACAGTGAAAGTGGGGACTCGGAGAAAATGTCTCTTGGAGGTTTTTTTAGTGTTGCAGCTCCAATGTACCTCCAACAAGGCAACAAGATACAATCTAATCTACAGTAAACGATCGCTGAGGTAATTAGAGAAAAAGACAGACTAAAAGAGATGAACACAAGTATATTCCCAGGCTTTAGATGCTGTCTTTGGTGGGTACTTTCTCCCTTTGACACCTCTTAGATCGCCCATTAACCATAAAAGGAGCCCCGCCCATCCACTAGTTACTGATAAAGTCCATTATATGATTATATTTCAGAGATAAATGTTATTGATTAAAGGTAGAGAAGAAACAATAATCACTTTTTAGCTGAACGATTTTGCTACCATTTCATCTGTAATTTTATTATCACTTCACCAAAAGGCAACAAAGATGCTTAAATTAATGAAAAGCTTAAGGTGTATCAAGCAAATTAATACGGAAAAGAATTCCTAGGAGAACAATGTCTTTATTGAGGTGCAGAGTGGCAGAGTCACAGAAGTACTTAATTGCAACAGCCAGCTCAGTTTCCAGTGTCAGTAGCAGTGAAGGAGTTAATAGTTGGGTGTTAATCAGAGAATTTCCTTGTGACATGAAGTGCCTGTAGATAAGCAGTAATATGCCTTGTTTTACAGGTTTTCTGTAGCTGGGGCAGGGTCCCTTGCTGCACAGCATATATTGAGAAAGACGGATACACAGAACAGAGGTAACAGCTTTCCATGCCACAGTGATATAAAACAGACAGTTTTTATAAACTGGAAACATGGCTTTAATAGTAGCTCTATACAAGAAATATCTCTCTGAAAACAATGATATAGATGGGAATTTTTTCCCCTTCCTGAGCAGAGGTAAAAAGGAACACCGAGCAACCCACATAGATCTATTCTCAAGCCTCACGGGAAACCCCATAGGTGAATTATGACTCATAATAAGAATTATTTGTTGTACTACTGTATGCAATCAATCAACGATTCAGATGTAGAAGATTTTTACCCTACATCTCTATCAGATAAACCCCATAACCCTTTCAGAGGACTTTAAACCAGATGTAAATTGATGTGAAGCATGAGCAACTCCCAATACAGCCATATTTTGAGTGGCACTTCCCCTCCTTCATGGGTTCTCAAACGTCATCCACTCAGAATATCAAAGCTACCAAACAGAAAAAAAAAAAAGAAAAAAAAAAAGAAAGGGGGCATGTTCTCATGCCCCCAACTACACAGTTTGAAGGTTCCTGGACAGGTGGAAAATCCTGGCTGAGGAGTGAGAAGAAGCTGGGGGCTTATCAGCAATGTGATGTCCTAGAAAATAGTGAATGGGAAAGTTTTTCAATGAAGTCCTGCTGAGGAGACAAGATACTTGGCAACATGTGTGTGTGCTTATCTCTCCTGAAGCCATACAGGCTTCAAATGAAATATGAAGTGAGGCAATATTCAACCAAGTGAATAGTGCAGAAGGGATGGAAATACAGAAAACATAAGGAAAGATAATTCTCACTTTGCCCTCTACCCCTTGCTTGTCCCAGAGTCTCACTAAAATTCAATTATTACAGGTGGTTTTATGCAATGCTCCAGAACACTGAAGTTGAGACTGTAACTCCTTGTCAAGGAGAGCATAGCCTCTCTGCTACTACACATTAATTTTTATTTTAACTCTGAAAACCCCACCCCAGATTTTGTCATTATCTTCTACAGCACTGAGGAAGACACAGAAAACACTGAAAAAGCAAGAGATTCCATGAACAACAGAAAACATTGTTTGGTTCTTTATGGGTTTGGTTGAGTTTATACAAACAAAAAGTGTGCTCTGTCCTAAACAGAGGGAGTAATGAGACTGCTATCCAGGCTCTGACTCATCCCATTGAGATCTCTGCATTTTGGGTAAATGTGTGTGAAATTTGTCAAAGGACTCTGAGCCACAGACACAATATCCTCCACATATCCCCCAGGGAAGCCCAGCCAACCACAGCAGCAATCTCATGAAGAACCTTCCCCAGTTCATCCCCAAGGGCAATTTCATATCCCACAAATTCCACAACTGTCTGATCACATTTACATTTTTCCAGCTTGGCAAACAGGTTATTATGGTGGAGGCATTTAAGGACAAGTTGAACATGCCAACTGTGTTGTTTCTGGGTTCCCAAAATAAATGTGGGTGTCATCCAGACGTGCTGCTACATCCTAGTCTAACATCTTCCTCTCAAAGTTGTAAATAAAATGCTGGAATGTTGCTAGAGCATTAGAATGGCAAGGAATAGGACAGGATTTACCTGTACCAACTGCAGAAAGAGATCTGCTCTCAGTGGCCTGTCAGATAAGTTTATGCTCCCTGAAAAGGCATGTTTGTTCAAGAGCTTTAAATAGTTAATTAGTAAGATGCAGAGGCTATTAACTCTCAACTGTGCTTAGAGCAGGGCTCAGTCTACCTACAAAAAGCTTCAAGAGGCCAGAACCTTATTTGACAAAGTCATGGTTATCCACTCAAGGCATCAAAATGGGAATTCCTTGGCAATCCTTTAAATGAAGTAGTCCCATGTATCTCCAGCTTCTAACTCAGATAGCAAATATCTTCTAGAGCCAAAAAATCACTACTTCAGACCAGAGGTTAACAGGTGGAGCATGGTATCTGCACTCTCCTATCATTCATATCACAAATACTTTAGTGTCTCACAGACAGTTAGTCTCATCAGCTTGTGGCTCCGGTGAGGGGCACCAGCAATCACATAAAATTTGCAGTTTGTTGCATCCTGTTATGAGGGAATCCAAGTCTCTCTCAAATATGCCAATCAAAAGAAATGCAAGAGTGATACTTTGAACTGAACCACAATCTGTGGAAAAAGCAGTGGATGAACCCAGAATTGCTGGGCACGATGGGGCAATACGCAGATTGTATCAATTCAAACAGAAGTGATGTACTTTGGTTTTGAATAGTGAATCATGAAATACAGGTCTCACCATTAACAGGCATGAGCAGAACTGAGAGCTATCACTTGACTCTAGTATCACACTTGAACTGAAAAAAAGCACAGTATAGACTGTTTAGAAACCCAGGATTCAATCTATATTCAAAAAGTTCCTGGATATCCTTCATTGAGTGCAGGGGGAAACAGAATGACAAAGGATGAGGAAAAGGTTGAAGTACTTAATGCCTTCTTTGCCTGAGTCTTTAACAGTAAAACCTATTGTTCTCTGGGTACCCAGCCACCTGAGCTGGAAGACAGGGACAGGAGCAGAATGAAGACCTCCTTATCCCTGGGAAAACAGTCAGTGACGTGCTACACCATTCAGACACATATATTTTTAGAGATGGGTGGCTCTCACAAGGGTACTGAGGCAGCTGGCCAAAATCCTCACCAAGCACTTTTCATCACTGATCAGCAGTCCTGGCTCACTGGGGAGATCCCAGTTGACTAGAGGTTATCAAATCAACACCCATCTACAAGAAGTGCAGGAAGTAAGATCCAGAGAGCTACACCCCTGCCAGCATTATATCAGTGCCAGGGAGGTTTGGTAACAGATCTTGAGCGCCATCACAGAGCACACATAGGACAACCAGGGGATCAGGCCCAGACAGCATGGGTTTGTGAAAGACAGGTCCTGCTTGACTAACTTGATCTCCTTCTATTACAAGGTGACCCACAGTGGATGAGGGAAAGGCTGTGGATGTTGTTTACCTGGACTAGTAAAGCCTTTGATACCGTTTCCCATATCATTCTCCTGGAGAACTGGCTTCTCATGGCCTGGACAGGCAAACACTTTGCTGGATAAAAAACTTCCTGGATGGCCATGCCCAGAGAGTGATGGTGAATAGAGTTACATCCAGCTGGCAGAGGATCACAAGAGGCATTCCTCAGGCTCAGTGTTGGGGACAGGCCTGTTTAATATCTTTATCAACGATCTGGATAAGGGGAATGAGTGCACCCTCTGCAAGTTAGGGACATGGTTTGGTGGTGGACTGGCAGCGCTGGGTTGGTCATTTCCAACCTTAATGATTCTGTGATTCTACACTGAATTTTGCCATCAACCAAGTTGAGGTGCCTTATCAGAGTAAGGTTTGCAAAAGAAAGAACCATCAACAAATTTTACCTCGATTGAAAATCAACTTCTTACAGCAGAATTAGTTGCTGTCAGTCTATCATATGTCTTGTGCAATAGGATCTACAAGGGTTCACTGTTTACCCAGTGGGTGGCACTCCACTAGCCTGAATTATGGTATTTGGGCAAGTTAGGGAGTCAATGTATAAGTCAAAAAATTACAGCAGTCATCTTCCAGACAATTGACTGCAACTGCCAATGAAATTACACCAGCTTTCATCACATACACAGAGCAAGACAAACTTTAGCTGAAAAAACAAACAACAACAACCAACCAAACAAAAAAGACAGAATGATGAAGATTAGTAAATTCACTATCATTCGTGCACTTTACGCTCTTCCCCTGCCTTCCCACTCCTAGATGTCTTAGTCTTAGAACGTAGCCCTTAATATGAAAAAGCTACAAAAAACTGCAATTTCTTTTGGAACTCTCAGCATTTGAAGACTAGCAAAAATGAAGTCACAAAGTTGTAATCATAATCTGAGATAAACCAATAGGCTAGTCAGTATGGAAAATGAACAGTGAGATGAGGCTACTGTTCCCACAGATGGACCTGTGGGTTATAGACAACAGAGGCTTCCCCCAAGTTTGCAAATATTGAACCCCAGGCAAAAATTTCCCCTTAGCTGTTTTCCTCACCACCACTTTCTTAGTCATCTGTCTAAATACAGGTTCAAATGAAGGCCATTTGAGGCACTGGCAACCACTTACAAAAAAGAGACTACCGAGCTTCCCTTGAATACACTGCTGTTATCAACCTTAGCTGAACTTAGCGAGGCAAATTAAAGGTGAAAGGTCTCATTTTTCAACCAAAAGCCCAATCTATTCTGAAGTAATGTATTTTTATTAACAAGTTTAAATTCAGATCGTCCCTTTTGAGGGCATTCTGCCTGGGCTGTCCTGTGGTGCTATATTACTCTGTAAATATGTTTTTCAAATATTCTGTTCCTTCTCCATTACCAACTCTTCCTTACTCTTGGGATACAAGGATCTTTTCCTTGACATTTTAAAGCATTAAAACAGCTCGAGGGGTAAAGAAAACATTTTTCATGTAATCTTTGAAAAGTTTAGTTGTCAAGGAGACCAAGACCTTAGCGACCAGGTATGGAGGCCTATTCAGCTCACTAACATGCTTGTGAAAGAAGGTGCAAGGATGCCAGCATACCTGGAGGCAAACATGCTTAGTGTTTCAAGAGCATCTTGCTTACTAACATACCTTTATTACACAACTGAACAGTGACTCAGATTTTCTTCTCTTTGGATGGTGAGCAAAACATGGTTAAAGGACCTTACTTGGATGATATATTGCCTCAATAAATCACTGGATTGAGGTATGCTCTGGAAATGTCATTCACAGACTGACACTTTCTAAAGAGGAACAGGTCTAAGAGCATATTTTATATAATTGCAGAATAAATGAGTCAAAATTAACAAATTGGAAAGATGCTTTCCTAACTCCAGGCAACAGGGACACTATCAAATGAGTCTCTCTCTGATACTACTTCTGTTGCCAGGATAGGGGCATGTCACAAAATGCCCAGGCTGAGATAGAGAGAGATAGATGCTTGGCATTTTCAATTTGCACAAAAGTCAAATTTTGTTTGCAAGTTTTAAGTCTGTCCATAGTCTGTCTGCTAGCATTGGGACTGAGAGAAGTGGACAGCTTTTCACAGGAGACAATGCTTTCTTAAGATTAACCAATAAATCCAGCTATTTGTAAATATTATAAAAGACAGAAAAAGCATTTGAAGTCTGAAAGAGCCATGGATTTGCACCTCAAATACACTTAAAATTGAATAAAACACAATAAATAGCAAATATAATTAATAAGTGTTTTGTGATAAAATGCATAGCTAAGCATGAGCAAGGCACATCAGTATAAAAGTCAGGAACCCCTAGAGATCACTGTCAGAACCAGAGCTGGTCAACATCTTTGTCAATGATCTAGACAATGCAGTGTAGGGATAATACCAAGGCATCTTTCAGATGTTCAAGTGCCATATTGACCATAAGGAACTCCAAAACTAATTGAGTGAGTGTGGACAACACTCAGGGGCAGGTGAGCTTCCATGTGGATCACTTCGAAGTCCTGCATCAAAAGAAGAATAAACTAAACTTTGCTTACCTGATGCTGTATTCAGAACAGTTTCCCTTAATGGAAATGCTAATGGAGTCATCAGTAACAGCTCTTTGCAATTCTGAGTTAAGTTTGCAACACCAGTCATAAAATGTTGGTGTCATAAGGAAAGACAGTCACAACAAAACAATCATTTTGCCACTGGGGACACCTTGCTCCACCCGTGTTTTAAATGTGTTTGCAGTTCTCATCTGGGCATCTTAAGACAGAATAGAACAGGAGACAGACTAGAATTAGAAAAAAAATAAAAACCCAACACAGAGAAGAGCAACTAAAGTGATAGAGAGGGTGTACCAGTAAACTTACAAAGAACAAAGAGAATAAGGAATCTATATATGAGAAATATATGGTTAAAAAAGTACAAATTATTCAAAACTATACTACCATGTGCTATTTAAAATATTGTCCTTTGTATTTTGGTTTTTTTTTTTTTTCCTGCTTAGTGCATTTCTTCGAAGTCCAAATGTGTTTTCCAACTTACTGGCCCATTGTTCAGTGTACTTAAAGATGAAAAAATTGCAGACTATAGCAAGTTGCTACTCTGCATGAGTGCTAATAAAATGCCTACCTAGCAACAACTTCTTGTTTGAATGAAATCACTCTTCTATGTACACCACAGCCTTTCAAAGCAGCATGCTTGTCACATCATGCCCAGCAGCAGTGGCCTGGAATAAATATGAGGAAAACTTTGGTACAGAAAAGAACACAACCAGCAACACTGATGCATGTGTCATTAAAACAGACATTACCAAGAAGAAGAAAGGTGTATGGTGAGTAAGTTTAACCCATAGTAAAATAAAGAGAGAATAGCTATTCCTACTGCAAGGAAAGAGCATTACTTAGGTGAAAATCTTTTTCGGGTTACTAGGATCCCCTGAAACACATTGAACAACCACAGTATGAATTCTCAGTCATCTAGTCAGTTCCACTCCTTTAATGCTTCCTAGGTATTTAGCATTTGTACACCAATACTTACATCTTAGCTTCCCAAGAGGCAGCTTCCATGCTACAGTTTTAAAGTAATGGCAGATAACTGACTTGTCCACATCCTATTTAAGAGTCCCATTTTCAAAAGCATTTAGTTAGCTTGCACTTGTTTTGATTTTCCTTTTATTTCAAATACTTTTAACTCCTGCCTTTCATTCACAGCTTTAGGGTACCAGCTAAAGCAGGTCTAATTCCGTGAATTGTTTTAGTAGACAATTTCTTGCAGGGAAGAGGTGGTTCCATCTTGATTTTTCGTTGAAAGGAATTTTGCTTGTTTTTACTCATTTGCTGGTTGATTTTCATTTGGGCAGTGAGAGGGAAGGGCAAATCAAGGCTGAATGATGGTAGAGAACTATTTTTCATAGCAATTGCAGTACATTTTTGTTCAATAACAGAGAGGTTGACCAAACCAAGCTCAGCAGCACTGTGTGGCCAGTCAAAAAATTTCCCAATGAAAATCCCAGGTTTATATTCTTTTAACCCTTATGAATTCATGCTTTTTGCACCTCCACCAGTGTATTCAGTAAGTGTATTTTATTCAAAAAATTAGCACACTCACAAGTTTCAACAATTCCCTCCAAAAATTAAAAAACTCACACAAAATCTATTTTTATGAGTAACAGACACTTTCACGCAATACCCCCTCTCTTTCACTTCTTGTCCTGTGAGAAGTCTAGCAGAGATCACTTAGAATAATACCTTCATTTTGTGTTGAAATGAGCATGCTTTTTTGGGGACAAAAAATATTACATTTATGGCTTTTATACTAGTTCATAATATTATCGTAGGAGCAAACTGAGAAAAGAGCTTCTTAACATTTCAAGTTCTGGGTTAAGGAGAAAGTCTAGAACACACACATGCAGAGCCACTTGTTTCCTCATTGAGTTGACATGACCTTGCACATGAGTAGAGGTGAGGAAGGACAGGGCATACATAGCTCTTTTAAAACAAAGAATAGGATTCTACTATAGTTGACAATCCCAATCTTCTTAAGAGGATAAAAAATGATATTTCAATCCCACCTCTGTTTAATTTTCCTCTCCATTTGGGGGACTAAATGTGATATTGTTTTTTGATCCTTACTAATTATTATCCTTTTTTCCCCAGCCCCAAATCAATTGAAGCATCATGGCAGTTTTCAAATTAATTATTAGGTTTTTTCCCCTGAGTCATTTCAGACACTTTTATTAGAAAAGTGATTGATATATTAACACCATTAATTACTTATTTGACCCATTAATTTTGTCTATCTGCACAGACCTAATTGAAACAGCCTACACTGATTCTAGGATCTCATTTTGCCAATCGAAAATTAATTTTCAGATACTCCTGATTGCTGAGTCTGTGTGATGGTGAAAAACACTGTTCCCACCTCACACATCTGTTTAATATTCCCACTCTTCTTTCTCAGTCCCAAAAAGACCTTCAGATTCTGTCCCTGAAAGATTTCTATGAGCTTCATTCTCTTCCCTCAATAAACAAGACTATCTCAATAGGCCTCCATAAACGACAGTTCCCGTTCATTTGACATAATTTGCCTTTCCACCATCAAGCTAAATTTCTTCAATAGACTCTTAATTATTCTAACCCCATTATCTAATGCTATTATAAATGTTTAAATAATATTTGATATAGTCCTGGTCCCACTGAAGTTAATGGGAATATTGCCGCTGCCTTAATTAAGATCAAGATAAAATTTATATTGTTTAATTTGTCACATATTACTGTTGGGTAAAAACAACCTAGTTAGTATTCAGAGGTACTAAACAGACCCAGCTCCCAGACTAGAACTGGCAGGGCCTCAACACTTCTCAGGAGAAGTCTGGGAGCCTGTGCTGCACAGTGGGCGAGAAGAGAAGGGAGCAGTCGCAGGGTCGTGCACTCTGCTGCGTATCGGCAGCCCCAGAAGGCTTCCCACGCTCTGGGATGCTCAAAGCCTTTAAATGGAGCACTCGAGTCAGGATTCGTCAAGAGGACAGGAAAAACAGAGAAGTGAGAAAACGGAAAAAAGCCTTCCCCGATGTGAGAACAAACCAGATACATTTTTCAAAATTATTTGATCAAAAATCTGGACAATTTTAAGTGAAGCATTTAAAAAATCTTTGGCAAAAGACACTGTGTGCATTGATCAGATCTGGTTCAAAAAGAAATACATCTTTTAAACCAGAAATTAAATATTATTAATATGAAGATTTTTTGGCTGGTGACCATTTAGGTTTCATTAAAATTTAGAAAATAAATTGCAAGCTTTTTCCAGGCTATCAGCAAAAGCCATGGTTATTCTTATACTGTGAATAAAGCCATTCATTTAAAAAAAAAATGAACAGATAAACTAGAATTTAACGCTTCTTACAGGTCTAATATTGTATTCTGTTTTCTCATACAATGCCAACTTAAGCAGAGAAAAACTAAGAATGGATTAATTTGTGATATCTTTGTTATGCTCACGGCCAACATATAATCACACCTACATTTTACAATCTCACAGTGCGTTCCTTCCAGGCTTCTGTAGAGGTGCCTTCCCAGAGGGTCTGGAGTGACACATTCTACAGAGATATCCAAAATTCCGCTGAGACCTTGGTTCTGTTCCTGTCACTGGGAAAGTCCCCCAGACACTTCCCCATTTCTCTACAGATGTATTCATCCCAATAGGCTGGTGACTTTTAGTAGTATAACCAATAAAGTCTGCTCAAGTCAAGTAGTATAACCAATAAAGTCTGCTGTTTCATCTCCTGTTTTTGGGGAAGAATAAAGCAAAAAGGTTTTGGTAGCGGAGGGCTACAGGGTGGCCTCTGTGAGAGGCTGCCAGAAGCTTCCTCCATGTCCAACAGAGCCCATGCCAGCTGGCTCCAGGACGAACATGACATTAGCCAAGGCTGGGCCAACCAGAAATGGTGAGAGCACCTCTGTGATAACAGACTTAAGAAGAGGAAAAAAAGTTATTGCACAGATGCAACTGCAGCCAGAGAAAAGCTGCAAGAGTGAGAATATGTGAGAGGAACAACACTGCAGACACCAAGGTCAGTGAAGGAGGGAGAGGAGGTTCTCCAGGCACTGGAGCTGAGGTTCCTCTACAGCCCATGGATAAGAATCTACCACAGAGGACCACAAGGATGCAGAGATCCACCTGCAGCTCCGTGCCAGACCAGCTGGATGCCTGAAGAGAAGCTGTAAACCCTTGGGAGACACATGCTGGAGCAGGCTCCTGGCAGGGACCTGAGGACCCATGGAGAGAGGAGCCCATATTGGAGCAGGTTTCTTGGTAGGACTTGTGACCCCATAGGGGACCCATGCTGGAGCAGGCTGTGCCTGAAGTACTGCGCCCCATGGAAAAATGACCCATGTTGCAAGTTCATGGAGAACTGTTGCCTGTGGGGTGAACTCATGTGGGAGAAGTTTGTGGAAGATGTGCTTCCTCCTCCCTATGTAAGGGACCCCATGCTGAAGCAGGGGAGAGACTCATCTTCCTGAGCAGCAGCAGGAACAACATGTGATGACCATAACCCCTATTCCCTGTCTCCCTGCACTGCTGAGGGGCAGAAGGTAGAGCTGGGAAGGAGGGAAGGGTGGGGGAAAGGTGTTTTTAAGATTTATTTTACTTCTCATTCTCCTGCTCTGATTTTGTTAGTAATAAATTCAGTTAATATCCCTAAGTTGAGTCTGCCTTGCCCATGATGGTATTTGGTGAGTGATCTCTCCCAATTCTCATCTCAACCCATGAACCTTTTGCTGTATTTTCTCTTCCCTGTCCAGCTGAGGAGAGAAGTGATAGAGAGGCTTTGGTGTGTGCCTGGCATGCAGTCAGTGTCAGCCCACTACAATATTGCTGCTGCTTCAGAAGGCAGAGGAGCAGAGTGGGCTCTTGAAAGGAACCAATGGCCCAAAGAAATGGGCATTTATGCCTAACTCCTCACAGTTTTACCCTGTCCTCCTCTCACTGTTTGTAACCCATTTGCTACCCTGTCATCTCCTACCAGCCTCAAAGAAAGCCAAGCCTCAGCTTATTCCCAGGAGCCAAATGGAGTGCATACTGAAACACTGAATACAAGGTCCCTCATCACTGCAGCATGACTAGATATGATGAGCACAGCAGCAAACTCTGAAATGCAGGAAAAAAAGGTCATAGGTGATTTCATTTTAAAATATATGTGCAAACAGAAAGGATTAAATTCCCCAGTGGGCTCATTTGCTGGGATTTCAACATGTATCTAGAGCTACTGGGTCTGAGCCCTGATAATGATTTTCTGGTTATCAGAGCTGGGAATCCTAAAAATACAGTGCTTCAAATCCTTAAGCACTCTTGATGATTTTTTTTAATTAAGGCTCTGATTCATCCAGTCCTTCACCTCCTCATGAGTCTTCAAATGTTGCCCTCTCTTTCTAGATTGCTGGAAGCATTTTGCCAGAGAACAGTATCTATTCAGTAAATTCAGAAGTAAGGTTGCTTCGTCACAGAGCTGAAACATGTGATGTCCTACAGCTGGAGGCACTAAAAGGCTCATTTCTGTCTCCTTTTCATTGATTCATGATATCCCACAATGCAAAGAGAAGCATCTAGATGCCTACCCTACAACCACTGAAGAATTTGCTTTGGGAATTTGCTCTCCAAGAGCTCCCAAAGGATAAAGCTATTTTTTACTGCCCCTTTTTCAAGACAAAGGTGAAATGTCTTCAAATTGATCCCTAGAAAGATATTTCAAGACCAGTAACATATATCTGAATTATTGGTAGGATCTTGTAGTCTGAACTTCCTCTATGACCCCAGAGGTAGAAACTCCTTCTGCAGTTCAGACTTTCACTTTACATTTGAATTCCCATTTGTGTTTTTAACTGCTATACTGACTTGTCCCATGACATTCTATTCCACTATAACATACACTCAGTAATTAACACTTGCTGCCCAAATTAACCTACCTATTACTTGCTTACATTATTCCTAAATGTAAGTGTAGCTAGCAAATCAATGAGGAGTCTGTGTCCCTAGACCACTGGGGTCTTTGACAGTAACTAATGACAACGCTACACTTTCATCATCCCCCTAATCTTATGGTTCCATAACTCTCCTCTAGCCTGATATTTATTTGTATTGGAAGAGAATAGCAAATACATACTACAAAGTGCCTACTACAAAGTAATACTTGTATATGAAAGCACTTTCAGGCATTTATAATATTTACTGTAGGTCATCAAATGTATTCCCTGCTGTGAAAGATCGTCTTTGTTGTTCTTAGGCTCTTCTTCTACTTGTTTCATCTTCCACAAAGAGAAATACCCTTATCTCTGCATACCCACTCTAACACAAACTGTAATCTTCAGCTTTTATCTGTATTGTTCTTGGGGAAGAATACATCATTCCATATGAGCAGAGCTAAATCTGAGTAAAATATGTTACAAATCTATTAATCTACAGCAGTACAGCTCTTAAACACGTTCTGGGCAGGTTTCAAGTATCTGCATTGTTTGTCAGAGCCATAAACAGCTTGATATGAAAGTCAAAATAAAAGAGTGATATGGAATGGGGTTTTAATTTACTTCTTTTTAAAAAAGCACATAAATAGGTATGTTCTTAATGTCAATTTTCTGTCATGACACTTTAAGAAAAACTCTGAGTATAGCAAGACCTGACTGAAAGATAGCACTGCTTGGGCTCTCCAACTGCAAATGAGCATCCACAAAGATCACATGCCTGGAAGCTACAAAAGATTATCTTTTATTCTTCATGTCTCTTTGCCCTTTGGAAATGCTAACCTACTGTATATAAAAGCTGTGCATAGCCTGCCTGGTGAAAACCATCACCAAACACTTCCAAACGGTTTTCCTCTGTGCTAATTTGTTTCTTGGCAGTCACTATTTTTAAATGTTATTGCATGACACTTCCACAGTTGAGCTCATATGTAGGATCAGATTTTGTATTCAAATATTCAGCTCAAGAAAAAAAAGAGATCAAAAAATACGCCTGTTCTATGCATATTGATCTCAACTGCCACTTCCCGACTCTTAAACTGAGAGCTAAACCAATCTCCCAGTGACGTTAGCCCAGGTTGCTCGAAGCTCAGTTGCTTGTCATCAGCCCACATAGACAGCTGGGTGTCTTGGGATGGAGGGATGTGCTGCTGGCCTTGAGCAGAGATGCAGCAATTCTTAGCACCAAGCAGGACTCGAACTGGTGGGATCCTTCAGTCTTGGCTTTCCTGGCTTACTACCATCAGGCCACACCCATGGACTGGGCTGCATGACAAATATTTTATTTACTATTTTATTATTTAAAGGAAATAAGGATGCAAAGCCAAACCCAAGAAAATGAGAAGTTGAGCATCCTAAAGCAGCAATTCTGTTTGTAGAGAAAAATTCAGTTTTAAAAATCCTCATGTTTTTGTGGGATGCTTAAAACACTGTTGAGCTCTTTTCAAAATTATTCAGATTGTGGATCTTGAATATTTTGCAAGTATGGATATAAGGTCTTTATTTTAGGTGTCTGTTACCCAGGAACACAGCTTAAAGTACCCAGTCTTGAAAGTGTAGGTGTTCAAGAATAGGCAGGTTGGAAAAAGGATTGGAGGTTTCTTGAGAGCTCTGTAGAAATGAATTTTTCATTGGGCACCAATCTGTTGGTAATTTCTCTGAACTTCCAAAAACTTTTCAAAACTTTTTTTGCCTTTTTTATTTGACCTTTAAAAAAAAAAATCTTAGCAGATTATAAACAAACCAGTAAGTAGAGGGTTTGCATTATTAAAAAAAGAATCCTCACCTCAGTGGCAGTTTCTCTAATTACGACACGTGTGCTTTAAATAATGGAAAGAAGGACATCTCCTGCCCTCAAATAAATAAAGTTTGCTTTCTAACTTACGGAAGATACTGAAAGACAGGAAGTTACACGCAGAGTTTACTCTCAAGAGTTTACTGTGGGTGATTAATCAGTACCAGGGAAAGAGACTAGTCCAAGTGGGCTCATTGTGCCATAGAAATCCACCACATCTTCCTTTCCTGAAAGGCTCAAAGAGACAGTGAAAGAGAAGGGAAGGGAGCCAAAACTGACATTGGAAAGAGCACAAAATATATAGGAGCTTGCATGGCTGTAAAAGCAGGTCCAGGAGGAGACAACCTGGACCTACTTCACACATGCAGCTTACCTGAAGTCTAAAACAGTTCAACACAGCCAAGTGCAAGGTCCTACACCTGGGTCGGGGCAATCCCAGGCACACCTACAGGTTGAGTGGAGAAGTGATTGAGAGCAGCCCTGCAGAGAAGTATTTGGGGGTGGTGGTTGGTGAAAGACTCAACACAAGCAGGCAGTGTGTGCTTGCATCCCAGAAAGCCAATGGAATCCTGGGCTGCATCAAAAGGAGTGTGGGCAGCATGTTGAGGGAGGGGGTTCTGTCCCTCTACTCTGCTCTTGCAGAGACCCCATCTGGAATGCTGTGTACAGGTCTGGTGCCCCAACAGAAAAAGACGTGAAACAGTTGAAACAAGACCAGAGGAGGACCATGAAGTTGATAAGGGGACTAGAGCAGCAGTCAACTCTGATAGAGTTGATAGACCTGAATTCCTCTCTGGATATTTGAAGAAGCACGGTTTCAGCTATTACTCGAGTTATTCCGCTACATGTTCCTAAAACCTGAAGCAGGTACTTTAAGCCTATGCTTAATCCTACAAGGTGCTGAGCAATCTAGTCTTAAATGAGTTGTGACTTAAACATTTTAGGGGCCTTTGAACAGGTGTCTCTTTGTCTAAAAGGATTAAACCCTTCCTTAACACCACTGCTAAGCATGTTCACAAAAGGAAAAGTTCACAGCAAGAGTTCTTTAATTAAAGAAGAGAACATATTAGCAAACAAGGCAAGCTTTTAATTGAAATTTCACAAACATTTAATAATATAAAGAGAGTATTACATACCAAATAATAGTGCTGCCATAATACTATTAATCATTATGTTCATTTTTCGTGAAAAGGAGCAGCATTCAATCTCAGATTAGTTATCTCAGTATCACAGAGATGGTAACTCATTCAAATCATGTCCTTATTTCATGGCTACGGAAGCACATCATTTTGATAGAAAAGTGAAACATCAAAATCTCACAGTACTTTCTTTTCCTTTTTAAGCATACAATGGACTAAATTCTCACTTTGGTTACACCCATATAACTTCAGAATTGTATGGATGAAACTAACAATAAGATAGGGCCAACTTTGTGAGCCTTTCTACATATGTTTAATTGAGCTAACCAAGAGAGACAAGGTTTTGTGTACAAAGGACTTTTGTATTCAATTTTATTGTAAAAAAACTTTCTTCCCCATCTCCGTCTCACTCCTTGAAAAAAAAAAATAAAGATGAAGCAAGCAGGAACAATGTTAATTACATTTTGTATGCAGGAAGAATGAGCAGGAGGATGGGGAGGCATGGAAAACAGGCCCCTGCAGAAAATGTGTGGAGGATGAAAACAAAGTTCTCCTGAGATGGATAGAAGTTTCAGTTTCACAGGCTTTGAAATGAATGGTTCAGATGTTGTGAACACAATGGATAGTAATGATGATTACTTTTGCCAATGCCTATGGTGATGTTATAAGCTAATTATATTAGTCATTTACGCAAAGGCAAGATGCCTTTGATAACTACTATTTGGAGCAACAATTCAGCATGTTGAGTCACTGTTAAGTCACTCTTAGAGACAGACTCCAATTCAACTTACACCCAAATGAGTCTTCAGCAACTTCGTTGGACACAGCAGTTTTACTCTGCATTTAAACCTTTATAGAAAAATCCAGTTCTGGTTATTTTTCTATATACATTCTTTTTTATTTTTCACAGTTTGTCCTAATCACCTAATCCACACTGCATGAGATTGCATTAATGCACATACTGTATCGGAAAATACCTGATGTCCATAAAAAATATTAGTCTCCATTTAGCTTTATCTATTTTGACATTTACTCCTCTGATTTTTTGGAGCCATTAATTTCTCATTAAATGATAGGGAATCCAGACATATTACTCAGTGGGGAACATAAGCACCAAAATACTGTTTGTATCACTGAAAAAAATTTCTCCTCTAAATCCCTCTTGAGGAATATAACTAAGCACCAGTTTTTCATGAAAAACAAAAAGTGCTCATCTTATTAACAAACCAGGGTCATGCCCACAAATCCCATCAAATTCCCCCAAGGTATGAACAACTTTTCAGAGACAGGAAAAAGAAAAATGTTAATGCCTGATGATTTTAAAGGACTTAGCTCCAGGATTTTCTAGATGTTTCTGTATCATTAGAGGAAGACAGATATGGCGACCAACAACCTACTTTAATATTCCAAGTTACATTCTCTTCTGTAGCTCAAGATTTTCTTGCTAAGAATGAGACTGAGAACATTTGAGTCTCCAGTCTTTGGAGTTATTGGTCAAAGACCCTTCTCAGTATTCATCCAAAATGGTCAAGACTGAGAGGAGACAACCAGCTGTTTTAATTTGTCTCCTTGCACAGATGCTTACCAAGGCCTCTACCAGCAAAGCTCTACTCTGCAATATTATCTCTGTAAGCAGATCATGTCCTACCATCCTAACACAGCTCTATTATCCAGAGTGAAATCTTTCTGTTGGAAAATGGAAGGCAGAAAGTGCAGGAGATGGCCATCATCTTTGTGCTAGCAAATAAATCTTCAGCACAGAAGTCAGTTTTCGTATGGCGGTGGGGCATAGAAGGGTACTTACTCAAGACAGCACCTTTTCTATAGGTCTGTAAGTCCACAGGTCTACAAGGCCATAAAGCGTCACAGACATCTTCTAAAGCCAACGTAATTTATGGCTGCAATGGTAGTAAAGTGATATTTCTGAGCCCTCCCAAGTTACTGTAGCTTAAAAGTCAATGAGTCAAATGGCAATCTTTGTGCCCATTTCAAGAGCTGCACATACCATACATTCCTCTGGTTTTGATTCATCAGTCGTCCTAAGGCTAAATGCTCCAGAGCCTACCCAGCCAGGAGCTCAAAATTATCCCATCCTTAGATTCTTATCAAATAAAGCCTGATTTCTGTCCTCCAGGTCATTTGGGATTTTTTACATACTCATGAATCTGATTTCTCAATAATTGTACTATAGTTTTTAGTTACAGAAAAAAAAAATTACATCTGTGGTGAATTTTCTTTGTTTTCAATTTGTCTCCTGACCTTTGACATCTTAATCATTATTAACCCAAAGCTTTCAAACCTTGCATATATGACAACTATTGTGACTAGAATCCAATCAAGTCTTTATTAATAGCCACTGAATACTTAAATGTGATCTTGTGGGGAAGATCAGAGCTGTCATCATTGTTAATGGAAAGCAGAAAGAGATTTTCAGAAAACTGTGTCAGGACTTCCCCAGACTCAAGTCACTTGAGGCTTGCATTGCTGTGCATCAGGAAAGCCTCCAGTAAGAAGAAATAACAATTCACATGGCAAGGATACAAAATATAAAATTCAGAAATCATTCTTTGTCTCTGCTCACTTTTATGAGTCAGTAATTTTTACCAGTTACCTTTATTGTATATTTCCACTTCATAAATCATTGAAATTGTTTTCAAGCACAAAATTGAAGGAGGCACTGTTAGGGATACAATTTCTACTGATCCTCATATTAGCTAATTCCAAGCAACATGCAAGGCTCATCAGCAAGAAAATGGTTGTGTTTACACATAATATATGTACAATGAGTATATTAATTTTTATAGCACAATTTATTCCAAACTTAGTAATTGACAAGATCACTGACCACACAATACTCACTGCTCCACAAATCATTGTCCATTTTCCAGCATTCTGACCAGCCCTGGCACTGCTGTTACTTTTTTTTTCCCTCAAGGGGTCAGCTCATTGTTTGATTCCTTTGAACTCTGCCTGATGCCAGGTGTTTAGAGGTGGATGAATAGTGGCAATAGTATAACACACATTTCATGAAGAAATGACTTTTTGAAGGTCAGTTCCAGGAGCCTGAGTTTGAAATGCTCTCTAAGTGAATATGGATTACAGGAGAGGACTTGATTCTTGACCTATGGGCTTTTGGTGCTTGCTAATTTTGAAAGACACTTTAAAGCCTCTCCTGGAGGATCTTTCTTACTTCTACTGTCTTTTATCTAAAAAAGCATTTGATGTCACTTTTGCTTGAGAGAAATCACTGTCTGAGTTTAAAAGTGAGAAGAAGATTCCTCTGTTGGATTGCTTTGTTACTGGGTCTTTGTGACTTCCTTAACTTTCAAACACTAACTGTTCATATTTATAAATCTTGTCCACTAGGCAAGAGTGTTAGGAATTTTTTGAGTAGCCATTGTGCTGTGAAATCCTACTTGACACTTGCCCAGATAACACTGACACCGAGCTGTGTAGCTGCAGTTTGTGATCCAGCAACATTCAAAATCCAGTCTTACCAAATTTCATCAAGACTTCAGTCACTTACAAACAGTTTCCTTTACAAATACTGTAGAGACAGTGTAAAATTTACTTCTTGCCACAAATTGGTATTTCTGTTGTTTGTGTCTTGTCAAATCAGTAATATAGAAATGGAAGAGAAAATCAGGAAAGAGAATAAAACTTAAAACTGTATAAAATATTTCATTTTCATCCTCCCAGTTTGGTAGTAGTCAAAGGTAACATGCTGATTGGCATAAAGATGGCATAATGAGAAATCACAAATATTAGCCATGTGATCCAGTTCCTAATACAAATACCTTATCATATCATTAGGGCTCACTATTTTTGAGGTAAATTATTCTGAAAGTAAAGTGTAGAAAAAATCATAAAGGCCATGCTGTTATGGGATCTGAATGGAGAGCTACAAGTTAAGTTCAACCCTGTCCAAGTGGAGTTCAGGGTACAATTTTTTGTTGGTAAGAAAATGGACTACACAATTTTATTATCTTTTCTTCTGCCAAATAACTTCTGAGCTCATTGTCTTATTTCAATCCAACCCAAAATATCAAAGATAGCTATATTTCTGTACTACTCATGAGAATTGTAAGTGGAAGGAGAGCAGGGACAAGGTTAGTGTCTCTTCTAAGGGAAGGCACAACTAAGTTTGTCTCCCTCACCCTGTGTTTCGCAGACCAGGCAGCATTGCATCTTGTCCTGCAGCTTCCCTGCACCTAAGGGATGATGTCACATGGGAAGAGAGGGAGATTAATTCAGTTCAGGGATTAAGAAACAAAAGCATTAGATCTCATTAGCTCTGCTGTTCTTGGAACAACAAACCCTCCTCCCCCTGCCACCTCTATCCCGGTCAGCTTTTCTTTCAATATATAATAATCCTTTACAGTTCTCAGCTCTATCTGGCAAGTCCTAAATTCTCTGAAATAGAGGACCAGTTTGTAATTTTTTTTTCCGCTCTTGCTCACTTAAGTAGTCTCATTAACCCCACTATTCATGTAAGCCACCTGCTGTTTGCTTGAGCAAAGAATGCATAAAAGTAAGCAAGGGCTTTGGGAAAAGTAAAATTTCTACTTATACAGTTCACATGCCCAGTGCTGCATATATTGTTAACAATGGCACTACAAACACTTCCCATAAAAGAACATTTGGGACCAGATCCGTAGCTTTTTAACTCAATAAGAGTCTGATTTCAACAGAATTTTGGATCAAAGCCATAAAAAGCAAACTACTTATAGAACCCAGCCTTTTACAAAATGAGCGATTGCTAGTAGGTGTATCACCAACCTTCAGTATTTTAACACCACACCCTGACATATGCGATTATTCATTATTCTGTGGGAAAAAGACCTTTATATGTAAATCCTGGGAATACAGCAGATTAAAATCAGGTAGAGTACTTAAACACATTTGTAATAATTAATAAAAAATTACAAACAGGTGAGAGAGGATAACTGCCTCAGAAACATCTATTCTACTAGTAATTTTATTACCATTGAGTTCTTGCCAGCCAGGAAACACCTAGAGGCTCATGTTTCACACCCAGTATTGCAGAGGTGAAAAGGTAGAACATTCTGCCTTAACAAGTATGCAAAGAGCAACTTCAAGCGGAAACAAGTTTAGCACCCAGCTCTTACTGGCTCAGCCACAGAGAAACTCTCCATAATAACTCGCTCAGTTGCGCAGCGTCTGTGAGACTGCGAGCTTCTTCTTTGGCTCTTGGCTGCGGGGAGGCATGTGGTGTGCACACACACTCCCCAAATCCACTTGCCCTGTGAAGGTTTCCACTAACTAGTTGCTTTTTCTGCCTGACTCCCTGCCATATATATATATTTTACAAAAAAGCATATCACAAGTTTATATTTGAAGAGAGCTAGCTAAGGAGCTACATTATAATCATGCAGGGTACAAACTGCGTCTTTTCTAAACCAGCAATAAAATTTTGTAGTGGAATAATTATTCATATCTTAAAGAATAAATCCTTCTGTTGTAATATACTATACAACCCAGAGGCATAGTGATCTCTCCAGATGACAGTAATTCTCACTATCCTCATCAAAAATGACAGTTGTTCCTTTGAAGCAGATTGCCATGGTAAGGCACTAGCTGAAAAGCCAGTTTTGTTCTGTCACGATAGGAACCTATCCCAACTCTGCATACACTAACATCTTCTTTCTGTGAAAGCAAATAGAATAAATCTTTTCTATTTCTCCCTGAGATTTGTATGTCTGTTCATTGTGTGTGAAGTTGACTGGAAACCTAGATACACAGAGTAGAGCAGACAAAGTTAATCTAAACAAGGCAGCACAAAAATTATCTTGCTTGACTTCAGCCAGATTCCCTCTTCACCTGTAAATATAAGGTCTTAGACATGCATTTATCTAGTATCCAGAACTATTCCTATTTAGGACATTCAAATAAGCATTTGGCATTTTTTCATGAGTGTTGATCCATGTATTTCTTCAGTACGTGTTCTGTAATAGTGATAGGAAAAAAAATGTGTACCAATAAACTCATAAAATGGCACTCTAAACACTTCAGTAATGTGCCTGACATCATCTCTGCCATGAGGAAGAATTGTGTTTGGTTTCTGCTTTTTAAATACAAGGCCACAGCATTGGCTTTAACACAGATAAAATTATTGGCACCACTATTGACATTACTGCAGCTAGTACCACATAATCTTCCTGCCCAGAGTACTGGCACAGATGCAAGTAGATACACCTTGAAAGGAACTCGTTACAGACTGAAGTCAGTCCGATTTGGCCCAGGAAGAACAAGGTTTAAAATAAGCACCAGCAAAATGGCATTTTGAATGCCAGTCTGTATCATCTAGCTCTGCAAACTGCTCTTGTATTCTTTCCCTGGGCAAAATGAAAATTGGAAAATGAACACGCTTTGGGGTGTGATATATTCTCATAATGATCACAGTCAAAGCACAGAAACTTGACAAAGCAAACAGGGAAAAGGAAGACTATGGTAGCATGGAAAAAACCCCAGATGTTTCAGGCACATAAACCTCTCTTAAGATAGAAATGGAAGATTTATATTTACATGATGTTTGCAATTGTCCAGACAGAGACTGGTATCTCTCCCGTGCTGCTGAGGTGACCAGTAACACTACAGTGAGCACAACCCTGTAGTAATCCAAAGGGTCACAGCCATTCTTCAGGAAGGTTTGATGAACACTATTATGAATTAACAAAAGTAATTAAATAAATTAATCTGTTCACAAATAATTCATAGAACAGGGAAAGTCAAACTAGTAAGGTGAGTCTGCAAACTATAAAGATGGGTGGGAGAGGGAACAAATCCCTAGCTGCATGTGTATACTCATTACATCACTCAAATTTAATTTGTACCAGGAAGAAAGGAGGAGCCTTATCCCCTATCATCTTGCACATGATGAGATAATTTTCATCTGTGCAAAGCAAACATGGGGTCTTATTCCATCAGAATCCTGCATTCCCATTTAAGCATTTTACATCTACCACACACTGGTCTTACTGACCAGACATATTATCACCTCAGGCATAGTCAGCCTGCATATGGAGCTAGCTAGGATTAGCTAAAAGATACAGTTGGAATTATTTTTATAAATAGGAAATAAATAGCACAGGGTGGGGGGAGAATGCCAGTTTATGATAGAAAAGGTGGTTTAGCATTATATATATATATATGCATATAAATATATATATATGTGGAAAATTTATACTTTATTATAATTTGTTAGCACTCTGGACACATCATTTTTCATCATGTACTTTGAATGAAAGAAAGATACACTTTATAAGAATCCTCCGTGCTTATATTATAGCATCATTCTCTCTTAATAGCCTTCTGGCTATCCACATGCTTCATAGTAGAAGTTATCTGCCAAAATCACTTAATGCTGAAGATATCATGGGACTGCAGGAAAAAGTCCACATTGTAGTTTGTCTTCATTTCTTCTTCGATTTCTTTATTTTTCCATCAATCACAATAGTTGATTCCTTAATGGTGCCCTTGAGAATCCCTACCAAGAAAGCAGAAAGTCCACAGGCTTTCTCTCAGTCAGATGTTTCAAGCGTTCTCTGAGGATCTTGTAAATCTTCTCTAATACAAAATGGATCATTCAGGTCTCAAAATGTTTAGTATAATCTTTCCTCCAGTCAGCCTAAGGGACCACAATCCTCAGGGTTGCAGCTCTTCCCATAATTTTCTGAGGTTTTGAAAATGTCAAGATTAATCTTAGATTCACATAGGGGTTTTTTTTAAATAAGTTGCTTGACCTTTGTGTTTCACAGATATTCTGACTGATGCAAGGCAATTACAAGGAAAGTTTGTCACAATTTTTTTTTTTTCCTTGGAATATTCATTGTCCTTCCTGCTACCAGAAGCAGCTTTTAAGACTTCTGAAAATCTATAGTTATTGCTAATCTGACCTCAAACCATTCAGCAGCTACAAGTTCTCTCCTGGCTGCATGTTGGCAGAGGAATTTTCTTTTCTCACAACCTACAGGAACTGCCACAGTAATACATCAGTAGTAAGAATAGTACCCAAAGCATGTAAAAACTTTTCATTAACTACTTTCGTGGAGTTTTACAAAGGTGAGGAAATATTACTGCCATTTAAAGGGGAAAACTCAAGCACTGGGCAATGCTACGTGCTCAAGGTCACTCAGTAGGGAAAGGTCAGAGCTGCAAACACAGACTTGGTTTTATAAGGCCACACACAGGATTCTAACCTTATCAACATGAGTCACTATTGTTCAGCAGATTAACCAATCAATCACATACTTTTTCCATTTTCCATTTTAATATGGGCTCTGATACCTAGTCCTTCTAATAGCCACTGAGAGGAATCACTTTTTATAGGCTAATGTCAAGGGTTTTTCTTCCTCACATGCAATTTAGGTTTTCATAATTTGCTTCCTGTCTCTTATACTTGCACAAGGATAGACATATTTAATAATTGACTTTTTTAATTGTGTAGCTTGCACTGACAAGTCCTGATTGAAGCAATCTGCAGATTTGCACCCAAAAAAAAAAAATTTACTATGCAAACCCAAGCATTCCACCTTTCCAGATCTAAATATGTATACACAGAAATGTGGCCTACAATGATGCCAGATGATACATGATAGTTGCCCATAAGTCTCCAAAATGCCATATTATTTTAAATTGCCATTTAATTCCTAAAATAGGAACAAACATTCATAGACCACATTATGAGTAACGTAATTTAGCTTAATTTGCCAGGAGGTTGGAGGAATCATCTCATTGACCCAAGACCCAAATCTGGTCATCTATTTGCTTATTCTGGCTGGAAACCAGTCAGTTACATCTACAAAGAACAGAAATAAGATTTTCCGGCATTTCACAATATTAAGGCCTGATCAGGGTCTTTCAACAGTTTTCAGTGTCAAGTGTCACACCACTGTATTCTGGCAGTGGATACTTGTGCGCTTGGAAAATATGTGATTCGGCAGAGCACGTCCCCAGATTTCAGCACAATCAGATGGAGATACTGTCACACCACTGATCCTCAGGAAGCATGTCTGTAACATGTTATGGATTCCAGGAAGGAACACGTGATTTTTCCCTTTTCAGATGCCTTGCTACAATAGACAGAAGGCAAAAAGATAAGGAGGACAACCTGCAATTTTTCCCAACATTCACTCTATAAACATTATCTGAAGGTGATGGGACAATATAAAGATTCTCTCAAAAAGAATAATTTTTCTACTCAAAGGTGGAAGAACAGTGCTAATATTTCCTGCAATTTTCACCAACATTTCTCAGTATTGTCTCTCTTCTATTATCATTATTGAGCTTGAAAGCTAAAATAGTGCTCTTCCTCAATAGCATATCTAACATGGCCATTCCTACAGTATTTCGAGATAGGCAAGGTTTGGATCTCTCCTTACATTTCCTGGTTATAAATGATGGAACGGATGTGCAAGCTGTAGGATTCCTTGCAGCTATTTTGTCTTAATGAACACACCTTGGGACACATTCTTTTCAATGGGTATATCCCTTTCATTTCCTATTCTTAACATTTGCAGTGGAGCTACTTGAGAAGCAGCAAACAACTTAAAATTTCAAATCTGATTTACTTTTTTTGTAAGAAGATTGTTAGTACAAATACTGAAATAAACACCTATGTGAAAAACA
The DNA here is from genome assembly GCF_009650955.1 of Corvus moneduloides. Classification (NCBI taxonomy): domain Eukaryota; kingdom Metazoa; phylum Chordata; class Aves; order Passeriformes; family Corvidae; genus Corvus; species Corvus moneduloides. Next base: position 45,893,581 of record NC_045476.1, read on the forward strand.
CAGACTGTGAAAAGGGAAATATCTTTAGCAGGAGTAGGTTTTACAAGTCTTCTTAATTTTATTACACTCCAGACAAAGTTACTAAGCAATCATTCTGCAGAGGTGTTACACCTATTGTGAGTGTCATGGAGAACTGTGAAGTTTCCTCATACAGTATAGCACCCTCACAGAAACACCTGTGTTAAAAATAACTCCAAGCTTGTCTACTCCAAAGTGTTTCTTAAGCTTTAAAATGTTTCCTTTCTTACCTGGTGCTTTAATACTTGCATTATGTTCCAGACCACAACGGTGACAGCAAAAGCATCATCTTTTTTCTCCCGTTCTTCTGACAAAGTCTAGTACTTGTCTTCAGCGACAAATAATTGCATCTACAGCTGTAATAAACACAGATAGAAGTGGGGCAAGTTGGAATGAAAAAATCCACTGTGCAACATCTATTCATTTGGTGTTGGCTTCCTTGCCCTCACATAACTTGTGACTGCCACAACCCTCTCCCACAAGTGGCACCATGCTGGTCTGGAGAAAGGCCCTCATCCAGTGGGAGATATGGCATCCACTTCCACCCCAGTGTCCTACAACACTGCTGGGGTGGAATGGTAAGCCCAGCCTAAGTCCTGGCATGCACATGAATTGCTTCTAATGAGGGAAGTGATGTGTTTCGCAAGATGAGTGAAGAAGAGTGGGACAGAATTGAGCTGAACAAACTGAAAAATATCTCATCATGATACTGATCCTTGGTAACCAGAATAGAATCACCATCTACTACAGCTCCTGCAGGAGTACAAAAGAACAAGATTATCTTTGCAATGGTCTTCAAGAGCATTTCCTCTTTTGGGAAAGAATTGTCAACCAGCAAAACCCATACATCTGTCTTTTATATAACGTTCTTCACCTAACTCAGTATGGCAGATATTTGAGAGGTAAGAGAAGTGCAGAATGTTGAAAAAGGGTGGAGTCCTCCCACCTCTTCACAGCTGTAAAATTCAATGAGTTAGGGTCAAGTAAGGCAGCAGGGTGAGGCAGCTTAAGAAGTACAAAGCTTTTTACTTTTCACCCTTGTCCTGGTGATTGTTAACACTGAGTAGAGCCTTTCCTTTGTGTATAATACAACTTTTCTTGTAGAATCAATAACACCTCAGACCAAAGAAAAGCTATCAATAGTCTTCTTCCCAGGAATAGCACATTCTCAATTCTATTTCACTCCTTTATCCACCAGCTGTTTTAACCAATTAGTCAAAGGCACACTCTTTGTTGACATAAAATGTGTGGGAAAAACAAGTGTATAAATGAATAATTATTTCCAACACTTGCAATGAGATTAAGTGCTTATTGGATTAGGAAAGTAACAGGATTTAATGGGGTCATTTATGCTGCAACTCTAGTATAAAAATGTACAGTGCATGCATATATATCAGATCACTATCTCTATAGTCAATCTAGCTATAACCATTTAAATATTTTATCTATACAGCACTAATACATTTCTGGTCTCTTCCTTTTTAACACACTACAGGTGAGTGTCCTTGGACATCTCTGTAGTGAACACGTGACATGGCTGTTATTGCCATTAGTGAGCAAGCATTTTTCAGCATGAGCTAATTTTAGTAACTTATAACTTTCCCAGAATTGGGGAGCTGCCTTTTAAGTCTCAGACACATACACAAAATGCCTCTCTCATTGCTTCTCATCCCTCTGTATGTTGCTGGAGTCATCACATGCACTGCCACCCTTCATTGCAGTATCTCTACAGCTTCCTGGGAAAACGAAAGGAAGAGGAAAGGATTATTTGGGAAACCCCCATATGAACCACGGTATTGGTTGTGCTTGGCAAGGGTTTGGTGGCAGGAGGGTTGTAGGGGTCACCTCTGTAAGAAAAGGCTGGGGGCTGCCCCATGCCGGACACAGCCAGCTCCAGTGAGCTCCCCAGCAGCTCCAGTGAGCACACCACAGGACACAGCTGAGCCCACCAGGAAATCTGGGCTGTCTCTGAAAACATGTTTAGGAAAGGTTAGAAAACATTGGACAGGCAGAGGAGGAGGAGGAGGGGGAGAAAAAAAGAGTAAGAAACAACAGAGGAAACACCAATGTCAGAGGTGGAGGTCCTTCAGCAGCCCGAGGAGAGGACCATACCAGAACAGATAGATATTCTTGAAAGAACAGGAACCCAGGAAGAGCCCACACTGGAACAGGTTTCTTCCTGAAGGATTGCAGCCCATGGAGAGGACTCACACTGGAGCAGGGGAAAGGTGTGAGGATGAAGGAGGAGCAGAGGGAAGCTGTTATGTATTAACTGTAACCTGCATTCCCCATGCTCCCTGCAACACTCAGTGGTGCCATGAGAGGAGTCAGGACTGAAGGGGTGAAGTTAAGCCTGGGAAAGGGGGAAGCAAAGGAGCTGTTTTTATTTTTGAGTTCTTGTTTCCCACTACCCAAAACTATTTAAACTGGCAATAAATTAAATTCATTTTCCCAAGATGAGCCTATTTTGCCAATAATGTAATTGACAAGTGATCTCCCTGTCCTTACCTCAACCCGCAAGCTTTCTCATTCTTGTTTTCTTCTTATTTTCTCCCCCTGCCCAGCTGAGAAGGTGGAGTACAGCAGGGTGCACATTTGGCTGCTAGCCAAGATTAACCCCTCACACCATTTGCAAGTTCTAGATTGATTTTTTCAGACACTATGATGGTGGCTTTGTGATGTTGTGTGTGTCTGTTTTTTCAGCTAATTTAAAAAAGAATGATCCTAAGTACCTGTGCCTTACTTGTAAGATCAGTATGGACATCTGAATTGCCAAAAAAGAAGTTTCCTTTTCAGTCTAGACTTCAGAGCAATGAACTCCCCCTTGGTGCCTTGATCTAGTGCTGATCAGGAGAGTCAAAACTTACTTGGTGTGGGACACTGTAGGAGGATCAGAATAAACAGAGATGTTCACAAAAAAAGGCTGACTGAATCCCAAAGAATACTCACAAGTGTAGAAGCAATCAAGAGAGGAAATAGCAGAAGGTATTTCTCTATTTTGAATGACTCATATGATAAGTCAAAATAAGTCTTTTGACTTATCTAAACTAAAGGAAGCCTGGTGTACATGCCATCTGCACTCTGCCTTCTGTATCCTTAATCTGATATGTGTCCTTTAAAAACATGTGCCTGAGTTTAAATTCCTGGAAAATAAGCACTAATATTGGCTGTAGGACCCTACTTGTAAGTGACAGAAAACCAGCCTCTTTTTGCAGGAATAAAGTTAAATCTAAGAGTCAGTAACTAAAGTTTTGTGGTTATTGATGCTTCCATTCACAGGAAAATCAGAAAAAGTGAAGAACACTGAGCAAATATAAGCTTTTTAAACATTTTTAACTACATAAAACATTTAACTTAATCTGAAGGGGACATTTCATTGTGAGTTTATTTACTTTTTAAAAATATATTTCAAGGAAAATTGAACAGGTATAGTATTTTCAAACCAGAAAATGATACTATTTATTTTAAAGTATTGCAATGAAAAGTAAAAATATGTCTTCCAATTTGTTTTCAGGAGTTTAAGGGAAATTACTTTTTGGTTGGTTGGTTTGGACAAGTAACTTGATAAAATGAAATCAAATTCTCAGACTTGTTTAATACTGCTGAACCTACCTTTTTCATGTATATGAAAAATACATATACAGTGTCAGATGAAAAATATTGACAAAATTTACCTGGAGCCAGACACAATCCACCTGGAGTGTTAAAGCTCTGGACCTGCCACAAGGGAGAAGTCTGGGCAAGGTTGCTGGATGGATCAGTGCTTCTTATTGATCCCAGTAAAGTTGCTTAGGTCTTTGAGTATCAGATAAAGCTATAAAACATATAACAAAGCCAAATGAACGAGAGGCATATGCCCTTTGATGTTCTTTTATTGAGGTAAAACTTCTAAAACAGTAAATTAAGACTGTATCTTACTTCCTTGGAAAGTGAATTTATAATTTCATTAATATCTCTCATCCTTCAAGCTTTGTGAATGAAGCAAAAAGTCGGGCCAAAAGAGGCAGACGGCACTGAATGTCAAACTGATTACTCCAAACCTGGATTCCATAAGTATAACTCAATATTAAAGAGTAATGATATTTTCCCCAAAACCATCTTCACCTCTTATTGCTAGAGATGACACACCTCTCGCATTTGACCATTTAAAGACAGGACCCAGCTCAGAAGCATATGCTTAGCTTTAAGAAAAGGGAATATCTTGTAAAATCCAGGAAATGCTCTCATTCTGAGAGCTGAGCATGTCTCTAAATACATCACTTTAGGCTCTTAGCAAATTCCTCTCCCTTATATGTTTAATAAGTATCATGTTTGTGTGGTTAGAGTGACCCAAGAGTTGGTCTACAGGAGGTACCCAATTCTCATTTGTCAGCCTGACTTTTCCTCAGAGAGAATGGGAGTAGTTTGGGAGGTAGAAAGGCATGGCTAACTCAGACCAATAGGTGAGTGCACTATTGCAAGGAAAGGGGGGTGAACGAGGAGGAAAGAAGGATACACAGCCCTGCCCATACACAACCGCTACAGCCTGCTGTCATATTTGAGGGAGGGAGGAAGTCAGGCAGCAGCACCTCTAACAGCTCAGAATGGGTGGAAGGAGGTGGCAGAGGTGGAGCTGCTTCCAAGCTTCAGCAAAGAAGAAAGCGAGAGTAACCTCACCACAGCCTGCTTTATGTGGGACGGGACAGGAAGGAGGAAGGGAAAGAAGAAAACAGGCCATCTGCTTACCCAGCACCCAGAAATCCAGCAGAAATACTAACTTTCAAGGTGGGAATCCTGAAATGGGATGCTGCCCCTGAAGCTGTCAAGGCTGGAACATGCTGAACTAGGACATGAATTTCTTTGGGCCTATTTCTCCTCTTATCCCCTGTGGTGTGAGATTTGCTTGCACTGACTGTAGTCAGTGCTGAACCTCACACCTCATCTATATGCTTGTAGTCACTGTGACTGCATCAAGCCAAACTACTTCTGAAATTTTTCTGCCTTTTCTTACCCAAATACAGGCTTCATTTTGTGAAAGGCCCATATCTTTTTCCTTTGTGATTTTGTTGGTGAAACTTCTCATTTGTGACAAAAGATCAGGTAGCCAAAGTCAATAGGGTTATTTTCCTCACTTTCATGCCCTTTTCCTGTATAAAGTAGTTTCTGGCTGTCAGTACTTATTACAAAGCTACATAAAGAACACAATTGGTTTTCCTTAGGAAAGGGGCAGGTTTAGAAACTGATCTTGTACTGGTGAAAGGCAAAACTCCTACCAAGACAGAGATCTCAGGACCAAGTGAAGCCACTAAGTCACCAGTGTCATGGAGGCACACAGGATCTCCTATGTCCATAATGTGAAATGCATTTCCCCCCATCAGACAATCCCACTGATAAAACCTTGACTCAGATTATGGATGAAGCCAGTCCTATGCTCTTTACTTAGTTTTCCTAAGTCCAAACAGATTGCATTGCTGCTGGGTTTTCTTAAAAATGGGCTTTTTACTTTTTTTTCTATAAGAATGGTATCTTGGACTTTTTGTACTTGCTCAGGCACTCTGAAACAGATATAGATGTGCACATCTGCTCACCCTGTTCATCCCCAAAAATCTCATCACATCCACATGTCACTGACTGAACAAACTGACTGAATTTCACCTGTCTCAGGATCAAATCAAATGGGGAATAGCTTATCTGATACTCTTTTCCAGATCATCATACTGGACAGCACCCAAATCCCACCGTCATAATTTGTTTTTGAGGATAAAATCACTATTATGTAAAAGGAGGCACTGCGTTCTCAGTGGTGTTCAAGCAATGGTTCAAATACTCTAGGTCTGTAACTTAGTCCAAATATATTCTTTAAATTGTGTTGTCAAATTTTTTCATCTTTTCCTTTTTAAAATAAAAAATATAAAATGTTATGATAGTGGGAATAGTTTGAATTGAAATTGGACAGAAGCTGGAACATCCACAGCTGTGATTTCGGCAACTGACTTACAAGAAGATATGTCATAAACCCCCCCCATATACCCAATGTTCAATAAATAATGTTCTATGCTGTTTGAGTGCAAACATTTAGATAACAATGAAGTAAAACAACTTAAGGGTTTTATGTTCCCTGTCTGTTCACACGTACATTTGCTGTGCAAAGCTAGGTGACACTTTAATGAAAACTTGAGGTAAATTCATTGTATGTTATTTTACTTACATACTCACCAAACACACAGATGTTCATATACATTCACTCTTATCTACATCAGTGACCAAAGCTGAAAATAAAAACCAATTTTCATTTTGTCTGCGCCTACATCGCAGTTGCAAATCTAGGGCTTGAGAACATCTTCCCAGCTTGCAGCTGCTTTACGTATGAGGATTCATGACCTCAGCACAGAATTCCTACTTTTCTACCTTCTTTCTGTCCCAAAAAAGACAAGAAAACAAACAAACCATGCATGACTCAAAATAATTTGACTTAATACTTTACCTTTACCCTTTCCTATTTGAAGACCTCTCATCATGTTTTCCTAGTTCTTTTTCCCCTATCCTCTTAACTGAGCTACTCACATCTGCCCTTTCCCAAATATTCCCTATGTTTTAATTCTGATCATCCGTGCAGAGACAGAGAAGTGATCACATTCCTTATCAGAGGAGTTTGTAGACATCGTCATCACCCACACAACAATATCTCCCTTTCCCACATCTCCTCTGAGATCACTACAGGTGGGCCTAGACTCAGGCTTCCTTTGAACACTTCTCTCCTTGCACAACTCATCCTTGTTTTCAAAAATGCTCTCTTCCCTCTGTGGTTAAATTTAGAGTAATTGGTGTATATTTGGTGACCAAAATTCACAAGTAAAGCCAAGTACCCAAGTTTACAACAGCTAATATCAAGAAAGTTGATTTACATAAGAACAGCCTCTTTGCTGACAAGACATCAATCCGTTACTTCATTTCCTCTGCTGGCATCCTGTTGAAGACAAGGTAATGCTTAAGATTTAGCCTGCACTTTCAAATCCACATATATAGCTAGTCTGAATTATACTTAGGATTTGTCCTCTGCAATCATGGTACATTGCATCAGCTACTCTCCAGATGTGAACAAAGTGTTTCTTCCAGTGCAGAAACGTGTCAGTGCAGGAGACAGGACTTGGCCAGCAGCTGGTGTGCATAATTAGAAAGGAATTCACTTCTGGTATGCACAGGACGACCACAGAGTCACCACCTCAAACATAACATATATCCCACCACATATCCCACAACATATATCCTAGCATGTATCCCTAAAGCAACTTTCACAACAAAACAGCCTGAAACCGAAGCAAGCCAGATGGATGGACAAAGAAATGTCTTTGCAAGTGTGACAAACTAAAAACATTAATTGCTTTCCTCACAAAAGTTAAAGCTTTAAAAATATACCCCAAAATTTTCTTTAAATTGCTTAAAACACCGGCGCAATGTGTTTATCCTGCATCATGCAGATCATGTCCACACTGCTCACACATGGGCACACACCTGTAGGCCAACCACAGGTCAAACACATCAGTGTCACACTGAAGGAATCCCAATCCCACTGCGCTCACTGGAAGGGCTTATTTATACACTGAATACTTTTGTGACTGAGAGCAGATGGGATCTGGACATAGATTTGTAGAGTTTGCACAGTTTGCTTAAAACCTTTTATGTAGGTTTTAACTTCTGTCTTAATTCCTGGTTGCATATTCATTTTCCACAAGCTTGAACATAAGAGCAAAAAAATTATGAGTCAGTCAGTAAGAATATATTTCTTTGTAACTAGGAGCTCAGATTTCAGACACTTGACTTTTGTATAACTTGGAGAAATTTACATTTAGTGACAAGTGATGTCACACTGCTGAAGGACATAAATGTCAATATGTGATATATAGTTCATATAGTTTCAGACTCAAAAAAGAATTGTAGTAGGGAAACTGGAATGATTATTTTTTCAATACCTAGGAGAACCTTCAGCCCCCATTTATCCCAGCAGGTGCTTCATATGCTCTGGACTTTTCAGTTGTTCTGAAAACAACTAAAAAGTTTAAGGTTAGGGACACGACCTGAGTGGTCTTCTCCTTCGGATATGGAAGGATTTACTCAAAATGTTTTTGAACACTCTATCTTGAACATTTTTCTACCTTCAAGAAATGTACAAAGCAATATATAAGAATGTATAAATGCCTCACTTCTCATCAGCTGTAGGATTTGGTAGCATCCTTCACACGCTTGGAGGTTGGAAGATGTTTGTGTTATCAGCTAAGCCCACAAAAACCAAACTGGCATGGGGCCAGAGCTGGAGAAACCATCAGCAAAATGTAGGTTTGTTGTTCATACTGGGCTCTTTTACCTTTATGGTATCATTTCCACCATGAGCTGGTCTCCTTCAGCTCCTTCAAGTCTTTTTCATGGCAGTCCCCAGTTCCAGCCTCTCAGAGAGTTACTTTTGTGGCCCACAGGAGATGAAAACAGTGTGTTGATCGTGAGTCCCTCCACCTCCACATGAAGGGATGAAACTAAAGAGACTGTCTTTGCTGTCAACATGGTGCATATGGTTTGTCCTTGAGATAAGCCTTTAAATTATGACTGAGGGTTCCCACTTCACACAAGTGCCTCCAGCTTTAGCCTTGCACATTCACAATTGCCCAGGAAGCTATTGCCCTTTGAGATCAGCTCAGACAAAATGCACCAACATAAAACTGGTTTCTGCCTTGAACCACATTACAGTTTCTCTAAACAATGATTTTATCAGTTAATCTAAAAAAAAAAAAACCACTACCTTCTTCATTGTTGCATCCAAAGCAAGGATGTGTTACAGAGCAAGAGGTTTGAAGACCATTTTCTGACTTCTAAGTAAAATTAGCACTTTTAATATAACCAAAGTAGTGATGTAAAAGTGGAAACCTTGTATGCGTGCAGGGAAGGTAAGATTGTTAAGAGAAAGTACAAAAAATCCCCTAAATATTACCAGTATGCAAAGTGGTATGAAACTATAATAAAACCACAGCTACTTAAGGGAATAGAACATTAGTACGACTGGATTCAGAAAGAAAACTGATACACGTGCGCATTGATAAGATGTTTAAGCTCTTGGAAATCAGTTAAATCAACAGAGTGGCTAAAACAGCATAAAACAAAATGTTACCCCTTCAAATGCAGAGGTTCTGATAATGGAGCTTCCTCTCCAGTCCACAGCTTCTTGCCATTCTCTATACTTCAGGGTTGCTTGAGCAAAGTGAACTGATACAGTGGGAATAGGAATGCTTCATCTCAAAGGCAACTGTATTTTTAAATATATTTTTTAGCACTTCGTGATGTATTTGCCTGTGTCAGGAGACTTAAATATTTAAACAGGGTGACAAAGTTCATTTCAACCTCAATGACAGTCAAACCCCCTGACATCCTCCTTTTGTAATGTGAGCAGAATTTTCTTCATCGAAATAGCCCACCTCAAAGGAGCAGGGAAAGAAAAAAAAAACCCGAAAAGTTCTGTTCCAACTTTTAAAGCTGGAAGTCTTTGCAATGCCTCTTTCACCTTTACCTACTGAGTCCCCCCACCCATCTCCTACCGATAGATTTCTATTTTTCAAATAAGCTGCAAGCACCCATGTCGTGGAAACCAGCTGCCCCCTCGGCCGCTCTCACGGGGCAGGTGAGGGGAGGACGGCAGCCGCCAGTGACCTCCCAGGGCCAGGCGCTTGCCAGCCTCACCCCAGCCCTGAATCCTCCCTGGGCAGCTCAGGCTGCCGCCTTCTTTCCCAAGCACAGCCCTCAGCTCTGCCGGAGGGGTGTGCCTGTCCTCCGGCAGAGCCGGCGATGAGCAAGCTCCTGTAAAATGTGACAGAACGAGAAACGCGGATTTTGCTTTCCCAGCCGGCGCGGCCCCGGGGGCTCTGCGGGCGCCGGGTCACCCGCGCGGAGCCACCTCGTGGCCCGCCCTGGGAACGGCAGCCAGCGGCCCTCCCGTGCCCGCGCTCCTCCTTCCGAGGAGACGCGGTGATCCACGATCCGTGCCCGCTCCGGCTTCCCCGCCCCGCGCCCAGCCGTGTACTGCCCGGGGCCCGCCGCCGCCGCGCACACCCTGCGGATGAGCACAGAGTCACAGAATAGCCTGAGCTGGAAGGGAGCCGCACGGATCATCGAGTCCAACGCTTAGCTCTGCACAGGACATCCCCGAGAATCGCACTATGTGCCTGAGAGCATTGCCCAAATGCTTCTGTGGTTCTGGTTCACCGTGTCTTTGGCAAGAGCGGTGCTGGTGTGATTCCGCGTTGGCTGTTGTAGATCCAACATGGAGAGGCAGGCAGAGCACGGTGGCAGAAAGTGCTTCTGCTGGGGTGGGAAAAGGTAATGGTTGTCCTCAGGTGAAGTACTTGGCTCGTATTAGGGAACAGTCACAGCCTGCTTGAGACAAGAGGCAGGAGAGGGCTCTCACAAGTCCCATCCTTGCACCGTCCCTTTCTGCTGCTGCGGAGGGAGAGAAGAAAAGATCAGCTTAGAAAATAGCATTCTGGGGAAAAGAAAATTGTTTGTTATGTGAAATATGTCTTATGTTGAATAGTACAAAGGTGTGAAAAAATTAGTGTCTTTTTCATAGAGAGTTAGTAGTGACTACACTGACAAATCACAGAACCATAGAATCATCAGGGTTGGAAGACACCTTCAAGATCATTCAGTCCAACTATCTGTCCAGCACTAACACTGTAACCCCTAAACCACTAAACCAGGGCTAGCCCCTAAACCACACCCAGAGCCAGATCCAAACGCCTCTTAAACCGCTCCAGGAATGGTGACTGCACAACCTTCCCGGGCAACATATTCCAGTGCCTGACCACCTTAACAGTGAAAATTTTTTTTTCTAAAATCTAATCTGAATTTCCCCTGGCTCAGCTGAAGGCCATTTCCTCTGGTCCTCTCACTGCAGTCACAGAAGAGACTGACATCCACCTCACTACAGCCTCCTTTCAGAGAGCTGTAGAGAGGGATGAGGTTCTCCCTGAGCATTCTCTACGCTACACAACCCCAGCTACCTCTGCCCTTCCTCATAAGACATGTTTTCTAGACCTTTCATGAGCCTTGTTGCCCTTCTCTGGACACATTCCAGCACCTAAATGTCCTTTTTGAAGTGAGGGGCCCAAAACTGGGTGCAGTACAAACACCACCTCTAGAATGGCTCAATCAAAAAGGGTTTAATCTGTTGAAAAGACTTGACTGGGTTGGGGGCAGGGGGTCGTCTGTGTGTGTGATTGCTTGAGATTTTTTTCTAACCAGTAACAAGCAGTGGGCACATGGAGGGGCTACGAGGAATGGGGCAGAAACAGCAGCACCTGGAGCTCCTTCCACTCTTGCTGTGTGTCTCTCCTCACAGTAGGGCCAGCACATGAACACCTAAGCAGCCCGTGGGAAGGAAACAGAAACCAACTCACTCCCAAGTACAGGCTGCTTGCAGCCCTGTTCTTTACCTAGTGAATCAAAAAGCATAAGGAAATGGGAAATGGGGAAATCATGCCTCATGCTCTTCCACAGCATTGCAGGCCAGTACCCCGTCAGACCTGTTTTTCAAGAACAGGGCTGTAAATATGGCTTCCTACACACACACAAGGCTAACACAGGAGTCTCCCCCAGACCTCTTATCTGCAAACAGGAGCAAGACTGAAGAAGCTGACTGCCCAAACTATTTTGACACTTACGTCCACCTTGGTCTTTTCTTTGTCCTTAGATCCTTCCTTCCATAATCAGCTAAAACGGACAGAGTCTTCCACACAGGGGACAAGATTTTATGTCTAAAAGCCATGCCTGCTGTACAGCCATGCCACTGGCCATGAGAATTGGGGCAGGGAGCAGAAGCTTCCTACCAGGAACTTCAGCTTCCTATGCAGTCAAGGAGAAGGCAAAGAAATTAAGTTTCTCCTTCCTCCTCCATTTCCAGCTTGCCCTGTGCAATAGTCAGTGTGGCTAAACAAGAACAACAGGATCTTGTTATTCCAACATATTACGCTAGAAACAAAGTGGGTCTGATATCAGTCTCTGCCCCTCCATCATGCTTGTGCAAGTTTTTGTGGAGCTGCTTAGTAAAGCAGTAGCTAAAGCAGCCCAGCTTGAAGCAATGCTTTGAAAATGAAAATAGGGTGATTGTCCTCAAAAGATTTGTATCCATTGTATTGCCTCATGGAGCTCTTGGAATAAGCAGAAAGGCAGCATTCTTCAGCCAGCTTTTCCAAGATGAAATGTCCACTGGTTTCCACCATTGCTGAACCATCAGAGTCACAGTAAATAGGAAAAAGTGTTCCTGTAATTTCTGTGTGTGATACAAAGACATGCACTTCTCGTCCCTGCTTGGTGAATCTCAGGGAGTCCTGCAAAGCCCCATGGAGCCTTTGCCTGACACCTGTGAAATCAGCTTCCCTGCCTGAGACAGCAAATATAAATAAGCAAAAGACTGTGGCATACTCTGATATAGTTAAAAGGGAACCCATAAAAGCACTGGAGCTAGAAAGCCCCCTGCCACCCTCAGACAAGGGTTCTGGGGCAGATTTCTGGCTCTGAGGGGTGGCGACCACCCATGCCAGCACAGCAAGCTGGCACAGGGCAGCTACATCAGCGTGGCACTGTGCCCAGCTTGTCAGCTCTGCCGGGAGAGTTTCCTCACTGCCCTGGGTCATGTCTTTCTCACAAAGATTTTACAGGGATGTCATAACTATACATCCTCCCATATGCACGGTTGAGCATTAGAGCTTTCCTAATCCTGCATAATTATTAACATGAGAGCAATTAGACAGAAAGATCAAATAGCTTGTTATTAAAAGACCAATGAAGAACATAAAGAGCTACCAATTGGCATAAGAAATCCTGATTCCAGAATACTAAAACCCGTAACCTATGGAGTGTTTACTTTACATTATATGATTTATGTGCTATGGGATGTATCATTCAAATTCCACCTGTCCTGTGCTATGTGGGAACAGTATAATTCATCATGTAGATCTCCAGGTAGAGGAGAAGTGACATCTTGTGTGGCTGTGTAGCCTAGTCCCACATTTTTATGGTCAGACTTTAGACCATTATTTTAAGTTCAGCTAAAACATTAGTTAGAGATACTGATTTATAGCTAATTTTTTTTCATCATTGAACTGATAAAGTAAGCTATAATGAGAACTTTCTGGATGATAGATGTCATTCTTCTGAGTGGTGCTATTAGCACTTGTCCAGTTTCAGGAATATTTATTAAAGAAAAAAAAAAAGACACACATATGGCTTTGTATAATTATGTAGCCCTTCAGAGTAAAAGAACTGTTTAAGAGAACACATATTCCTAAAGCTATGTTTATCTCCTTTTAATTTCTATTACTTTTTCCAAGTCTGTCAGCTTTACATATAATTTTACATTTTGTCAAATGAAGTTGATAACACTAATTTCACAGAAATAAAGGCCAACATTCATAAACTACAATAACAAGCCAACACATGCCAGCATCTGTGAATGGAAAGGGGGATAGGAAAAAGGCCTTGTTTTGGTAGGCAAACAAATTTCAGTTTGCATTTCACAAAGGATTATCATTAGTCTTGAGCAAACTCAGTGTCTGTGAACATGTTACATTATTCTTGTGGACCACAGGTTTTGAAGACATTTGCAGACATTTCTTTGATGTAACTTAAACCCTTTTTTTTTCCCCATGTAGGAATTGGAACTGTACCATAACTTAGCAGGTGGGTTATGATAAAAAACCCTCACACAGCTACCTAATCTGCCAGATATGTCTTTGGAACATGAATAGAAGGTATTACTAGTATTCCTTTACTAGTATTTACTATTACTAATATTTCCTTTCCTCTGCTCATATTATCGAATTTATTCTTCACACAGTGTTGATATTTCTTTTCCCATGCTGCTTTCTTCTCTTTACTTCTCTTATTTTGTCATTAGGTATTATTCTATGTCATCATCTTCTGAAAAGAACAAAAAGCTAATAATATTTCATTATTAGAAGTGGTCTTTGAATGGGCTTGTAATGAGGTAAAATGAGTTCACCCATCTCTAGCTGTTTTTTATACAATATTCTCCTAATAGTGAGAAATACTTTGACAGAATCCCCTTAATTAAAATATTAAACAAACCAAGAGCCTGTAGTAGCTGGCTTTGTAGCTTTACACAGTACTGTACCTTAAGCAGTGGTTGGGCTGAATTCAAGGGTAAATTCATGTGATCTATGATTTCTTGAGGCCAAAGGTATTTATACTGTCTTAGCTTTTTTAATTTCAGTATACTTAAACACCTTCAGAGTTGCTTAATCACCCAGAATAATTTTGATCCATAATCATTGATTAATGTATGAGTTACATTCTTGTCCCCTAACAAGAATCCTTCACCCTTAGTCTATTTTACTTTATAAAATAGCTTTATAAAAAGCTTTGACAATGTTAGGGTGTGCTTCATGGGATGTGCTGTTGTTTCACTAAAGAACTTGTGAATAGTGCAAGTATCAAAGAATTGTTTCTCTGTTGTAAGAATCAATTACAATTTCCTTTCCTTGCAAGCAACTGTGAGGTTTGCAGCTCTTTTCGTAACATGGGGATCTTTAAGAGAAGAAATGCAAAAAACTACTGACAGAAAGTTACTTTCCCATTGAAAGTTCCTACAGCTTGTTGGTGGGCAGAGAGATTTTCATTTAATCAAAAAAAGTCCAGAAAAAAAAAGAGATGTTATAAACAAGCCAAAACTACTATTTCATTGTAATATCCATGGCCCTTATCCATAGGTGACCTAAAATCAAGCCAGAAACACAAGACTGCCAAATTGTGTACCAGCCACTGTTAGTAAAAGAAAAACCAGTATTAGCACATTGTCACATTTTTGGTGTCAGCCTTTCTCTAGACTTTTCTATACCTTTTCTATATGACAGTTGCTCCAGAGAGGTGTGATGGACAAAGAGGAACGAGAGAGTGCCTGGCATAAGTGGTGCATTTGTTTGAAGTTGTAGGGCAGCAGCTTAGCTGGGTTCAAAGGAGTTCGTTGATGGTGCTTCTTGGAATTATTTATTCTTGGTGGTGTACTTTGATTAACTTTTTGAAAAAAAAATGGTTTTCAGATGTTATGAGGCAGGAACTGACAGTCATTCTGCAATAGCGTGGGAGTTTATAGTTTACTCAGCAAAAGCTTACATGCTGGTATATTTTAGAAATGTTGGTCACCTCAGTACTTGAGAACTCATTCTTTTTTGGAGTCTCTTAGTTCTCCAGAACAGAAATTAATTGCACAGTTTCAGAGTTTGAATTTCACTTACTATTTGTCGTATTCATAGAACCACCATTTGAACAAGGTCTCCACTGCGTAGTTGGGAACAGTTATGAACTCACATGAACTGTCTGTCCCTGACCCAGCAAACTCACCTTGTTTACTGAGCACCAATAAATTCAAAGGATAGGGTCTTTCTCTTGATGAACTGACACAACTGGTCCAAAGTTTTCTGATACGAAGGAAAGACCTTCACTGACCTCAGAAGTCTAGGGATCAAGCTGTAGTTTCAGACATCCAAAATGAAAAGAGGCAATGAAAAACAGGAATGTCGTTAGTACTGCAACCTTAATATAGCATATTAAAGTTTTAAAGAAGCTTGAGGTAAAATCATTATAAACCACATTTTACATATATACGTTCAGGATCAAATTTCAGTTATCGTTCCTGAAGAACTGTAATCACTGGAAAAGACACACAGCATAATTTTAGCCTGCGAGGAATCAAAAAGCTGCTTGCAACAGCATGCATCAGAGAAGGGCTTGTTAGTTTTGTGAGGAAAAGAAGTGATGCACTGTCAGTAACAGCTCAGTCACAGCCTGGTCTTACCAGACTGCATCTATACTCTCATGTCTACCTGCCTCCTATGTTACTCGGGCTGGACACGTGTTTGGTGGTGTTGAACTCACATTCCCAAAAGCCTGCTCTGGGAAAATAAGGTTCCTAACACGTCTTTTCCACTGTCTTTGAGGCATGTAGGAAGTGAACAATATTCTTTCCATGATATGCCCCATGCCCACATCCCTGTGTTGTCAGTTGTTAGCCAATGCAGATCACTCACCACAATGTGCTTCACCTGCCAGGAGAACATGAATCCAGTTGACCCACTTATATCACACTATGCTGGAAATGTCAGACAGTGTATCTATATATATCATATGTGTTTGCTATAATAGGAACCAGAACAGATCTAGCTGGTTTTGCTGCTATCAGGATAATGCTGCTAGCTTATGAAAGGTGTTATGGGAAAACTCTTTGAATATTTTTTTGAGGTGAATCACAACCACTAGGTTTGGAAAATGATTAGGTCATGTAGACCAGCATTTCTCAGCATTGCAGTGGCAAGTAATACCATTGCAACATTTAATTACCACCATTTACATAAGGAAGGAATCAAACAAAAAAGGAGGTAATAGCAAGAAAATATTCACAACTATTTGGTTTAAAATTAAAATTGTGGTAGTGGTACAACACAAGGAAATCCTTCTTTTTTTAAAAAAAAAAAAAATCATGTTTGTTAGCTTCTCCATTGATTTAAAAAAGCTGAAAAATTGTAGGCTCAGAAATACTTGCAGCAAATAAAAAAAATACCTGAACTTTCTGTACTTGTGAGGAACTACTTAGTTGTTAAAAGTAATTTATAGTCTTCCTTTTAAAAGTAATGAATTATGTCCATATTTACATGTTCTTTCATTGAGAAACACAAAGGCAGCATCATTTTCATGTGACTGCCTAGTTGCTGCAAGAAGTTTCAAGTGTCATCAGCACTTGATTAAATTAAAGTTTCTCTAAGTTTTGCAGCTTCATTTAAAACTATCCCATAGGTTCTTTAAATGCCAACAAGTTTGTAGTTTCTTCCACAGGGAATAAATTTGGTGCTGTTTCTTTCTGAAAAGTTCTTTTTCTCCCATGCTTCCCATAAACAGTTGCAGTAAAAGTACTTTACGTATACAAAGTCGCGTAAAAAATTCACAAAAAAACAACCTGGAAAAAAAAGGCAGTGTAACATCCATCTCTTTCTGTCCACTGTGTGCAAAAAGTATGAGCCACAAGCAGACATTTTCATCTGTGTCAGAGGTGGCTTTTGTGATGCTCATCACTGTTGCTGTACATGTCATTGGTTAGGTCACTCTTAGGGGTTTTACTGTAAAATTTCTCCTCCAAATGTTTGTGAAGAGCAAATAGTGATTAAATCAGTATCTTTCAGAGATGGAAACTCTGAGGCCATATCAAAATTAGTCTTGATGACCAATACTTGACGACTCAGATTAAGCTATGCTTTTCTGAGAACCAGACTGCAAAACAACACAAAACCAAAGGCTTTCTTTCCTCCTTGTTCTTATGGGTAAAAGATATATAGAAAATATTACTTAAAGTGTGATGAGCTGGCTATCTTGCGATTTGTTCCCAGTGACCACAGGAAAACTTTATCTGACCTGATGGATGTGTGGGGAGGGTTGTAAAGGAGCACATATTGCTTATGGTAGAGACTTCATCCTCACTACAGAGAGTCCAGGCCCTAACCTGCCCTGCCTAGTTAATTCAGCTGGTCATTTTATGAAAAGTAACTCTTGTTTCGGAGTAAAAGGGTTCAGGTGCAGAAAAAATTAGGGAGTGATGCAAGTTGTCATTAAATGATACAGGGGAGTTGGCAGGGAAGAAACTTTCTATTTCCTTCTTCCAGCTCCCAACTTCAAAGTTTGCCTCCCCCTGGTCATGCTAACACAACTAGATGTTGGGCTGTGAAATAAACCAGATCCCTGAAACGATCCAAGTAAAAGTAATCCTTCAGAAGTCTATGATTGAAGTATAACTCTAGCAGAGCTCTTGGAGACCAATTTTAGTGCTTATTTTATTTAAAATAAATAAGACTGAAATGATTAATTGTGTTATCAGAAAAACACTATTGTTAAGCATCATAAAGCAGTGCATCATGCTTTATTCAATTCATAGATTTATTTTTTTTTACAACCAGAAGGAACTAAGCATTATGAAGATGATTTCAAGTTCATGGAGAATAAATGAATTGAATTTTGAGTGAAAAGTAAAAATTGACACCCTAAAGTTAAAACTAGATTGGCAGGATATCTAAAAATGCAATACTTTCAAAAAGAGAAAGAGAGTGAGATCTAACCTTAATAACAAGAAAACATGCAAGACCAAGTGTAAGCTTTTGAAAGATAAATTTATCCCAGTTACATATTACTGCTGCTTTCTAAAGCTGTCTCTGCCTAGTTAAAAAAGATTGATGAAAAAATGCTAAATAATAGAAATGGAAAAGTGTGCATTTCATACAAGTAAAGCAGGGAACAAAAGAATAAGCAGATTGCCTAATAATCAGTATCTGTCTAAATGGTTGGCAGGAATAACTTTTAAAACCAGTGCTCAAAGTCATGCAAAAGAGAAGAGATGGTAGGTAATGACACAGGTCCTTCAGTAATGTGGCAGTCGCGCTTTGGTTCCTAAATTATTTGTATAACTTGCACTGTATTGTAATTCTGTTACTTTCACAAAATACATATTATGCTGTCTATGCTAGAATACTTAAAAAACTGTCTGTGAAAGACAAAATGATCAGATGTTAGCAGAAAGAAAATCATTAAAAGTGCCCTGATTGAAAGTGTAGTCTCAAAAGGGGGTTTTGGCCCTTTACCTGAATACTGCAACTTTCTGTTTTCAGTCTGCTTAGTTTCCTGGACTAGAGAGCACAGTTACAAAACACTTATTCAAGGAAATTTCATTTTGATTCCTGCAGCTTAGGAGGCTTCAGCATAATTTTCTTATCTGCTTCTCCATTTCACTCACTTGAACAACTTTCTCTACTCTGCTTGAATTGAAGCAACCTTTCATCAGCATCGTTCCAACCATCTCTTTCTTTCAGCTTCATCACTACCAGATGGCATGGTGTAGTATTAGCCTGTTTACATTTTAGATTCTCTCCTCCCACATGGTAGGTAGCTGGGACTTGTTTGGCTACAAAAAGATGTGGTGGGAAAACCTCCATTATTTTCTAGAGAAATTTTAGAAGAGTGAAAGATTCTCTGTATTTTTCAAAACAGAAAATAAACCCAGATTTACTGAATCCTTTTAGATTGCACAAAATTTTATAAGCTTGCCACAGCTTTGAGTAAAGGAGGAGCAGAGAAGGGCTTATCTATGATGCAATATAGTAATAAGATGCTTCACTGTTTCAGATTATGACAGTTCAGCCTTTTCTGGAACAGAAATACAACTTTTGAATGTTAGTGCCATTTCAAAATCATTTATTGCTGAGCTCTAATAATATTTTTTTTTCCTTTAGAGTGTCATTTTATTCTTTGCATATTCATTAGGGTCTTGTTCTCAGCCTTCTAACTTCTAAGACCTAATCTAACATGAACAAAACAATATTTAAATTTAAAAAAATGTTGAACTCAGATTAGAGCACTCATATCTTCTCCAAGCTCTTTGCCTTGCTGCCAGGTAATATATTTCTCCTTCTGACATGAATACGCACATGGTTTTACTAAGGTATATGTGGTAGATACCTTTGCAGTATTTCTTTCCCACATCCATATTTATCAAAATTTTTTTCAAAATGCTAATATAATCCTAAATGTTGGGGTGAAAATATCAATTAAAGGGGAAATTTTAAAGGGTCAATTTTCATTTCAGCTTACTAGTGTTTATTTCTTCTAAATGTTGAATTTTAACACTTGTTATTTTGATCTGGGTTCCAGGCCTTTTGTGACCATTGTTTGGAGAAAGACAAGAGAACAGTGAAAGACTGGATGAAAAAGATTTACAACACCTTTTCCCTCGTTAGTTACATCCATGTAATTATAGCAAAGCACTGAGGGGGTACCACTTTGCCATGCACCTGAAGCATTTTTTCCTTGACGGTGCACTGATAGTTTAGTAACACAGCCCCTACTGTGACTGACAGTTGGTTTTGGACTAAATCATATAAAACTGAATAGGAGAAGGTGGCTATTGGCTAGTTCAGCCAAAGTCTATTTGGCAGAGTAGATTAACCTCCATGAAGCTCTGCATTATTGCACAGCTCCATGTGATGCTGGTGTCTGCAGCTACTAAGAGTAGCCAAAGGCAGCGCTGTAGAAAAGCAGAGAATCACTGAAAAGGCTTTCTTTAGCTGCAACAAAGATTACATGTATGCCAAACACATCAATACAGCAGATGACCTGACAGAACTGGTAGTTAAAACAATTTAGTCTTCTTAGGAATGTTGTTCCTGGGGTAAAAGCTCAAACCTCAGCTCACTCAAAAGAAAATTGTTCCAGAGCATCATTTCTGTAGTTAACACCTTAGGAACGAAAAATGAGTAAATGAATACTGTTACTTCAACACTTTTATCTACTTCATTTAGTATTTTCCAAGAGCCAGTTCAATGCCATCTGAATCTGTAAATTACAGAAATGAAAAGTATTTAAGTCTGTTGATTGGGGATAAAAGCAAATAGAAGATTTCTATTGAAGAAGCCAAATATGAAGGTGATCTGAGAAATTGCATTAATGTAAGCTTTTGTCTAGAATCACAGGTGGGTCTAGTCATCAGTCACCAGGGAGAGATGAGAAAATAAACAGGAGAGTAAGAAGAGATTGAATGGAAACATGGTAAAAGTCCTGCCATGTGACCTCTGCCAGCAGAGCCCAATGTTGATGAGAGCGCCTGTGTGAGTTTTCCAAATTAAGTTTATGCTCTTATCAAGGGTACCAGGACTGCAAGATTAGGGCTTCCAGCTGATCTGCACAGACCCCAATAACGAAGGAGATTGTCATATAAAGGCATGCTTTACTTCAGACACCCAGACCAGTTGCAATTCAAGGTAATTAAAAGTAGGAGCCCAGGATACAATTGCTTTCTTCCAAATTAAGCATCAAGTTCTTGGAATAAGTTAAGGTAGCCAAGATAGCAGCCCAAGGTTGACAGGTGTGACACAGGCAGTACAGGAGAGCTGTGCCCTTCTGCTGCAGCAGCTGCAGGCCAGGCAGGTGACAGGAGGGTATCTCCTGCCTTCAGGAAACTGATCTGAGAGCCTAATTTCTCTGTGTAACCCCCAGGAAGATGTAGGCACCTGCATCAGTTAATTCAGGGTGCTGAAGTTAGAGAACATGATTACAGCCCTCAGAAAGTATTTACAGACAGGTGGCCTTGCCCATTCACCCTTGCAAACACACACCCTCTCTTCAGTGCTAGTGACCTTTCACTCCTGCCACCAAGACTAAGATGGCATTGAGTCTACTGTTGTGGAATGCTCCTGCTGTGGAGTTCCCTCTGCTGACTCCCATCCTTCTCCAGGAGGGAACTTTGTTGAAGTGAGGCAATGGCAAAACTGGCATGATGCTGAAGCCTGCAGCTTCAGGCTGTCTTAATCCAGGCTGCTATATCTTACCTCTTCTGTTTGGCCTCTGTCTGACTGCCTGAGCAATTCGCACAGGGTGGAGGTGATATTTGTGCAGAGAGGTGGGGAAAATCCCACCCTTGAAAAAATGCTAAGATGGTGAAAAGGGGGCGTGTTTTGTACATGGCCTCTGGCAGGTTCAAATGTTAGAATGAAGCAAAATCAGGGCTTGAAGCATGGGTCTTTATCTTACATGTGAGTGTCCTAATATCCTTTACGTTACTGGCTTGAGTTGTCTTAGAACACTTGTTTCATCCTGATACAAAGAGGGAAATTTCTGAATTTTTGGCAGGATAGTAAAACCACCCAGCTACAGTCTCAAGGCATGCACCCTCTCTTCATGGGAGGTGAGCAATCACATGCCACGCTGTTCCCTCAGGTACTGGCCCAGCTCCACAGGCTGATAAAGAGGGATAATAGGTCTGAAGCCCCACCTCCTTCCTTTGCCTTTTTGACATCCTGCTCCCCAAATCTGAGTGACAACAAAGGCTACTGTAGTTCTTGGGCTGCCTAGGACACCCACAAGGCAGCCTGTCAGGTCCTGCATGGATGCCAAGGCTCAGCTGGGAGCAGATCCTCCACAACACAGTCAGTTTTGGAGACAAAAGCATTTCCTCCCTTTTCCAGCCACTGGCAGCATCACCCTGGGTTACCTGAATTACTCCAGGGGTCCAAAGTTTCCTTCCTATCCTGCCATTCCGCTCCTGCATCACGTATCCCCTACTGGCCAAACCTCACCTGTTAGAGGGGCAGGAAGCTGAGGGAAATTAAACAGTCATTGCGAAGGCTCACATAAAGCGGAAAGATAATGACTGCTCCAGCCAGCGCTGGCAGTCACGGCACAAACTTCCCCGCGCAGCACTGCCAAGGCAGCTCGCTCCTGACTGCGACACACCTGCTTGCTGAGAGCTGCGCTTCCCGTGCCAGGGCTGCCCACCGCTCCCGAGCAGCGCTCACGGCCCAGGGGAGCCAGACCACCCCGCTCACGCCACTTTTAGATGCAAAGAGCCAAATTCAGGCCTACAGCTCTCAGTCCTGGTGAAGTAACACATCCTGGTGAAGTAACACATCCTTTGCATCCTTACCACCTGTATATGTGCCATACACCAAACCAGGAAGTCGCACTTTTCTGTCCGTAGAATCTTCTGTGTGATTTACAGAACACCACTGAGCACATTTTAAGAGAATTCAGTGCTGAAAAATGATTTTCAGTGAATCTTTTATTAATCTACACGTGCCAAATCATATCTTCAGGGGAAAAATAAAATTCTAAAAGAAGCCTAAACAAAAATAATAGAACAATTATTGCTGGAAAATTCTGATTGCCTATAAATTATAAGTCTATTCAGCTCTGTGACAATTTATGTTTTCATTTATGAAACCATTCTTGTTATTAACTTTCAGTCTTGTTTACTGAGGGAAGTAGGAATACACCAAGCAGGCAAATCATTTTAAACCATGTCTTGAAAACCTAGGGTTATGGCACACGGTGCACGTTTATTACAACTGTTTTAGAGCACATGATAAGTTTAAAATGGGGCCCTATTTCAAACAGCAGGGGTTGGTTAGGACAAGGCAAGTTACCATGACCACAGTTTCTAATGTAAAAGTGTCAATGTGCTCGGTGTATTCATAATGTGTTTATTCTCATTACAGTTTTCAATTTGTCAGTGTTTTACTGGCATGCAACCACAGAGCACAGACAGCTATTGCTGGTTAACCTTGTTATTGCAGACAAGTTACAAGTCCTGACAAGAGTCTGATAACTGTGCCTACTTATTTTAAGCCATGCATGAGGAAAGGGTAGGAGGTTCAAAGTAAGTTATGCTTTCCTGTGTGAGTCCCCATATGATCACTCAAAGTTACTGTAAATATAAAAGCAGAAGTGCCTGATTGCCATTTTGTCATTATGACATTAGACAAGAAGGTAATCAAAAGACAGAATCAAACATGAGGCTGAAGTTACAAAAGTGTAAAACCCTGAAGCCTCAATCCTCTAAAGCAAATGTATGGATTTAGTCACCTGTACAGGTCCTTGCAGGATGGAGGACTCATTCACTTGCAAATAATCTTTCCTGGAATCTATATCCCAGAAGAAGCAGTGAACAAACAGGTAAAGAGTGGAAATTACTATTTCTTATGGAAAAAATGTGCTTTTCTCCTCCGCCTCCTTTTCCTCTTGACACATTTACTGCTTATTCATCTGTCTCAGCACCTTGCTGTATCCTGATGTAGACTTTGTAAACTTGCTGGGTCAGAATAGTCTCTTTTCCTATTAATTTAACAAATCAAAAACAACTTCTAAAAATACCCCGTGATCTAGTCCTGATCCTTGACTGAGGCCACATATCAGTGCTGCAATGTAAATATGACCTTACTACTTCACCAAATGATCCACAGCAGTTAAATAAAAAATATACAGTTGTGAAGGGAGGGGGGAAAAAAAAGTTTAGGCAATTCCTGGGTGCAATTTCACTTATCGTGGTAAATCAGATAACACTCTTACAGCTTCCCAAAAAGAGACACATAAATAATATCTTTTTAATATTCTGAGACACTGGCCATGCACTGTTCTTTAAAAGTGAGGATCGTGGAGGTGCAGCCCTACAATTAAAGGATTCATATTCTATGTACATTTTGTCATCTAAATCAGTAAGCCACCAAGGACTGCTGGTTAAAAAAAAAAAAAAAAAGGAATAAAAAATATAAGAAAAGGGAAAAAAAAGGACAAGTTATCAATCTCTAACAAGCATCTGCCAGTGGCCATTTGCACATCACTTCTGATTGTTGTCCTGCTGTGGAGAGAAGTGGTGCTGCCCAGTGTATACCTTTGGTTTCAGCAGAACTTCTTTATCATTAAGGTCTATTACAGTTCATTAGTGTCCTACAACATGAGCAGCCAACATATGGGAGGTAGAGAGAGCCAGGATTCTGCTCCCAAACAGCATCTGACGCTGCTTGGAAATCCTGCTTCTTCAGTCTAGGAATATGCTGCCTCTGGAAAGGCAGTATCTTACACACATAGCATTCTTTCAGTGGAGGCCCATTTTATCAGAAAATTTAAAAAAAAAAAAAAAAAGCTAAATCAGAGAGCTGTGGAGCTGCTGTAAAATTAAAATTAAGAAAACACTTTTCTCATTCATCTTTTAATGTTCCTTCAAATTAGATGGAGAGGAGAGATAGTTACTTGCTTCACCCTCACCCTTCTCCACCCTATCATTTACCCACAGAAAAGACTGATTTATAACAACAGTAACTTCTGTACTATCAGACATCTACAAGTTTTTCAGTCTGCAATTTTACCTCACATGAATAGATACTGCAGACTTAACACGCTTCAAAAAGTTAGAACCATTTAATGAACTACTACTAATGTGACTACACTTCTGAAGACACGCAGTTCTTTCAAATGTGTTTCCAAGTGAAGTAATGCTTCTGAGATTTATTATAACACATATATTTTTTCCTGAAAATTCTGGGCTCAACTAGTTGGAAAGCCGAGAGCGGAGTGTACAGACATCTCCTTGTTAGCTGTGGACTGGACCATTTTCAAGATAGACGGCTTTAAGTAGAACTGTGCTTAAATTATTCTTAAGTATCTGAAAACTGGTTATTTTCTTCTTTGAAATCTGTTTTGATCCAAGCTTGGCGTAAAGAAAAACCAAAGTAAATTAAAAGCAAAACTGTCAATTTCTGCATTTGTTGTTTTGCAGCCCCACAAACGTTCTGCATTAGGATACTCCAACTCAGAGTAGAAATTTCCCACATCAATTCACAAAGCTTCAAGATGGGAACACCTATTCTTCTGATAAAATGTTTGTTTAGAGAAACCTCCCGAGCTCCCCAGTGCCAGTTTTGCCACCCTGGTAAATATTTATAAATGAGTCACAAGCATCTGAACAAAAACTTTGGATTGGAAGCCTGACTTAAGCACCGATATTAGCGCCTATATTCGTATTTCACTTGCTGACCTTGTACCTGCCACTTTCATGGGAAAATCAAATGCTTTACATTATTACATTCAATTTCTGTCTTATATTTCAGGCCACATCTAAATTCTACTCCATGAGGTTCATGATGGTATGTTTCTTTATGAATCATACAGTTGTCAGCACCATGGGTCTTGGGTAAAGTTAACACACCTGACAAAGCTAAACCATAAGGGACATTTTGTTGTGTCTGTGAGAGTGAAACACCACATTTAAATTGATTTTGTTTATATCCAGTGCACAAAAGAAACTTATTTTTATACTCTGATACGCCTTGGTATCAGGAGGTGAAACATCATGAGTAATAAGGCATAAAGGGGGTCACAGACATTTCACCAAAACAAATATACTTTTTGTACATGAGATGCCATGTCAGGGTTAATCCCATTTTTAGCTCTGTGGCTGACAGTCCACAGGGACTGTGGTGTCTCCACACAGCTATGCTACATAAGCAGCCTATGTGACTCTCATTGGGCCAGTAGATTCACATGGCAACACACTGTTTTGGAAAAACATCAGAGTTAAATTAAGGTTGTTTGTTTGTTTTGGTTGGTTTTTTTTTTTTTTTAATTAAATGCCAAGGAGAACTTAAGAATTATATGAACCGTGTGAGGTCCATCACCAAGGGATTCCTGGCCAGCATTTCCGTCCAGTCACTCACAACTTTGAAAAGCCAGGGTGAGTTTTCTTAGCCAGTTTCATCTCAGGATCAAAACACAATTCAGACCGATGAAGTTCTCTGAAATTAAAGGAAAAAAAAAAGTAATATGGTCTCAGTTGCAATCCTCATATTGATCTTCATGGGGCCAAGATCATTCCATCTACACTAACCACAACTCCCCTGGTGCAACTGGAGACCCAGAGATGTCAGGCTGATCACTTTGCATGTCTCTGTAAAAGAATGTCGGGGACATGAATCCCAACAGAAGTTGCAGTGGGAAAATGAGCCTCCTACAGAAATGCAGGGAATGTGCTGGAAGGAAAAGACCTTTCTTTCAGGCATGCAAAGTAAAACCACAGCAGGTATTCTCTTGCATGTCTCTGTACTACCTGGACCTTTCAGGTGTTGGAATGATATACTTCCTGATCTATAGCAGAGCAAAACAAAACAAGTTTTAAAACAAAGAAAAGCATTTCTTAAATTTTTCTTCCTGATGCTTTAGATTTGGAAAGATGTGAGAGAGAAACCCTGAAGCTGAGGGGAAACAAGACAAGAGAATTAATGGCTAAATAATTTACACTTTTACTATTACAGTCACAATGGCTGATGGACTGAGGGCAGGCTGCTCATAAAAAGGTGAGATATATAGGACACGGTGGAGAAGGGTTTGAGTGGACAGTAATACAAGTGCTACAAAGTAAAAGAGAGATTTATATTTTCAGCAGTGTGTGACCTGCTGGCATGGTTTTAAATAGCACTACTCTTACTTAAAATGTGTTAAAACACAGTAATTAGCCTGAATTGTAGCAGAGCTCATTTTTCTAGCGCTAATGGTCAGGATTGCAGGAAGAAAAACTGTGAAGACCATAAACTAAGTGCAAGCCAATATGGGAATATCTCCATGTTTGTGGACAGACTGCCCCATTTATTACAAAGGCATTAACTGAGACATTTCTCATGGTGTTTGAAAGGGTAACAATACTATCCTCAGCAATATTCCAGTTAAGAAAGTGTGCAGGGACAGGCTGATTATCAGAAACAGCACAAATATTTTATTTTCCTGCCTGAAAATAGTTGAAAGCAATAGGAACAAGTATCTGGTGCCAAAAAAAATACAAATATTATCACTCCAGCATAGGATTCAAGAGCCAGCTCTCAAATTTGAGTCCAAACATTACTGACAATTCTTTAAAAAAAGTTCAGTAGCATGTTTTTAAAAAATTCAAATGTTTCTGCAATTGCCGTTTTCATCCAGATCACAAAGAAGAAGTATCAGAACGTGAAGAGAAAGGTCTGGCAGTCCTGCTGAGCAAGATGAAAACACAAGAAGAGTAGAAGACTCACAAAAACAAACAACCCCTCCCAACAGTTTTTTTGGTGGGTCTTTTTTTTTCCACATTTCTCCAAACAAGAAATTAGGAGAAGTGTTTTTATGTTGAGGATAATATCCCTAAATTATTTGAAGTATTCTTCTCAATACTGATTATTTATTAGAATATTTTTTGTTAATACTTGCCAAGGGTGTCACCGAAACTGGCTGAAATCAAAGGGACATTCAGAAAAATTCCCCTGCTTCGCCCCATTTTCTGGGACAGTTGTAGAGAGCTGTGAGAGCCTGTGGTGGCAGAAGACAAACCAGTCCCTGGTGGTGCCTACATCCATTGGGGGGCTGCAGAGGCAGGCAAGGGTCCCAGGAGGTTGCAGAAACATCTCCACCATCCTCGTACAAGAACCACAGAGATCTACACCCCAAATGTGTGTGTTGCTGAGCCCTGGACTAGCTGGGGTGGACAGACAGCAGCTTGTCACCATTATCTGCAGACAGGACGGACAGAGAGAGATGCCTGAGCAGTTCCCGGGGTGGGATTCAAGAGGAGCAAGGATTGGTGCTCTGGAGGCAGACTCAGGCACAGGTGTCCGCAACCAGAGTGCCGGAGGGAGGGTCACCTCGCCAGCATGGGTCCAGATGGCATTGCACATGGCTCTCCTCTTTCCGGAGCTGTGTCTACTGAGGCAGCACCTAAGGTCATGGCAAGGCTTGGCAGAGACCTTGCAGAGCTCCCTCTCCCCCCACAGTTGCCTGGATTTGGAAGGCCAGTGGGTTTGCAAACAACAAGCTGCTCTCCCCCGAGCTGGGGAGAGCTACCTGGTGACCTTCCAGAAGACAGTGCCTACCAGCCTTTGCCCTGGCATGAGTGAACTGCCAGCTCCAAGAAAAATAAAGAAAAAGCAAAGCAAACCACAGTGGTGCTCCTCCACCTATCTCAAAATTACAGGTGGGAAGTCAGTTGTTCCTTACCTAGGAGACCGCTGCAGCATTATTTGGCTTGTGATAATTACCCAGAGCATCTGAGAATATTGGATCTGGGCTCAGAGGTAGCAGCTCTCACCAGCCAGGTGCTGTGCACCAAGCATTGAGTTAACACCAGTGCTTGTCAAGGGGCCTTGGACAGTAGATATGGTGCCTGATCGACTGGTTTTGATGCTCCCAAAAGAACTAGCACTTTCTGTTCTAGGCTTAAACATTGTGTTCTTCCTCACTGCCTTCTCCAACTCAATGAGTGGCCACATACTGCAGCGCGTGTTCATACTGGTGGGACCTTCACATGGGATCAAGTGTTAGGATGGCATTACCAGGGATACCACAGTGACTATGGGGGTGGGGATAAGTCCAGTGGCATGTCAAACCATGGACATCAATCTCTCAGGGACGAGATTGATACAATCCAGGATACTGCAAGGGTACCTCTCTCATGAAGAAGTGACAGGAGTCAGAGGAGATGATGATCCTCCCTGGGTCATCAGTAGTTAAAGATACCTTGAGATTGACATAAAGTGACAGGATAGTCAAACTTCTGCCCAGAACTACAAACTCCAGGAGTCTTGTGCCTTATACATAGCTTTTATGGACTTTTTTTTACAAGTTCAAAGAGCATGAAAATATGACCTAAATATAATGAATACAGTTACAACTATACATCACTCCAGATGAAGCAAGAGTACTGTGTTGGACTGTACTGTGCACCTCAGTAAAGTATTAATATAGTAGGAGGTGCACCAGCTTACTTGTAAACCGTTCATCATTCTCATCCTCAAGTTTAATTTGTTGTTGAGGCACAGGCCACAGGTTGAGCATTTCAGCTCATTTAAGGAGTTATGACCCAACACCATACTGTGGCTACTGTATTCCAAAGGACTGAACATCACTGTTAATCACAGCTTCCCAGCAGATCCAGAGAGGGAATACCATAAAATTGTTTAGTAAACAGTGCAACTGCTTTGAATGAAGATGAAAGCCCAATTTGAAATATTTGAAAGTAATTTTTAAAGAAAAAAGAAAAGGCATAAATTCTTATTACACGTTTCCACAAAATCCTTTTCTGCTGCTATTACAGTGTACCTTCCTGGGATAAATGTGTGGTTTACAGCATCTACATCACAATATATAACTTTTAGCACTCACTCACTTGATGCTGTAACACATGCAGAGACACATTTTTTTTTTCCTCTTCGATCTTCTTTTGGATATTTCTTAAGGCTTGTCTACTCAGGGAAAGTTAAGCAGCAGAGCAACTCCAGGATAACTACTCTGTGATAGCTCCCTGTGGACGCTTCATTGCAATAAAAAAAAAGACTTTATTTGGGAATAATTACCATGCATTGTGAGTAGTGGAATAATTATTCTAAAATAAAAACCAGCCTAATTCCAGTATAAAGTATATACAGCCATGCAGGAGGTTTTGTCTGCTTGTTTGGGGATTGAGGTTTTTTTTTCCCAGAATATGAATTCAGTACAAGAGTAGCTAGAATACTTTCTTTTTTCCCCTAGAATAGCTATGTTAGTCCATTTTTCCTTATAGATAAGGTTATGATATTGATTTAAATAAAACATCTGTCACCTGGATTCTTGTTAGTTTGAAATGTAGTTTTTCTCAGTCCAAAATATTTGTGTTGGCAGCCAGTAACAGGCTGATGCGCCTTTCCTTGACAAGGATTTTCCATTCCTTGGTAACAGGAGGACTTGTCCTCCCCAGCATATTCTTTGGATAGGAAATCTGTAGCCGGAAGCCAAAGTGTTACAAATTTTATTTTGTGGGATCATGCTGGAAATTATCTTCTTTTTTGTATATCTCTAGCAAAAAGAACAATTGTCTCTGGCCCACAAATCCAGAAGAATCATATTGTGACTGGCAAACCCTTATCTAATAGTGTTTTGTCTCTCCTTTCTCCCTAAATGCAACTGGCTATTTATTCTAAGCAGTTAGGTAATAGACAAAGATTTGAGAAGGCCTGGATGATTTGTCTTTTAAGCAAAGCTGAAATAGCTCTCCACCTGGCCAAGACACCGGCCAACCACAGACATCTCTCCTGGTCTGGTAGCACTGATTTGTCTCCAAGTTCACTCAGGCATTTCCTACCTCCTGTATTTATGACCTCTCCTGCCTTTGTATTTTAACTGGCTCTGCTCTCAGGCTGTGGGTGGAGAGAAATGTGTAAAACCACCTGCCCGTGATGATGTGTTTCCATTCAGCTTCAGGAAAAAAGGTTTATTCAGTAATTAAAAACTCTTTTTTGCCTTTAGATGTGCCTAAGCACTTCTACCAGAAGCATAAGACATGCAAACAAATCCATTCCTCATCCATCTTGCTGGCTTGCCTTTCCCTTTTAAAACCATGTAATTCTGTAATTTTGGTTGAAGGTGATCTTCAGGGTTCTTAGCTCTTTCATAATATGGCCTTTCATTTCCCTACTTACCCTTTAGCATTTTTAAGATCTGGCAGCAAGGGCTGTTTCAGATACCAAATGTGTTCATGATATTAATAGTGTTTTAATACACAGGCCAATGGAGATATTTAAAGCATCCCATGAACCATAAGGAGTTAAATTCAACTGTCTTCAATATGAATCAGCTTTATGTGCAGATGAATTGCCAGGCAAAGAGCAAACTGCAAATGTCGTTCCTGATTCTGTGTACACCAGCATTTTTGGTAATTTTTAAACATTCTATATTATCTTTTAAACAACAGATGGTGTTAATAAAATTATAAACCACACCCCATAAAATACCAAACAGCAATAGCATTTTCCACGGAAATAATACAAGGTATGATATTTCCACATTTATGAAAAGCTGAGCATGAAAAACATTCAGGTTGCAAAAGATAAGACCCAAAATACTCCTTTTCATTTCTTTTTAATGCAGCTTCAGCATTTTAATTAGTATCAATTACTGCGAATGGAGTTTTGGATGTGTTTTAACTTGTTCAAAAGTTTCAAAAAAGAAAGTTTTTTATTTGTTTGGTATTAGTCTCACTGCAAGTTCGGATGTGCAATGTGTGAAAAAAAAAAGGATCTACTTTAAGAAATGGAGTTTGCTTTTAATCACTTAAACTGAAAGAGATGGATGACATGTTAAGTTTTCTGTGAGCTCTGAGTATTAAATTACTTAATAAAAGAAAAGTAAAATTTGGCATTGCTGTGTAACTAATCAGAAAATAATGAAAACGCTCTTAAATAGGTGACAAGTCAAAGCTCTATCTAAAGGGCCAATTCAATCTCACATTAACTTTGATCGAAGCAAGAGCTTTTGGTACTTCTACAGACGGAAAAAAACACAGTTAATGTAGAGATCTCTATTCTACTGACATTTTTCAACAGTTTATAAACTAGATGGAAACACACTGGCTTTCTCCTTCAGACTAAACTTGCGGTCTGAATATCACTCCAGGAGAACACTACAGTAGTTTCCCAGCTACAGTATGGAGACATATGGACAAAACAAGTGTCTTCTGTACATGCAGGAGAATGCCACCAAGCCTGTCATCACTTGGGTCATTCAGCACTTCCTCTGTCTATTTCGAGCCCAGCCTGCTGCCGTATCACACTAGGCTGAAGGGAGAATCTGTTTCTTCTCTCCTCCATCTATCTTTCTGATAGTCACAAGGCAGTTCTCTTTCCCCCAGAAGCCCAACAGTCATGGCAGTTCAGCTACTGATCTTAAAGAAATGAAAGCAGAGAGTGTTTGTTAGAGGGCAAGAAGTCTGGTAGTGAGGATCTGAGCGTAGCTAGACTGCAGCACAACGAAGTGTGAACCCAGTCAGACTCTGCATTAAATTATGGAAAGTAGTGATTATGCAGGATGAAAGTCTTGTCTCAGCCAGCTGCTGCCAGGTCTACCTGTCTTAAGGTGTTCCAGCAAGGTGTGTGGCTGAATCCTCGTAGCTCCACCCTCCTTTTGCAGTCTCCTGTGGCATGTGTGCATCTTCATTTTATAGTCTTCAGGGCTAGTCCTCTGAGTGCAGTTTGTATGAGTCAAGAAATTCATGCTGGCGTTACCGAGATCAGAATCTAGCCATTTGTATGTCTGAGCACATATTCTCCTTGAAACAAGTTTGTGGTAGTGTATTCAGGAATGTTTCGCACTCAGGTTCAGATCTGGTTCCAGCTGGAGTTCCCTTGTAATGTTCCAAATCTCATTAAGTTAATGAGAGTTTTTTTCCAGCAATTCCAACGGGATTCCCTGTTTGTGTGCCCACATCCTCAGCTCTCAGGAAGCCAGGGTGAGTGCTGGGAACAAGAGGTCACACTCCATCCTGGCTGCTTCTTTCTTAGCAGGACACTGAGCAGGGAGGTAAGGCAGCCACACTTGCCTGCCTCCCTCATGCCTTGTCTTCCCCTGTTCCCCAGTTTCTTCTGTTTATTGGTATGATCAGAGACTTGAATTTAGGAATGGAGGGTAGGAAATTTTCACAAGCAGAAGAAAAATTAAACATTAATTTTGTAGGATGTGCTCACAGACATTACAGTGATGGGCAATGGTGTGACTCCCACCTACAGGTTAAGTTCAATCATTTAACATACACTTTTTTCCTTTCCAACTACATTATCAAATTGCCCTGTCACACCTGGCTGCCTTGTTGACCATCCCAAAATAAAAGAGACCGCAGACAGAAGAGATTGCCCTCAGATGAACTGGGATGGCTGGAAACCTTGCACAGCAGGGGACAAAGCTGACATTTTCATGGAAAGAAGACTGTAGCAATCAGGACAGTCAAACCAGTACCTTTAATGAGAACTAGATTCACCCACACAAACAAGTTGAATGGACTCAGAGATACATATCTTCTCATATCCAAATCATATACTTCCTATTAGCACTACAATTATTATACAGACTCACTAAGAGAAGACAATCTTCCTAAATATTTATTTAGTGTTGATAGAATTGCTTACAAAACCTCTCTCTCATTCTGAGAATCTCTTACAAGACTCCCTTGTTCCCAAGTTCATTATTGCTACTTATATTATTACTGTAAATCTTTCTAATGCCTCAAATGCTTGGCTCAGAAGAACATTTTTATAATGAGGGTGGGGCAATGCAAAACTTTTCCTCTCCTAATTCATTGCTAAATTGTATTTGCAAGTTCAAATGCCAGAGTGATGAAATCACAATATTATTCATTGGATTTTGTTTGATTATTTGGTGGTGTTGTAGGGAACGTATCTATAAAATAACATGAAAAGCAAAGCAACAGAGCCGTAGGGGTTTTCCGGAATTTCTCTTCCGCACACATCAATTTTACTGTATGACTGTCCTGAAAGATTTATGCTTTGTGTTTTGAGGGCCAGGTTTTAAATGGCTTCACAGAATAAAAATATTAAAATTTAAATGCAACTTTAAAAATGTGTGTTGGACCTTTGGGCCTTCTGAAGAGGTCAAGTTCAAGACACTTATAAAAAGACCATTCCCTGAGAGACTGCATGGGAAAGCCTATTAACATTACTGCTTTCCCTTTATTTCCCCTTTGATCATAAAGTAAGGTTATGGGTGGCAAAAGCTGTAATGGTGGGAAGATCCCAAATAGGATAGTACGATTTAATCTACTGAACATAAAAACCCCAAATTACCAACAACAATATGGTGGGTTACCAATCAAGAGTATGACTACAAAATACCTTAAGGAGAAACAAAAACAATGACAACAACAAAAATGAGGAAAAAAAGCCCTGTACAATTCCACAGTAGGAATGAAGTTTGTTTTTTTTTTAAAAAGGAGAAAGAGAATTTTCATTCTACTTTAACTAAGTTTTATTTTGCCCATATGACAAAAAACATAACTACTATTTAAAGTGTTCCTAAATAGTGACTAAAAATAAACAAGCTCTGCATCTGGGTTAGAAAATACCAAAGGACAATTATCTGTTTAGGCTAGGGACATGACTCAAAATCTCCATATTCCATACAGAGGATATCAAAGCCCTCTTTTTCCTACTTCTGCAGGTCTAATAGTGACAGTGAATGATTTAGGGGAAGATAGGGAGAATATACAAGTCTACATGAGCACTTCTGAGCTCATTTTCATCCAAACAAACTGGTTTTTGACTGTTACATATATTTTATACTAAAAGCTGGGGGCTTTTTCTCAATCTTACTGTATGAGGTAAAATTTAGAAAATATACTCTATTAACTTTATCAAGTCTTCCATTGCTGCTATGGCCACTTTTTAGTATGTGGGTATCAAAAGGTCCCAAGTGCAAAACAGACTTAAGCTCATTGATTTTAAATAGTCCCATCTAAATAAAAGCAAAATTTGGCTCTGAACACCTCTAGCAGAAAACTCTGCTACTGTCATGAATATCTTAAATGTAATCTTTTTACTTTTAATTAACATTCTAAAGAGAAGAGGAAGTTGGAAATCCAGATAAATCTGTTATGAGTCAATTAAGAAGCCAGGATTAGCATATGCAATCAAGATGGGTGCAGCAAGATTTCATGGAAGAGTTCATGAGGAAGCAACCAGGATGTATCATTTGCATGGGCAGCCTCCTTGGTTTGTGTTCTGCTCAACCTCAGTATTGTTGACTTGACTCACTGCCTGAACATTGCCAAGCAGTAGCAAACCACGATTTCATTTTCCTGCTTGCACAGATACAACTTACCTTGACATGTGGTTTTAAAAGAGACAAATCATATGAACTATGACAAACCATAGTGGTCCTTTTCTTCTTTTTGTAGATGTTCTTTTTAGTAAAATCTCTTCCTTAACCTCAGTTGTTTTACTATCATCAGCAGATATTGCAGACTGTCCTACTCTTTCCTTGATCTGATAAATTATATTGAATACTTGTCTGGGACTAAAGTGGGATACTTCACACATAGGCCACCTGAGCAATGGAAGCCTTTAACAGGGAGTGACTGATCAGCAGATGACATAAAAGGAATTGATGAACTCACATGAGTTACTATCAGTTAAGTATTTATATTCTAAAGCCGATGTCCAATTTACAAGAGAATGCTACAATTTTTTTTTTTTTTTTACATGAGCTTTATGGTGCAGAACTTGAAACCTTTTACAGTTTTAGCTGATTATTTTAGAATTTGGTCATCATGGAGCATCCATCTATCCATGGTTTATTTTTTCTACAAATAAACTGAAAGCATGAGCATCCTGGGAAAAAAAAGCAAATGTTTTCCTAGCTTCACCTTTCACAGAAAGAAGATTTCAAGGCTTTTAAAATGTGATATTCAACAGTAATAAAAATAATTTAATATATATCTGTGATCTCAATTGTTTTGAAAAAAGCTGTCCATAGCACTGGAGAACAATACAAATTTAGCACAGCTGCTGAAAGACAGTCACTACTGAACTAATTTTCAACATATGGTGTGATTTTGCTTAGATCTACAGATTGAGGGAGTTTGATGAAAACTAAACAATCGTTCATAAATCTCAAGCCTCAGTTACCATGGTTCACAGGAAGCCATACACCTAATGCCAGTTAAGAAAACTATTTGTTTAGCAATGACTAGAACAAGATTATAGAACATGAAATGAGAAAAACTGAATTTCAGCCACCTGAAGCAGTGTTAGAAGCTCATGTCTGCTTTTGCTGATTTCTCATTCAGTATTTATGATAGGCTTTGCACAACATTGCTTTCCCTCGTATTGACCAAGACTTAAATTGATACTGGTGTAACACAAAATTTTATCCCTTCAGATTCAACAAAGAAAATTATCCTACATCACAAATGTAGTTTCCGAATTTGAAGTTTTTGAAAAAAAAATACAATACTGAGAGTTTTGTGGGTTTTTTTTAAACATGCTGCACACTGGAAGATGGGAAGGCCCTGACAGTGCAGTAAAGACTGGCCACTATAATCATGGCAAACATAAGCCTTTTTTCTAGGACAGAAACTTCAAGGTATCAAAAGAAACACATCTCCTGGGTCTTCTTTTGTCTTACTGAATCATCATAGTCAATCTAAAAAGAAAAAAAAAAAGAGTAAGGAGCCCTGCAATTCAGAAATGCTCTACATGGACTACATTTTTAGAGGGTGTAAATACATTAGAATATATCAATACATATGATGAAATTAGGGTAAAAAGGTGTGTTCTAGAGGCTTCTCAATGTGTGCACACTATTAAAATCTGTCTGAGATCTGTTTGGCGAAAGCAACAATTATATTTCATACTAAAGAATATGCAATTACAGCCCTCTTAGCACTTCCTGCTTCCTTCAGCAATGAAGACCTGTCTGCACTGAAGATTATAAAGTCCTCCACTGTTTCACTAGGTCACCAGACTAAACAGGCCAATCCACTTTCACAGCAATTTATTCCATATTTTCTCTTTTGGGCCAACTTCTTTTATAATAAAACTGGGCCTAGCTGGAGATTTACAGGACTGTCACCACAGGAGAGCTAGCCCCTGTAAAATGACATAGAATGCTGTTTAAACTTAAGCACCAAAAATCTTTTGTCAAGTCCCTAGTGTATTTATTCTCATATCTATTATCTTTAAATTCTTCATCAGACATTGAAAAATATGATCTTCAGACTTCTCACGCTTCCACAAAAGTTACCACAGCCACAGAGCTGGTGTAAAGGCTTTATATACTAAACCATTATTTTAGTTCATGGTATTTGTCTCTCATCAGAAAAACCAGAAAGTCTACAGTTCAGATTTCTCAGGATCATAAATGGTTTGATTAAACTGCAGATGTTAATTAAGACCCAAATCTGTATCTTCATGCATAGCCAGAATAACCAGCTTGTTAGCTAGGGAAAGCCCAAGATATTTAGAATATTCCATCTTGTAGGATGTAGATCACAAGTGGAAGGGTTCCAGGGCAGCTTTGTAACCTACTCTTCAGCTGTATCAAGCAGGTTTGGGGAAGAAAACACGCATGGAGCAGACTGCCTGAACTGTGCCCATACATCCTATACGTGGCAAAAGCAGTCAGTGATGCCATGGCAGAGGAAAGCGACTGCTGTCATTATCTTTTTTTGGAGGGATATATCATCCCCTGATTTCAGAAGTTTTCAAGTAGACAAAATGAAATTATTTTTGAAGAAGAAATAAGTATCTTTAAATATCATTACACTTTTCCTAGAAAAGGCCAACATTTTAGTGTTTATTTCAATTTTAATTTAGATAAATTCCATAAAAATATAATTCTAACCTTGTGTCCCACAGGACTCAAAACCAATATGAGTGTCTAGCCATGTTAGCCATTAGAGCTTCTAATGGCAACCACTTACAGTGAGAATTTTCATTATAAATAATATGCAATCCAACAGTTTCCTGTGCTGTCCTTTGTGATGCAAAATAAAAATGGACCAGAAACTGTCCTGAGAGAACAGTTCCCAGCAGACACCAAATATTGCTCTTAATATGAAATCATCTGTTAGGAATAATTAGATACTGATTTATATGGTTTAGGGCCTAATCCTATAAAGGATTCCACTGTTCCAGCCCTGAATTTTTTGTCCCATGGCTCCCGACCGGGTATCCAGAATCATGTTTTGAAAGCACAACTTTCCTCTGGAGTACAAGGAGAGACACCTGGGTGGCCTGGAAAACAGCCAGCACAGCATGTCTTGACCTCAACATAAGACAACTGGAGTTAACAAGGGGAAAAATGAGGCTTGTCCCAAATCTACAATCCTGCCTCCTTCTAAAGCCAAGGCTCTACCTGAGAGTTACCTCTAAAGTCAGGGCTCTACCCAGGGCTGTCTGAGAGATGCCTCCATCCACTCAATATCTACACCCTCATTCTTTTTATGAAAATAGGTTCCTGTGATCTTTCCTTCAAAACTTATGTTTTATTAAAACATAGCTGGAGGAGAAGCTGGCTTCCCATCTCCCTCTATATAACAACTCTGTGATTAGAGCACTAATGCAATCATGGGATTCATCTCTGCTGCCCTGAAAGGCCCCAATTTACAACTCCTCTCACCCCGGGGAGGACCCTGACCACCAGGCTGATGGTTATTTTAGAAGAAGCAGTCTCGACCCTTCTGCTGAAACAGTGCCCTTGAGCACAAAAGAATTCAAGATTCCTTAGATCATAATCTTATGTTTAGGTTATTCCCAGGGCTGGGGCACACACTGAGTTTTCCTGGGATTATTTTTGTCTTCACTACGTTAAATTGTTGTGGAATACATACAACATCCCCCTAAAAAAAAATTAAAAACAAAAACAAAAATAAGAGTAAAAATAAAAATAGTCCTGGGAATAAGTCCCACTATTACCACACTGACCCTGCTGCATTTTGTCAAGAATGCAGTCATGTCAGGGAGTCTGGGCACACTCCTGGAGTAACCAGGAGGCCAAGCTGACCAAGACACTCGAGCAGAAGAATATTGTGGGTTGAGAGGACTTGGGTGGGCATGAACAGTCCTGAATGGCCACTTAGGAGTCCCAGGTAGAAGAGGAACTAACTCTAAGGCAAACCTAGTGCTTTGAGGTTTAGGCAACTTCTTAGCAGAGGTTTTCTGAATCACAGCTGTTTGTTCACATGTTTAAATTCCACCCGATTCCCACATTTCACACCATCCAGATCCTCTTAGTGACCGAAACACAAGCATTGAAAGAGACATCTTTGTGCTCACCAAAATATCTTTTTATTTAGGAAAAAACCAGCAGCAGTTACTGAAGACAGTTAACATTGAAAGCATTGAGTGGTTACCTTCGCAGCATAATGCCTGTCATAGCTCATCTGACAGACTGATTATTCAAAGTCTGGTGCACCTACGGTTGGGAATCACATTGCAAGGCTTAGGGCTTGACACTAAAACTGCCCTGTCTGTCCACAGGAAGAATTATGCTAAATTCTGATTTCGCTTCACAATATTCCCGAGGTGAAAAGGTAATTCTGAAGAAGTAAAATGTTTATTTTGACATTGTGACTGATGTCTTCTACTCT
This sequence comes from Corvus moneduloides, assembly GCF_009650955.1. Lineage (NCBI taxonomy): Eukaryota > Metazoa > Chordata > Aves > Passeriformes > Corvidae > Corvus > Corvus moneduloides. The sequence goes on from NC_045476.1 coordinate 45,932,864, forward strand.
GTGACAGAAACATTAATAAAAGGCCTCACTAACTAGATGCTGGAAACTCCAGACCAAAGACATGTTTCTCTGAAACCTCTTTATTCTGGGCACGTTCTGTTTAGGCCCTTACAAAATCTCTACATTTCTAGAAACCAAGTGTATTTTTGTCTCTAAACAGCACAGTGGTGAGGAGTTTATATTATCACCTATAGCAGGAAAAGCTTTTTCACTGGACTTACCAAGAATACAAGAAAAAAGCTGAATTTCTCCTATTTCTTCTGGGTTTGTAGACCTGTTTACTAAGATCTAGTGGCACACCTTGTAACTCCTAGTTAGGTATTCAAAATTGTAGCATGACTACAAGTTAAATATAATTTGTGAAATATATGCCATATTTGATAAAAAATGCATGTAGTCAGAATCATATGATGATTTAATTTGCATAGATGTAAAACCGGAATTTATTATACACAACCTATATTCATAAAAGTAGACAGTCACCTGGTTTCTCTTCAGTGGTTTAATCTGGCAGTCCCTCACTACAGGCAACAGAATTTTTAAAAGCAGCCAAGACAAACCAGACACCAAGTGGAAGGAGAAAAGAACAGACAATGTGCAGGAAAAGTGGTTCACACAAATATTAATATAACTCCTTCAATCCTTTAAAAAATTATACTTTTAGACTGATGGAAGATGCAGACGGCAGTCAGGCAAAAGAGAAGTGAGTCTGACATCACTGATGCACCTGCAAAAAGTTGATCTTCCTTTCCAAAAAGCAAAGTTTTACAAGGAAATCTACAGGATGCACTTTACTTTTTTAGGTCATCCAAAGATCTCCTGTAACAGAGATGCAGAGCAGAAAACAGTTACCATCTTGGAGAGAAGCCAAATGGACTGAGGTACGGTGTAGCATCAGGGCCTGGAAACATGGGCCTTCACGGAACGATTGGAGAGAACTTAAGCCAGTCTGGAGACAGACAGATGAATATGTTATTATTGACATGATGCCCAATTCAGTAAACAAATTTTCAGAAGAGACATTCAAGTAGCAAGGTGATATAGGCCTGAGCTCAAGAGATTGGTGTGTAACCAACAAGCAGTAGAATAACCAAAAGACTGCAGAAAGGCACTGAAGATACATTCAGAAAAAGTCATTTATCTTCCACAGAGCCACTAGCAAGATAAAACATCAGAAAAGGTTGGGGTACTCACATTCAAAATACACACAGAAGGCTACTTCAGCATGGTTGTATCTGTTGACTACCATTTTCATCTACAACAGATAACATTTATAACTGATTGGAAAAACACAGTTACTCAAACCAAGTCTTAACATTTCATCAAGCTGCTGAGACATCCATGTATAGACCATGCCAGTATGCAGGTGTCTTTGCTATGTTCCACAAGCAATAACATATAAATAGTTTTCAAAACGTGGGCTGGAGTTTTTGTACGTTAAGAGGAAAAAAGACCCAAATGTTATTTTCAGTTTCTGACATGCTCAGCTTAAGCAAACCATGAAGAAAGCAAGCAATTATAAGGAATGCTACGTGGCATGTAGGGGTTTTCACTGATATAGCATTATCCATACACTAAAAGCTGGTGATAAGCCATACTTGATAATGTACATATTACTTGAGAAGAACGTAAGTATCTGAGTGCTACTGAGAGTTCTGTTGCTCATCTGTAATTTCAAGCTGAAGATGGCCTTCTCTGTCAACCATGGGTCAACATAACTCTCAAGTAGGCACAGGTTTCGCAGCGTTGCTTCTTGATAATGAACATTTCACTTCAAGCCCCAGGTAATATCAGATACAGAAAAAACCCCCACATATGTATGTATTTGGTTCCTGGGTCTGTGTGGATGCTTTTAACCCCACTCTACTCCTCACTGAACTTCACTTTCCACCCCTCTGTACTCATGTCTAAACATAAAGGTATTTACATGTCTGAAAGGAACTGGAAAGCAACTGTGATAATTCCCAGAGGATTTTAAAGCTCTTCTCACGCAAAAGCAACACATCATTATGTCACAGTAGCACTTCAATAAGAGGCACCTCAGGAAGGGCCTCTGACATAGTTATGATTAGCAGATTCATCATTTTCACTACCTCACTTGTAAAAGAAAGACTGGAACAGAAATATTTTCAGTTAGTATCATCCTACCCTGGAATCAGTTATGTCTGTAGGCCTTATAGAATGTGCCATCAATAACATGATCTTTGGACAAATGTACTTTCATGCATTGTTGGAAGTCCCTAAAACTGACGGGTCTTTGAAATCGCGTGTGTATCTGTTGTTCCTTGGCAGGTTCTAAATCCACAAATTCATGAGTGGCTTATTGTGATTCATATGCCACTTTCATTTTTGGCAGGTAATGCTAATGGTATTGGAGAATGACTATTTGAATGAGATCTGCACCCACTTCCCTCAAATCAGGACTCTAAAAATGCACAGAATGGAGCTGTCAGCATAAATAATAAAAAAAAAATTTAAAAAGAATGCGAACACTTATTCTGTATAGGGTTTCAACTGCACAGTTCCAGGCATCAGGGATGAGCAGGATGAACAGGACTTTCTGTAGTTCCTGTAGAAGGTTGGGCAAGCAAACATCTGGGGGTGGACACTGAGGAAGAGGAAATATCTACGTGTCAGTAATAGGAAAGTTATATTGTACACCTGCTTTTTAGGCATGCCATCTGTGCTCAGTCATACCATATAGCTTTGATGACATGCCACAGCTAAAGGACAGGCAATATATGTCTTGCTTCAGTGACATGAATGACACAACTTGGTAAAACTCACTGCTTAATGACATAAATCATAACTCTCAAGCACAGTATATGGTTGTTCCATATGTTTTTCAGTGTTTAGACCCATATTAGGGATTTTGGCACTAAAAGCACTGAAGGAGCATTATTGTGAAAACCAATTCACACTAGGTAAGCAAGAGCACCTTTTCTATACTAATGCTGGACTTCCCATCATATTTTGTTAGTCTGTAACTATACCATAACATTCAGCTAATATTGTTTACAGTAGCCTAATATCAAGCAATTCTATTCCCATTACTGCTCACAGTCTGATATTAAATATTTGTTTCCAAAGTAAACTGCCCAGTGTAGTTGAAAAGTATTACCACACTTTTTTTTTAAGCTGGATAAATCTTATCTTTTAAAAACAAAATGTGACCTTAAAAAAAACCATGTATATTTTGACTAATACACAAAGTTGATGAAAAATAAGGTTTATGTTACATTTCTATTTTAAGGAAGGATTTTCCATAGTGCATTTGAGGATCTTTAAGAGGGAGCTTGGTCTAAATTCAGTTCCAGTTCTGGATCTGGTCTTAAATCCATGTGTAGCCTCAGGCAAATGTGTTAATTTTCCCTTTTCAGTTTCCCTGCCTTTAAAGTGGGGATAACATGACTAACCCAAATACTTTAGCTGCAATTTGTAGCAATGAGTAACTTGATTATTAGATTTCTGAGACATGAAACATGATTATTATTAGGGTTTACTGACCAGCCAGTCAAAAATGTGATACAGATAAAGGAGATGGGTCTTTGACAATAGAAGGATGTAGGTTAGTCAGTCAGTCAGTTAGAGCAGCCCTGCAAGGAGGCGACTCCAGGGAGGGGAGAGTTGGACCTATAAAAGTGAGAATGTCCCCTCCGTACTGATTTCCTATTTATTTTCCTATTTATTCCCATGGTATCAAAATACCATAAAAAGCTAAGTCCTCTCTGGGAAATGAATAGGTCCAAAGCACTACAACAAATCAGCTGCAGGCAAATAAATTTTTATCTGTGTAAGTGAGCTCAATGTTATTTTCTAGTGGAAATGTCAGAATTGATTAAAGACCTAGCATTTCTATTTAAAATGAGAGAGTAGGGGATGATACATTTTAAACAGAGAAAAAGTCAGCAGACTGATAACATGGAGATAAAGGGGTGGCTTAATTTCTAGTGTTGTTGCAGTAAATTAGTACTCAACATATTGAGTCCAAATTTGCACCACTGTACCTAGTATAAATAGTAGTGCCTTTTAATAACTGTGACAAAAATACTCTCCCCACTGGCAAGGTCAATATTATTAATTGCTATTCCTATTATTAACCTTTGGGCTTGTGTATCCTCCATGGATTAATGATTATTCAATAACTGAGCTACAAGGTTAACCTTTTAATAGCAATTAATAGAAGGACATACTGCTGGCTAACTAGCAAAAGCAATGACGTATCAACTTCTTGGCCTTGGTCTTGTTTCATGCAAAGGTGCCTATGGGAATTGTACCTGTCAGTTCCCAGAGCTGAAAGAGAAAATCTGCCTCAAAGTCGAGACAAATAAAAGACGGAGATTGGGCCGACATCCGAGGTCCCCTCTCCCATCAGTTTCCTAGGGAATAAGAAACAGCCTCAGCTTTCAGGGAAACCTGCACTCATTGCCAGGGTCATTCTCCAGGAAGTCCACTTCCAAATCCTGCATCAGTGAAGAGGGGAAAGAAGGTCTTAAAAACAAAAAAAGGAGAGAAAAGTACTTCCTCTAGGAGAAGTTTCACGAATAAAGGCGATTCTCAAACAGCGTTACGGAGGAGCACGTGGCGCCAGGTGAAACACCGGGCAGAAGCCCCAGAGTGATGCGCGGCGGGGCTCGGCCCCGCTCCCGGCCCGACGGGGCAGCAGAGCTGCCGGCGGGCCGAGGCCTCCGGGGGATGCCTGTCCGCACCCGGGAATCCCCAACCCGCGGAGGCCGCCAGCGCGGTAGCGGAGCTTCTCTCCCTCAGCCACTTCAAATCGCGGGTGGCCGTGGGGCGGCTGCCTGCCCGAAAGGGGCTGCTGCCGGTGCTCTGGGAGTAGCGGCGAGGGGTGGCCAGAGGGCGCGGGGGCAGCTGTGGAAATAAAGGAGCGGGGGAAGAAGCATGGAGAGAAGGGGGGAGAGGGGGGTAGGGGCGCGGTGCCGGGGGAAGGCAATGCGGGGACAGTGGAGGGTTTCGACCCGAGTTGCGGGGGGTAGGGGGTCGCGGCAGGGATGGACACACGCACACCACCATCCCCCGGCACTTCCACCAAGTCAGCCCCACCGCCCCGCGTGGCCGGGAGCCGCTGGAGGGAAGGAGCCGCCGCGCACACACACACAGACACACGCCACCGCTGCGCTCCAGCCGCCGCTCGGTTCTCCCCCCCTCCCACCGCCGCCGTGCAGGCAGGAGGCAGCGGGCGCGGAGCCGAGCGGGCGGCGCAGGGCTCGGAGTCCCCCGGCCCCAGTCGGACCGGCCTCCAGCGGCCGCGCTGCCCCGACGGCACCGCCGCCCCCTCCCCGGGGGCAGCGCGCACCTCCCCGCCCGGAGGAGCCGTGCGAGGCAGCGGGCGGGGGAGCGCGGGCACACACACACACTCACACACATATACACACACACACGCAGGCACACCCGCACAGACACACGCAGGCAGAGGCAGGGCTGCCCCACGCCGGTACCTTGCTGCCCTGGTGTTTTCCGTCCGGGCTCCTCCTTGCTGAGGCAGCTCGGGAGCGGAGTCGAGCGGGCGGGTGCGTGTGCGTGTGTGTGTGTGTGTATGTGCGTGCGTGCATGCGTGTGCCTGTGTGTGTGTGCGAGAGCGAGCGAGCGAGAGAGACTCTCCCCCCTCCTCCTCCTCCTCCTCGCTCTCCTTCCTTTAAACGCCCACTCCTGATGGGTGAAAAGACAACTTGAACTTCAGTGCAATTAACTTCGCCGGCGCCTCGGAAGCCGGAGGTGTCGCCGGCCTCGCCCGCCGCGCTCCCATGAGTGAGTCGGTCCCGCTCCTTCGGCGTCGCTCCTCGGGGACGTGGGGGACGGGGGGGGACGGGGCCGTGCCGGGGGCACCCGCCGCGGCGATTTACCGAGGCCGGCTGTGCCGGCCCGGGAGGGCGGGTGGGAGGGAGGCGCAGGGCGGGTGGCCGCGCTTGGCGCTGCCGCTGCCGGAGCCTCCCGGCCGGCACGGGCTCACACCTGCCGCCGCGCCGCTGCCGGTCGCCGGCCCCGCTCCGGTCCGCTCCCCTGCCCGCTGCCGCCTCACCCGCCACCGGCACGGGGGTAGTGGGGGGAGGTGGGGGTGGGGGCAGAGGGAAAAAACCCAGAAGTTTGGCAAAGTTCTTACCCAGCCCCGCGCGCCTCCCGGCAGCGGCGGGCGCGGGGCGGCGGCGCCCCCGACGGCGCGGGGCGAGGCGGCGGGCCCGGGGGGTCGCGGGCAGGGAGGGGGGGTCTCGGGGTGGCGCTTCCGCGGGGCGCGGGGGTTGCGCGGGCGGCCGAGCGGCGATGGCTGGCCCAGCCGGGGGCGCGCCCGTGGCGGTGGGTGGCACGTCCCCCCCGCCCGCCCGCGGCACGACCCGGCGCTGCCGCTGTCACAGGGAGTAGTGCCAGGAACTCGTCTCTGTGCTCCAGGATTTTATTTTTTGATTTTTCCGCTCCGTCTCCGAACCCGCCACCCGAGGTTTTGCTAAACCCTCGCCCCTTTGTCGCCGTCTCCGCCGGCTGCCGGGGGAGCGCTCCTGACAGGCACCTGCCCGACCCGGAGTTTTCCTCTGCCAGTCTCCAGCTTTCTCTGACTGCGGGAGAAACTTCACTAAAATCTAAGTTTTCTGAAACACTTTGCACCAGCTCCTGAGCTGGAATGAGTTTAAACTGAGGAAAGCTCTCCGCTGGTTTTAGTCCGTACAAATGAGCGCAGCGCTTCTGCGAAAATTCACAAATTCAGATGCAGAGACTCCAGGGCGTGTGATCTGGAGGTGCCCTTTCATTCTGGTCCGTGCTGCTTGGGTGGGAGTTAGCAGCGGCCCCTTATTTCTACTTTGTATTATTTTGGTACAGTGCATTCATATATTTGTCTGCTGTAGTCTGCTGGCAAACATTAGCATTCAAGCTTACATTTTTGACAAATGTGCAGACAGGAATAGCATGAATAGGCATCTTAAATATTAACAACCTAAGCATCTGTTGTGAAACAAATTTAATATATTTACTCTGTTTTTCTCACATTGTTAGAAAAGGTTACAATAAGTGTAAAATTTCAGCTGTAGTTAGCACAAGGAATGCTTGGATATTTCACTATCTCTTCAAGCATTTAACACAATCACCAGATAGAAATGTGTCAAATCAGGCGCACTATTCAAAAACAACTTGAAACTGTAAGCGTAGAGTGTATAGACATGAATATAGGATGTTCTTTGCAATTTCTATCTTCTAATTACTCTTCAGCGCTATTTGTAGAATTTGAGAGTGTTCTTTCCAGTCCCGTACTCCTATATGCTCTTTAATATGTTTATACATACACTCATTTTCTAATTCACTTTCTATTTGAGATTGTTATTGGTATTACCTTGCTTTTCAAATCAAAGCAATGGTTTTGCAAGGAAATGTGAAATAACATAGAGTAGGTAAAAAAATGAGCAGACAGAAAATGCAACGTGTTCACATATAAGCATGCATCAGAACAGATAGGGTACACACATAATAAGGCAATAGAAGAGAAATTAAAATCCTTGGCTAGTATGCTATGTATGCCCACTCTTCAGTACAGCTAGTAGAAAAGAAACAACTGACTCCAAGGAATTCCTCTGTCCCTGTAATAAAACTGTTCAGAGTACAACAAGAGCACAGAAGAGCGAAGCCTCCAAAAAGGCTGTAGAGTTATTTCAGGAATCAGTGCATTCCTTCCCTTTTTCCCACAAGTTCAAATATGTAATAAATAAGTCCTTTGTATGCAAAATAGTTTACTAGAACAAAAAATATTTAAATGAAATGCTTTTTGTGCATGAATTTTGAAAAACTGGCCATTTCCTTTTTATACTCTTTGTTCTTGATACTTTAAATAGCAAAGTAACTCTCGCAGTTTCCCTTCTCTTGCTATTTTAGCGACTCATGAATCCTAACCTGCTGTTGTGCTCCCGAGAAAGCAGTGTGAAGCAGAGTCAATCTGTAACTCACTGATGGGACACAGTGCTTTGGCAGTATCAGAAGCTGAGAGAGGCTGCCACGCCAGCCCCAGCTTGTACGCGAGCAGGGCACCTCTCTGGTTTGCAGCGTAGGCCCAGCAGGTCAGCGGATGAGCACCTGCCCTCTGTGGCTGCGCTTCCCAAGGCAGGGCAGGCAGTGCCAGCCCTGCCTGCACCCCTGCCAGCATCCCACAGGCACCAAGCACCACGTTCAGCTCTGCTGGGGACATGGGCACATCTACCCCTGCAGCACTAAAACCTCTTTAGAGAGGTTTCTCCCATGTTACAGGTTTGGGATAGAGAAGGGTTTACATGTATGCAACTACCTTTTAGAAGATAATCATTGAAGTCTGGTGTTCTTCTTAAAAAAAACCAAAAAACCAAACAAAAAACCCCCCACCAAATCTTTAAAATATATCAACTACTTGATTTTTTCAAAGTATTGTCACCTTTTTAATTTCATCTATTTTTTTAAATCTAAGTATTGTCAGAGGAATTTGTAGTAATTCCTTAGGTATCCAGCTGTATTTGAAAAAAAAAATTAAGGAGCTTACTTTATTAATAAAATATTTTGTAATATATAGGAAAATACATTAAAGTAGATTTCTGAATTAAAACTGGAGGAAATAGGACTTCTGAAATGTTTTAGTCATATTTCTAGGAACTATGGTATTTTAACATAGACTCTAGTGAAGCATTTTATTGCCTTCTTGTATACAACTGCCATTGCTCTCTCTAGATATATTTAATATATATCCAGTGAAGCCACAAACTTTCCTTCTACAACAGTTTAAACACATCTGGAACATTTTACTTTCTTATAATTTATGTTAATAGATGTAGAGTGTATATACAATCTTCTCAGACATCATTGCTTTTTCCAAAGGGGAATTTTTTTACTTTCAGTCAGGGAATATATTTATAAGAACAAAATAACTCAAAGTATAGGCAATTCTATATATCATTTTATTTTCTGTTATATTAGGTTGATTATATAAAGCTTTCATTTAGAGCGATGGGATGGTGAAATTACAGAGGAGTGATTGGCTTTTGTTTTTTCAAATGGCTCGAGTTGAGGGCTGCAAAAATGAATGTTTTTGGTAAAGTTCTTTGAGTACATAATATTTTTCACAGAATTCTGACAAATTAATTTGATAGAAAAGCCACAAGTCTCTTAGCCAGGTAAAATGGAAGTTCTGTTTTTGCCGTTATAGGCATCAGGCTTCAGTAATCTGCTCCTCTTGTGGAATGAACACTTTCTACTTAAAGCTATCATGCACCTACTGTTTATTTACGCTGCATTAAACTGACAGCACGGCAATCAGAGGAAAAAATATGGCTTACTTTCCTGAAGTAAACACTAGTTTATAGGTTAGTGCCTGTATTTATATTCCTGTCGCCACTAAATAATGGCTGTCTCCATTTTAATATCTACCTGTGGTGTTACCCAGGGCAGCTGGCTCTTCCTTGTTTAAAACAAGGGAAAAAGGAAGGGGAGGTTAGGAAGAGAAGAAAGTTTTTTTATCATTCCACTCTACGTGAAACTTAATAGAAAAGTGATTCGGTATTCCTTTCTGTGGCATGCCAAAGCCAGTTTTAAAGACATAGTATTCAGTTTAACTTGGTGTAATTGAATTGCATCTCAAACAGGGAAAACAGAATTCCTTAACAGTATTTGTCTATCCAAGACACTGAAATTGTATATTCAGGCAATGGCAGATTAAGGGCAGAAGCATTTTATTAATAACTGAAAGCACATATGTGTGTGTGATGAAAAATGTTCTGCAAATCTGTCACTATGCAATCAAGTGCATTTTTTAAACTTTAGTTGTCACAAAGTTGCTACTGATTCTAAAAAAAAAAAAAGAAAAAAAGCAAGAAGTAAAACAGTTTGACGGTTAAAGAGTAACTTACAGTTCTTACTGCCTGTTATACGGAAATTTTGCAACTTTATAAAGTCCATGTCAGAAAGCCCTGTTGATGGTACTTTCAATCTTGGACTAATGAGTCCAAGTAGCCAGTGTTTGAACTGAAGATAACAACAGTCAGAATAACCCACAGTTCGCAAAAAGCTTCTCTAAATTCTCTGTTGAAGGCTTCCATTAATAACCTTTACCTGAGAGGTTCATTTCTTCCTCAGCTTCTGAAAGTATTATACTTAACACTAAGTTGGCTTGTTGGTCAGTTCCCTTGGCTGTGGTATCATGAACTCTCAACAGCCCAGACCACAACTTGTAACTGTTACTTCCAACAGGATATAGTCTGATGTTCTCTTCAGAAATGCTGGTGTTTTCGAATATTTGCCATCCTGTGGCATCTGAGCTTACCACAATTATCACCAACACTTCATTTCTTAATGGGTATCCATTCTATAGCTTTGCAAATGTCAACTTTCTAATGGTTTCCGCACGGCATTGCTCTCAGTAGGTGTAAGTCTTGATAGAGATTAATTTTAAGGAGACTTGCCAGCACTGATCTTGTACATATGTTCTGATCTGGTCCTTGTGCCCTGTACCAGTTGTAATCTACTCTTAATCTGTTTTATCTGGTGCAGTGTACTAGGAATGGCATAGTAATAGTAGAGTACAGTAGTAGAGTGTAGTAACATACCTCAGGCACCGTCTGAATTCTAAATATTTCCTTTTAAACTTGCTGAGCCTGACTTTGCTCCCATGCACACTGCTGTGTCACTGCAGAGCTTAGTTTTCACTGTTCTTGTAGAAGATCAACATTAGGTGTTCAGACAGGCTGAGGGGCAAATTAACACTTAGTATTTGTGCCAAGGTCCACCTTGTAGCTATTTATTTAGAACACCAACACACAGCAGTCGCTTTGGAGATTGATTTCCTTGTGAGACCCTGTGCATTTGTGTATGCTGGGATTGGGACTGTAGGACCTGCTCTCAGCAGAGTGTAGGCTAGCTGCTGTCTCTGAGCTGTTGTAAAGCATGGCTGGTGACACCTCTGCACAGCTGTAGGTTCACAAGAGTTAGCTCTCGCCACCTTGTGCTTCGCTGTTGTGAACTGCGGGTTAGAAGAGAGGCAGAGGAGTCTGCTGGCCTGCAGATGGGCCTCAGTCACCCCAGCTGCACCTGGGTGCAGAACATCAGGATGGGCCACGTCTGTCAGCTGTGTTGGCCTTACATAACTTCCAGCCACTATCTGCTCTATCTCTTTCCCGTGGCACATTATGACATGATATGACCTGAGGAGATGAGGGAGGTGCTTTAAACCTCAAGTGCATCTCATCTTCCCAGGATCCTGCTCTGACAGGATTTATTTGGCCAGCAGCAATCGTTTGTGGGTCATTACACTTGCTGTTCACTAGACAAAGTGGTGATGTGCTCAGATCACATATACTTGGGGGACTGTCTCGTACTCTTTTCTGGTGTCTGGACTCCTGGTTCTGGTTTCAGCCCTGAAAAAAAATGTGTGATTTTGGGTTAATAACTGTCCATGCCATGTTTGCCATCCTTAATGCTGTAACCCTGATTTTGAAAATGCTCAGCACACAACTTCATATGAAAGAAAAGGAAGATGCAGCACACTATTCTTTTATAAATGTGGCCTTAATATGCTCCTGGTTTATTTACCCAGCTACAAAATTAGTAATATACGTGTTTCATAGAACACTGAAGGATTAAGTAATTCTTTATATTTGTAAATCAGTCCTAGAGTGGAAAACATTTTCAGCACAAGTGCCAAGAATCGCTGCTCTGAACTCAAACCTACATGCAAAGGTATGAGAAAGGTATTTCCTTTTCAGTAACTGCACTTAGAATGTGTGTCTGGTCATAATAGCCAGGTAATTAAAAACATTTTCAATGAAAAGGAAGAAAGTTCTAAATTTCATACACACCCCATGTTCCTACTTCTATTACATTAAAGACAGAAAAGAGAGGAGGGAAAGAGAGTGGGAGAGAGCGTGCATGCACGCAAGCTCTCAGAAAGACCAAATGCAAAAAATGGAGAGAAATTGCAGACTGAGTTTTAAAATGTTTATAATCAAAGATGAAATTAATAATTTTGTGGAAAGCAGTATTAGAAAGATTTTAAATCATTAGCGCTTTTCATCATAGGTGGGCTTCCTTGATAAATGTAAGGAGTCTCAAGAATAATTAAAGGCATCTTAAAACTTAAAAATGACAGTTCTAGCTTCTAAGGATTCATTGTAATGTAATAATACTGTATGCTTTTTGGTGTTACTTCTGCACTAGACATTTAATTACAGTCTTTGTGAGACATGTTATCTGTATAGTAACCAGTGCATAAAAAGAATGATATTTACTTTTACATACAAGCTCTTGCTTGCCAGCTTTCTTTTTAAGATTATAGATTAAGATCTTCAATCCAGAATGTTCATGACTTCAATGAAAACAACTTAATTTGACACAATTTTGGGGAGGAATGGAGCATTTATTGTAATAGTACTGCTTCTCTAGTCACACTTTTTGCAATAATATTTGACCTGCTGTTTAGCAGTAGGTTTTTTTTCTGTGCAAAAGCGCAAACTCAGCGTTTCTTTGCTTGTTCAAAGGGTAGATTTTAGAATATCAAATGAAAAAGCAGGTTTAATTTTTATATGGAGAAGTAAGATTTTAAAAAGCTTCTAAGAGTAGTTTGGTAGGTTTTTTACAGGTACATGTTATTGCTGAGAGGAAATTTGGAGCTTGCTTTTGCTATGTCAGATATTGACTATTGTCTGAAATTTACACTGGATAATATAAATTCATGGGGTACATAGCTTGGTCCACCCATCGCTGTGGAAAAGTGAGTACATTTGCAAAAAGGTGCATAAAATTAGTTTTTCTCTTGATACACTTCCAGATTCCCCTATTGTGAAAAGTGCTTCTCAACATACTGAACTTCCCACAGTTCCTAGGTTCCGCACTGCCGTCTTTGCAGGATGAGGCACAAGGGAAACCGCATCCAACAGTTTTAAAGCAGAGCTTTTCAATCGATAATATGTATCATACATCTTCTTTTGGGTCTTGCTTTTCATTTCTTATCTAGGAGTTCTGTGCAGGAACTGTACGATATAGGTTTTGAGCCCCTAGTTTCAGTGTGCTTTGTAAGAAAATCTCACAGTAAAGTCAATCAGACAAAATCAATCTCTATCCCATTGACTGTATTTTATTGACTTTCTTTTTCCTTTTTTCTTCACCTGACTCACTGAATACCTTAATCATTTTCACCGTTCCTGATGAATTTCATTATAATCTTCTTAAGGCAATTTTGCAGCATGTTTGTATTTGAAACTTGTGATTCCACTACTTTATTTGGGCTGCAAGCCCTACAAGGAACCGACTTCTGCATTGCTGCTTAAAATGACAATTAGGATACTCATAGGTGTAGTTATTGTTTTCTAAGCATTCCAGAAGAATTTTATAGATACCATGCAAGAGAATTGAACCAGTAGAATTTCTTTATATGTTTGGCAGGATGACAGATACGCCGTAAGAAGCATTATACTGTCTGATAAATTGCATTACCAAGCACTATTTCATATAGGTTCTGTCTCTTTAAAAATGCAGTCTCCTCTATTTGCCCTATTAATTGTTGATATGTTGCCATCCACGAGACAAAAATTAGAGCTGTAATTAAATAATCATGTGATGCTCCTTAGTGCCAGTGAGAGCAAACTCATTTTTCCAGGCCCTGATGGTCACTGATTATTGTATTACTACTGGCTTGCTTTATTTTTTTTTAATGGCTCTATAATGCTGGGTTACCTAACCACTGCCCTTCTTTTCAAAATTAAAGGAATTAAAGAACATTAAGTCTCTTAATTGGCCAGTGGTCTATGGGGGCGCAAAGTAGTCATACCTTCTCTGCTTTTTGGTCACTCAATTGGTTCTACTGGGAGAACTACATCAGTGGTGTGGTTGCATGCCATTTAATTTACACTGGTGTTTTGGCTGGGATGGATGCATATAGGGAATGCCAGGAGAATTACAAAAGGAGCAGGGTATTAAAATTCAGAAATGATTAAAATTGAAATAAAAGGATGCTGCTGCTTTGCCAGTACTCTGGCAGTCATAATGACACATAGAGATTAGTTTCCACCTTCATCTTTTCCTTCTTTCTCATTTCCTCTTGTTTATTGTTGACACATTTTCCTTATGTCTCTGCTTCTCAGCACTTTTTTTCACTGTTATATATTCCTACTTTTTCTCTTTCCTTAAGCATGGAGAAGCTTACTTAACCTTATTATAACAATAACAGAATAGGTTATTAATATTTAATATGCACATGATTAAAATTTCTCTCTTAAACATAGGTCAGCTCTATTATTAACTGACATGTTATTTTTCATTAAAAAATTTTTATTCTGCCCTTACGGTTTCTCAAACACCCTTTACTTTGGTGGTGATTTAACACATAATGTTTAGAAAACTGTGTTAGGCTAGTGAAAAAAAAGAACTTACCAGTCATGGATAATCAATTATGCATGAATTCAGATATAACAGATGGAAACTGGTGAGTTAAAGTTTCTCTTTAGCTTCGTGATTTTTTTGTTTTGTTTTTGTGACACCTGTCTCTTATGTATAGATAAACATCTAACATAGCATACTGCTTTTCATGCGTCTTTGTGTTTTCTGTTTTTTGGGTTTGGGGTTTTTTGGTTTTTTTTGGTTTTGTTGGTGTGGCATAAACTTATTTTCCCCTGTTTATAACTTACTATTTTTAATTTGTTTGTCTATGAGCATTTCTATACTGCCTGCCTTTTCTAGGGCTGGAGTGTCCTGTGATGAAGCCAGCATTTAACCTTCTAATAAACTACACAATGTAATTTGACCTTAAAATTGTGTCAGCATGATATTTTAAATTATAGGAGTTCATTTTTGCCTTCAGCTGCTCATGGACTATAGTGTTATGACATTAAAGCAACAGGGTAGACTGCAGCTGGGCATATGTATTCATATATGCATATACGCACATTCTTGTGATTGTGATACTTATATAGGTGTTCCCTCCAAAGGCATTAATTAAATTTCTTTCAATCATTTGACAGTGAAATAGATTGCTTTATTGCTTTTTGTTAAAAAGTTCAGTATGGACTGAGTGCAATACTTCTTTTGGTCATGGAAAGATTTTTACGGAACCAAATCAAGCAAAAAAGACAGTAACACTTTGTGATATTCCCACAGCAATGACCACTTGGTATTAAGTAAATGAAGAGCTGAATATGTTTTCTTTTTCTTTTTACACAAAAATATCTAAAATTAGAGTTTTAAGCATGGGCTTAGATGTGAGATGAGTTTATGCATAGTTCATTCATGGCAGCATATTGAGCGATTCTTGTATTTGAAGGTGTCCCGTGTTTGAAAAATATGGGGGTGAGTTGACTTGGACATTATTTTTCTATGTCTGCAATAATTTGGAGCATTTCTTCACCTGGCCCCACCCACTTTGGAAGTGGCACATTTGCAGATGCGGTGCAGAGAGATTTTCCATCTGTATACCTATAAAGGAAAAATGAGTTGACAGAATTCACTGCATCTTTCATGAGCATAATATTCCAAAACTTCTCATAAGCATCTTACCAACATTTGTGAAGGAAAAAATCTAATACAGGAAGGAGTTTTTAGTATAATCTGCCAGAAGCAAATTACAGAGAAGAGAGAGACCTTTCCCCACAAATTTTTGTATTTAACGCAGGAACTAACTTTTACACACCTGTTAAAGCATTTTCCTCAAGTGCTTTCATGAGTATAAATTACTATCATAAATATTAACCTAATTTTGCCCTAAAAATACTATATTCTAGTGAGTTTCCAACTGCTGCTCTCCGTCTCAGTTTGTTTCCATTGCAGCCACTTAGCAGGAAATCTAGAAACATAGTTGCTTCAAGCAGATAAATACATCAAATACTCGAATACATTTTTGTTACTTTTTTTTTTTTTTTTTTTTTTTTTTTTAAATCAGAACAAGTATTTTTAACATTTTTGGGGTGCGGAGTAACATTTTGAAGTTATTTGCTTTGTGTTGTTTGCATTAAACTAAGCATACTCTGACACTTACATAAATGACCTTTATCTTAGTGGCACTGCATATGTTAAATCTTTTTTACTAAGCACCTGGAAATATTAACAGGTATCTTGTTCCTTAAAAGAGCTGTGAATATTAACAGCTAATTGCTCCTGAAAAGAACTGTGAAAATCTCATTCATTTTGTCTTTGTAACTGTGAAATCATCTGAGTTTGAGATTGGAAGGAGCCTTAGAAGAAAATGCTAATTTGGCCAAAACCACCAGCTTTCAATGTTTTACACCAAAACCACACATTTTGCATGTATTTTATGTACAATGAATATTGACTCCTGTCAAGTTTGGCTGTAATTAGATGCACAGTTTTACTTAAAAGGTTTTGAACCTTAGCAAAAGTGTAGCAGAACCTGGGCAGAGTTCTGAGTTAATAATGAAACTGGAAACAGGACATTTCATGTGGTTTTGTGTTTCATAATGAAAGTTAGAACATAGTTCAATTCATCAATCAGTTCTAACCATTTCCTTCGACTAAAAACTCTTCCATGTTTTCAGTTTGTGTCAGTAGATTTTTATTTGTACTATCAGGTCAATGACAGAGATGATTCTCCTGTTGATGAAGAATTCCTATGCAAGAACTCACTGTGGTTTGAGCTCAGCAGCAGGAACATCTAAGCTCCAGATAATAATACTTGAATAACCCTCTGCAGGGCCAAGTGCAATGGTTCAGATGCTTTCTACCATAATGCACAGCTTTGCTTGGGCTGTGTGAAATCCATCCTTACCTGAATCATTAGATCAAATTTCTGCATTCCTAAAAGCATACTAACTGGGATAGAAGCACAATGGCTGGAAGTGAGGGAAAATGAGTCACAAAATGGAAAAAAGCAGAACCAGTCAAAAAATTGCAAACAACATTGCAGAACACTTTGGAGATAACTTGGTGTAACTTTCCTTTTAACAAGTAAAAATAACAGGAACTATGGCTTTATATGTCTAGGGATCATCATTTACATACTGTTAAATTAATAGAGCTTCTATTCAGACACATCCCCAAAATAACCACTTATCAACTGACTGTTTTAGGTAAGAATTATATGCCCATCTCATGCCTAGGAGTTATCTAGTGCTGTGATGATGAGGGCTTTAACAGGAACCACTCTTTTTTTCATCTCTCAGTGTCCCACATTAAACATCTTCACATGAAAGACCTAAAAATTATATGTCTGGGGAGAAAGCTGTGAAATTAGTGACCTGCTGAACATACATTTATGACATGGGAAACTTGGCTGATCCTAGGATGCCAACTTTCCTCCTTTCTTCCAGCTGCCTAATTGCATTAAATATTATTATATAAAGCTCTATTGCATTTTTTTTATTTGTTCTTTTTTGTGGAAGTAGTTGCCACATGGAAATTACGAGCATGACTCATCAAGGTCCTGGTCTAGTGTTAAGGATGGAAGAGAATATGATCTTCAAAATGCTTTTTTTAAAGCCGAAGCTTTTTATTTGAAGTGGTTCTGAAATCCACAGTCATAAAACATACTGGCTTGTATTAAATAGCATATATATAGTGTTTGTGGGAGTTGATGTCCTACTATAGATAGCAAAAAAGTGAACTCTGTCCACATAGCAGGCAAGAGGACTGTGCAAACTACAGAGTAAGATTTATGGGATTAAACATTATTATTGATTGCTGTGATCTTTTATGGGAAAGTGGGCACCTCTCTATTACAACTTTAAGAAGCTAAGATTTCTTGTGGCAACTGGGGGTGAAAGACTCGCTATTCTCATTAGTGCTCTTGTTCACCCTTCAGTACATCACGCCAAACAGATTTGTTGGATTTTACTCCATAATTTTCTTCCAGCATTTTGCCTCTCCATGACTCACCAAGGGGTGAACTGAAATAACTGTTGGGGCCACATCTGCAAAGTATGTATTTACTTCAGTTGCACAAGCATCTTAGTCAAAACAGACATACAGCTATGAAATGCCTTGCACAAAATGGTGCAGTAGTTTGACTAAAAGTAACGTGTTTTATCCAAAATCATATTTTGCATATTCTTATTCAACTCTATTTTAAAAAAAGATTCTGTGATTGAAGTACATTGCAGATAATGTTTGCAGGAGTAAACGAGCCTCGTCACAGAGGCAATCAATAGGGAGATGTCTGTTTGTATATGATTTTACATATCTGCAAGCTAGCTGAGACATCCAACTACAAAATGCTGCACCATGGGACACTGTGTAGATATCTGATACTTCCCAGGGGGCTTGGGGTCTATAAACTAATGAATGCACTACATGTAGCCATATATGTAGGTTTTTCACCTCTGACGAATATGGTAAGGATAATTTACTTCACTTAATAACCAATTAAGTGCAGTTCAATACAGCTGACTATCGTAAGTTAAATATTCATTTTACGTAACTGTTTCAGGACATGGTGTGTGAGAGAACACAAACGAGCAGAAATTGCTCATGCAAAATGTGAGAGGGGACGACAGCTTGTGTGCGATGCCTTTCAGTGCTATGAATTTCATTTCATAGCACTTTTGCTTTTTGACAGGCATCCTATCCAGGCTGGGGCAGGTTGCAGTCAAAAAAAATCTAGGTTGGTATGTAACTTTTGAGTTCAGCGTGGGGGATGTCACAGAATGCTTGTGATTCACATTGTGTGGCACTGGATTCTTGGGTCGTATGTAAACTGAGATTGCCGCAGTCAGGTTGGTTGAAGCATTTGAGCGGTGTCAGGCAACTATTGTTGTTCAGGCAAAGCGAAGGGAAAGTTAGTCTGAGGAGACTGAAAAAACAACTTCAGTCAGAGGTACAAAACGTGTAGAGCTGCAGGACCGCATTGGCACAACAGCAGTGACTGTGCGGAGGTTTGCACAGGTGAGAAAAGACTGTAGGGTGCATCCTTCCCCTTCACCCACACTTCTGTCTAACCCACGTGGCTAGTAGGCACAAAACCTCCGGGGAGTCATCCACCTTCCGGCCACAGATGTTTACCTTCAGAAAGCCACAGAATGGTATTGTCATTGCCTTGCTGTCCAGCAGTTACCATTACCCATAGATGTGCACCCATCGCACCTTGCAGTGGAGGAAATGCATTCAAATCCCCACCGAAGGGAGTTTCCCAGCAGTCCCTCTGCTGCTGCACAGCTCTGCATCACCTCCAGCACGGGCTGGTGCTTACGGGTTACCCAAAGGGCTGCAGCATTGTCAGAAGTACATATGAGTAAAAGCCAATCAGTCTGATCTCCCCAAAGAAATCTGATAAAAGAGAATACACAGCCATGCTGGTTTTGCTCTGCTGCCAGGTCATTTCTGTTTGCACTGCACAAGAGCCAAGCCTCAAGATTTGGGCCCATATTTCCTAATTTATTTTGAACAAGAAAATATTGGAATAGAGACCTTAGGAGGCACTGAGGCAGCATGCCACACTGGAGAATTTGTTTTGCTTTGCAGCTACTGAGACTGCTGCTTGAGAGTTAATTCACCATGGGGTTGAAAATATGCAGCCCAACTTTTTAAAATATTTGTCTTATTTCAACATAAGCTAGTGCAAAATGCATTTATATATCATAAAAACAGTGCAACAACTTTATTAAGGATTAATAACCTTTATTAAGCATATATTTGCCTGCTGTATGTTGACTAGAAGCTATGAAAAATGTGATGTTACTATTGCCGCATGTTTAAATGATTGCCTGCATATGTATCCATGACAATATCTATTCATCTTCTGTTCTTTATATATGTTTTTATTATAAATATCTTTATTCTAGCTGAACATTTTAATATCAAAGTTGAGTGCAAATTGGAATAGGTCAAATGAAAATCAGATATCTGTATCTTGAATTATTTCCAAGTAGTTCGGTATTGATAAGAGATATCTGATTGTTGTCTATCTGTCAAGACGTAGCAGCCTTCAGTAATTCGTGCTTTCTAGTCAAAGCAAGGGTTCCACACTCAGCTTTCCAAGTCTGTAGTAAATACTTTACCAGGCATAAGTGGTGTATGGGAGTTAGATTAATCCATGTGGTAGGGAGTTTATAAGGTTTAGTGCATATATGCAATTTCAAGAAGAGTTTCTTTTCCATAATCATTTATTCTCAAGCATAGGAAGCATATGCATGATTATATAATTAACAGAATATTTGTTTGTCAGTGTTTGGTTAGTGTGCGTAATAATATCATTATTAGGCCTTCTGTGCTCCTGTATTATCAGATTGTTATCTCCCTGCTTCTTTAATTCACCATCTCTGCTTTTTAGATTAATCACTTTGTTTTAATCCAAACGTTTTTGTTTGTTTTTTTTTTTTTTTTACCATGAACAGAATGATTTGTGAACACCAAAGCAAAAGTTATTTTAGAAGATTTAATCTTTTGTTATTGTTTTTTGGTTTTGTTATTGTCATATCTGGTAATCATTTTTTATAAGGTGGTATTTTAGTCCCACATCTTGTTCCAGATCATATTTGCTCTATTCTAATCAGCTCTGCATCTCTTAAATTATCTTCAATGTCCTTTTCCTCCATCATGCTGCAGGCAGCATACTGCCAGCTGAAACTCTCACATCCTTCATGATTTTCTTCTTTAGTGGTCAGTCTTGCTTACTGCTGAAGTTTAAGTTTACTTTATCAGGCTTTTCTGAAAAGGTTGGAACAATAATACATTGATATTTTCCGTTTTGCCCAGAAAGTTTGAATTCAACTAGTTAACACAGTTTTTCTCCAAGTATTCAAATGTATTGGAAAATATATATATATATTTAAGAGTGGACTGATTGATACTCTATCTTGTTGAAAAAAGAATAGTTTCTAAACAAACAACCTGCTAGACAGTTACCCCTTGATCATATGTTATGGAAGATGTCATCTACATCTTCCCTTGTTTTTCTTTGTGAAACATGTTTCTTTGGTTTTGGGTTTTGGTTTTTATTTTTCCTTTTCAGCTGTCTCAGTAATGATCTTAGTAACCCTTTTCAAGACACACAACATAGGTACAAATTTTCATGTTTCATACATATGCCACCTCCACTTGCTCTGCTTTGAATAATAGTATTATGTAACACTGTATTCATTTTCCAGCCTTGCATTTCTTTGCTTCTGAGATTATAATCTATTTTATGCACTGCAGAATATGATAAATATTTCATGCATTTCCACCCTATTACCATTTTCTTTTTCCTGCATGCCCCTATATGCTGTTTGTGCTTATTTTAGTAACATCAATGTGATTCCTTACCTAGTCTTGATGTATTCCTCTTCTTTAATAATATGTGCAGTGCAAAAATTTTCTCTTTACAGATTTAAAGATTTGCCCCTTTTGTGTTCAGAGGCCATGCTATTTTGTGTATTACAGAAGTGGTATTAGCCTTCTCACTGACTTACTTTTGCTGCTGCCTCATGTTTGTATTGTTTTTGTTGTCAGTTGTTTTAAAGTTACTGCCCTAAACATTTTGGTTATACCTGTCTATGCAGCAATTCATGTTTTCTTTGGTCGATGATGCAACTTTCCCTTCAGACACAGGCTATTCAAACACTGTGCATTTTATCAATAAAGAAGTTTAATTTTTCTCTTATCTCGCAGCTTGTACAAACTTGTTGCTTTCAAGTTTGGCTAGTTGGGTTACTTTTTTTCCAAGTGCATGATGGGAAAAAGCCATGTCTGTCTCGCAGTTACTTATTTTGTCAATACTTTACCACCTTTAAGCTTTCATCTTTCAGGGATGGCTTTCGGTCCCGCGCTGCGGACTCGACACAGGGACAGTTTTGTGGCGAGGGGATGTGGCATCTCGCCGTCCCGAGCCCGGAGCGATGTATCGCTCTCACCCATGGTGTGTTGCAGCTTGCTCTGGTTGGCCGCGGCGCTCACCAGAGCCACCAGAGCCGCGGTGGATGATGACCTCCGCGGAACGGAGCCGGTTTCACCCAGCCTCCGCCGCCTTTCAGAACCGTGGCTGGCGCTTTTCTTTCACCCCTGTCGGTATCGACAGCAAGGGGAGGGGAAAAGAAACTTCTTTTCCCCCACGTGGGCCGCTGGCTCCCCGGGGTGGCCCCCGCGGCGTGCCCCCACCTGCGGGGCCGCCGCCGTGCACCTGCCCGGCGCGGCCCGCGCAGGCTCCGCGCGGAGGGGCGGGGGCTGCGCTAGCGCGGCGCACCCGGCAGCGCCGGCAGGATATTGTTCAGCCTTCACCCCCGCCCCTCTTCCTCCTCCTCCTCCTCCTGCTGGTGCTGTTGCTGTGCCCCCGTGCCCGTCCCCCCGGCTCGCCCCCTCCGCCGCAGGCCCCATCTGCCGGGTGCGCGCGCGGGGGGCGCGCTGTGGCGCGGAGCGGGGCGGCGCGGAGCGGGCATTGTGCGCGGCGCAGGCAGGGCCGCCTCACCCGCACCCAGCTCGCTGCAAATTCGTGCGCGCCCGGAAGCCGCACGCCCTCTTCCCCCGCCCCCCCCGCCTCACCTACCGCCGCCGGCGGCCGCCCCCCCCCCCGGCCCGGCCCGGCCCGGCCCGGCGCCCCCTCCCCGCTCCTCGCTGCGGTCCCTCCTCTGCCACCGCAATTTCTGCCGACCCCCCTCCCCCTTCCCCGGCCTCCCCTCCCCCACGCCTCTCTCCTTCACCACTACCACCACCACCACCTCCTCCTCATCCTCCTCCTCCTCTGCCACTTTCTCTCTCTCTCCCAGGACGCGTCGGATGATCCGGGGCCGCCGGGGAAGGGCTCCGGGCAGCAGCAGGGAGGCTGCGTCCTCCTCCCGTCTCTGGCTGTGAAAAAAAAAAAAAAAAAAAAAAAAAAAAAGCCGGTGGCCTCGGTGTTATTTTGTATTAAAATGAGGAGGAGGAAAGAAGAAGCAGCGGCAGCAGCGGCAGAGCGAGCGGTAGCGGAGAGGAGGAGAGGAGGGCTGTGAGCAGGGGACGGCGGCGGCAGCAGCAGGAGGAGGAGGAGTAGTGATGAGTCAACTAATAATTTAATGGGGACAGAAACAGAGAGAGGGAGAGAGAGAGGAGGGGGGGGGGAGCAGAGCAGAGCGAGGCAGCTCCGTCCGGGGACACACACACACACATACATACACACACACACACATATATCCATGTAACATCCAGCAACAACCACCAAACCGGCCTAAATAACAACCATACCCAGCCAGCCAGGGGAAACGAGAATAAAAAAAAAAAAAAAAAAAAACAAAGACAAAATACAAAGCCTACCATTATTATTCTTTTTCAATTGTTACTGGGGTTTTTTTGCTGGCTTGGTTTTTGTTGTTGTTGGCTTTTTGCAACCTTTCTATTTAATATTTTTTACCCCTTCTTGCGAGTAACTCTTTTCGGAGTTCCCAGATTTTCTTTTTTTTTCTTTGCAGAAGCAGAACCGGTTTTTTGTCGTTGGTTTTCTTTTTTTCTTTTTTCTTTTTTTTTTTTTTTTTTTTTCCTGGTAGGATTGGGGGTTTTTTAAATTATAATTTCTTCTCCCGGTTTGGACTCGGAGGGAGTGAAACCTCGTCACTTTTTTGTAGTGGTGGTGGTGTGCCTTGTTGTGTGTTTCCTTCCTCCCCTCTGTTCTTTTTCTCTCTCCCCTCCTCTCTCGCTCCCTCTCTCCCCCCCCCCCCCCCCCCCCCCCCCCTCCACTCGCACAACAGCCCCCGGTAAATGAGAGGAGACAGGTCCTCTCTGCCTTTTTTTTTCTTTTTTTTTTTTTCCCCTCCCGGACCGCAAAGGCGAGATTAAAAGTGGCATTTTAGTGCCTTTTCCTGCAATTTTCTCTCCACTTTTTTTTTTTTTTTCTTTTTATCTCCAGTAGCGATCTCTGGGGCTGAGGTTTCCGCAGAAAGTTTGGGGGCTGTTACGGTGTGTATTTTTGCGGAGGGGGAGGGGAGCGGGCTCCTTCTGTGTGTGCTGCTCCTCTGGGTGCCTATTGGAGAATAATAGTGTAAGTGACAACCTAGAAGTAGACTTTCTGCTCTTCACACTGGATAGAAAAGCTGCCTTTTTTTTTCTTTGCCTTTTTTTTTTTTTAATAACCCCCTTTCTCACTTGATCCTTTACGCATTGGTTTTGTTTTTGAAAGGATAGCTAGACTTAAGTCACCCTCCACCTTAATTTAAACCTGCTTACTTATTTTTTTTTATTGTTATTATTATTAATTCCTCATTTTGAGCGTTACACTTTGTCTGATCATTTTGATCTGCAGCTCTGTCTTCCGTTGCTAAACCTCGAAAACTGGCTCTCTCAAAAGATATTTAATCTCTATTTTTTTGTCCATTGCCATTTTTGCTCATGGCTACTCTGTTTCTCGCTATCTGTTTTTGCCCCTCCCCGCCTAGAGGAAAATAGCAACAAGAAAAAAAAAGAAAATAAGAGAATATTAGGGGAAGTAGTCCTCAGGTCTGCTGCCCCCCCCGCCCCCCTTCAGAAAGGGGGGGACCTAAAAAACATCAGTCTTGAACTTCTTCCTCTTCAAGAGCTCGGGCTGCAAAGGAAACCTCCTTTGTTTTTGTTATTTATATGCTGTCAAGTTTTGAAGTGGTGAGTTTCGGGTCGGTTTTGCTAATTTCACTCAGAAAACTGCAGTGTTTCTGTTTCTAGATAAGTACTTTGCTTCTTTGTCTCTTTAAAAGGTCAGAGGGAAAGCTTGGCCTGGATTGTGAGAGCCATATGGAACGGATAAGTGCGGAGCCTCTCTCAAATGTGATTATGGGTTTTTATGGGGGAGGGAGGGAAGAGGAGGGGAAAGGCATGGGGAGGGGGCTGATTCAGGAGGAGAGAAAGAAATAATATAATACCGGCAGCGTTACATCGCGACAAAAGGAGATACCGCACCGACTCTCATTCAGAAATTGCGCGGTGTGCCTGTGTGTTACGCTGGCTCCAGGAAACTGTGCCTTGAAATTGTGCTCTTCTCTCACTGATCTGTGGTGAAAACTTGTAGTTGTGAAAGATGCCTATATGTGAAACCCGGGGAAACTCCTGGCCTGGAACCGGCGGAGATGATAGGTCTTTCCTTCCACCCTCTCCCTGGGCAGCCATGCTGGTTGTTGCTCATCACTATTCCAACTGAGGTTTCAGTGAACTTTAGCCTTGGGCATGGAGTTTAATGAGTAAATTAGGTGTTTTATGTGCATGTAATTTTGCTTTGTAACATAAGCTTTTTACAAGATGACTAAGCGGTGAAAGGATGCCGATGGGTGGGTGTTCTCAGGCCAAGCGAAAATGACCCATTTGATGTTTTGGTTGCAGTCAGTGTATTAACTAAGTGGCGATCTATCACTTTTATTCACTGTACATGATGTAGTGCGATTCTGACTCATGATGACTAGATACTTTTTGTAGCGAAGAACCTCCGTGCCTTAGAGTACTTCTGAAGTTGCCAAAAGTGATGAGGAATTTCTTGTTCGGGGCTTTTTTTTTTGTGTGTGTGTTTTCTTTTACTCTCTCCCCCCCCCCCCACCGCCCCCAAAGCCCCCCCTTTTTTTTCACTTTTTTTTTTGTTAATTCCTCTTTTTCTTGAGATAGACCAGTCTCAGAAAAGCAGCCCTATGGTATGTTAGCATCGTCAGAAACATCGGAAGATGTTAACAGTACGAGTCTGTAATTCTTTGCTTAGGTTACACTTTACACAGTTTAAAAATTCTTTTGAGAAGTGGCTAAAATAGGCATGTTTACTGTTAATGAGACGCATGACCTAAAACAGATGGGATAAAGATGAATGGTGAACCTTAGCCTGTCACCTAACAGCATAAGGAAAAATAACGATTGTCTGAACTTCATCTATTTTGGTTGCATTCTTGAGGTTGCTTTGTAAATGTTCGAATTAATACATTGCATCTCTCTTCACTGTATCAGGAAAAACAGCATGATGTTCAAACAAGAAAAAAATAGTTTACAAAATTGTCATTGGCATGTATACTGGTGACATAGAAGTATATATATAAAGATTCCAAGATATTTAGGCTCTAGTAACTTCGCTTTGAAATGTACAGAAAATGTATTGAATTACTAGGCAACTGAAAGAAAGTAGCAATTATCCGATTCACACCAGTCTTTCTAAATATGACTTCCCCAGTATTAGTATTTGCACTTGCTAATGTAAATACTAGTTCATAGATTAATGTCTGTTGACCTGTCCTTAGTGATTATATTATTTATATATATATATATATATATATATAATTGTCTGTGTAGTCATACCTTTCCGTGTCAGGGAAAGGTGGGTAAAATACCTAACAATCAGAACAGTATTAATTAATGAAATCATAACCAGAAAGATTCCTTTGCTCTCAGCAAGGTCTTTTAATATAGCTGGCAACACAGATTCTGATGAGTGGCAAAAATCCTTAAAACTTACTCTGTTACGTTGTAGGCTTGGGAGATTTTTAGTGATTTAGCTGTAATTGTGTATTCATGGACAGAGGTTTCAAAAGTTTATAAAAAGGGAAGTACAATCATGCTAGCATATATCTTTTCTTAATTTGCTATTGAAATTCTCTTTTTTTGGTTTCAAATAGCTGTGTCAGCATCACCCAGGTTTTAGGGGTTTTTTATATCTAAGGGCTTCAAAAGTACTGTAGAAATTGTGGAGAATTTTTCCCCAGCTTTATATTTGGTGAGAAACTATTCAGTTATTTTTCTTAGTTGAATAAACTGCTCTGTTTAACACTTAAAGCTTAACATCTGAAAAATTGCATATTTTGAACTTTGCAAAAGTTGATAAACTCTTTGTATAGTATTGGTTAGGAAACTCAAAAGCAACCATCTCCCGCCACTGCTTTCTGAAGTTAAATGTCAAATTCTTTTCTAACTTCTGTTTTTAAGGGGGAGAGGAATTGTAAATGGACAATAGCCTACATCTCTAATAAATCTGTTGCTCCTTCAACTAAAGTTTTCACAATCTCTCTATTGTTGTTCATCCATTTTATAATCAAATAGATCAAGAAATTTTCCATTAGAATCTTTCTCTCTCTCTCTACAGTAAAAACATCCGTGATTAATGCCAAACCTTTCTGTGAGATTTGTAACAATAGCTGTCTTGGAGCACACACCTTGACAATCATCATCACTTATATGAGTGTTAGACTCTCAGTTTTAGTAGAATATCTCCAAAGATTTTGTTTGTTTTTTAAAGAGGTACTCTGGTTGGCTTTTTAAAAATAATTCCACTAGATTATGATACAATCTCTCTGTAAAGTGGGGTATGAGGTAATTTTTGAAGAATAAGTTTGTTTCTTTTTAAAAAAGCATTTCTTTCTAGTTAAAATAGTTATCTACTCTTCTTTATGAGCTTATGATACGTATATATCTGTCTCTGTACATGTGCAGGCTGTGTACGTATACATATGCGCACACGTGTACAACATATATATTTTTTTTTTGAATCATGGCAGGTGATCTTTAGAGGCGGGACTGAGTATGGATCATTTGAACGAGGCAACTCAGGGGAAAGAACATTCAGAAATGTCTAACAATGTAAGCGATCCGAAGGGTCCACCAGCCAAAATTGCGCGCTTGGAACAGAATGGGAGCCCATTAGGAAGAGGAAGACTTGGAAGTACAGGAACTAAAATGCAAGGAGTGCCTTTAAAACACTCTGGACACCTGATGAAAACTAATATTAGAAAAGGTAATACTTTTGATAATTCTGCATTAGAGAAATATGATTTATAATATTTGGGGGGGAAGCATACTTTTGCAGACTCTACTTCATTTATATTTCAGGATTAAAATCTCCAGTCTAAAACACTATATATTCCCAATTCTGATATAAATCACATTTGGGAAATGTAAGGTTCATTCTTGGGTGGAGCATCTTGCTTTTCAGGGTGGAGTCTGATTTTTGTTAAGGTAAAGGCTAGCTATTCTGATTAAAGCAAATTCTTGCATTGAAATATAAGTAATTTGGTGCATTAATTCTTCGAGTAAGCGTTGGGCTAAGAAACGCAAAAATACATAACAGTAAATACTGAACCCCCCAAAACAAATTCTCACCTTTCCTTCTGATGATGGTCCTAAGATTGGAAGGGCAGCAGTGTTTCCATAGCAGTTGCAAGTTGGTTTAAAGGAGAGAGTGTAAATCTTTAGGTATCACATTGGAAAAGTCATTTATGATGTCAATCTTTGCAGTTTATTTTCTTAAGTACAATTCATTATTGAACAATGAACAACTTGGGTGTCATATTTTTCAGTGGCTGGTTTGCTGTAATTAGACGTTTACACAAGGAAAAGGCACATTTAGAATCATTGATGTTTGTATATGGATGGCTTTTGTTTGCATTGAAAATACTTTTAATGGACAATAATATACAAATTTTACTTATCAAAATGTGTAAGTCTTTTTGACCATGTCCTGCGGGCTTGCTAATTTAAATCAAAATATGCTGCATGTAATTTGGCATATGTGTTAAAAAAGCCTTTACTTTTCCTAGTATAATCAGTTATGTTTATAATCCAGATTTTTCTTGTATTTGCTAAGCGAAGTGCAAAATGTAACCAAGACTATTAAACGCACAAAGTTAGAAGGCAGAGGAATTTCGTTGTGTCTGCTGCATAACATTTATCGTACAATCATTTATTTTTTCCTCGGTTTGGCGAAAACAAAGAATATATTGATCCTGAAATGAACAGACACAGCAGTCTGTATTGTTAGATCTTTATCTATTAAAAATGGGAAAAAAAACAGCACTCAGCAATTCTTTGGCCTCTGCTCATGATTACCCTATTTATTGATTGTTTGCCAAGAATGTATGCATCTTAAGAAAGCCAGGGTAAGAGCATTAAAAATATAATTTATTACGGCGTTTCAAGCAGAGTGCATTAACATTGTACAGTGAAGCAGTGGGGCTGTATAAAAAGGACTTTCTGACGCCTGCAAACATATAAGTTCCATAAATTCCTAAATAGGAGATTTCAGCTGTCTCTGGTATTATGTGATATTTGCACAGCAAACTTTAATGCCAGGACAGTTTTAGACAAGGATTCTACAGACTTCACTGCTCCTTATGGCAGACGTGCTGTTTACACAGACTCGTAAACCTTCAGCAAAAGCTCTAACACTGCCTTCAGGTTTAAATCATGCTGTATTTTTAGCAGGGAGCACTGACCAATGCTCTCCCCTTTAATACTAGAAGGTTATGAAGTTGCTGCACTTGGAGGTCTTGCCAAGTACTAGCAGGAGTGATCAGCCAGCTGAGATTGTGCTCCCCTGTACAACATTTTTCACATTAACAGAAGGACACTAGTGACAGTTTGCTAAAAGATTTAGTGGCTTGATTTGTAGTCAGATGATACCTGTGTCGCACTACCAGGATCCACCTCTGATAATCTACGCTGTGCCTCAAAATTTGGCCAGGAGGCTCTCCTATGTTGTTTAAAGTACTGCGTTTTCCAAAATGCTGCAACTCAGGAAACCATGTACCTGGCAAAAAGCGTGCTGATAAGCAGCGAAGTACCTGTGTGTTGTGTCTGATCATAGCTTAATTTGTCAGAACTGATAAGGGGAAAAACAAATATGCTTTAGCTGGTTTTGGATGTATCTGCACTGTTTGTTAGAATGAAGCTTTGCTTGCACTTTATCTTCAGGAATTACTGGTGAAACTGCTTAAGAATTTTGAGCCCTTACTCTGAGTCAGACGGTAATAGGTGAAACATCAATTGTGAGAGCCTGAAAGGGATTAAAAAACCAAAAAACAAACCACCACCTTTTTGCAGATGAATCGTGTGTGTCCACAGCTTATTTAAAACCAGTGAAGTAAACACCACTTTGCATGTACTGCTTTTGCTTTGGTCTTCTCTCCCTTCCTGGCCAGTCTCACTCAGATTAAAAAAAAAAAAAAAAAAAAAAAAAAAAAAAGCCAAAAAGAAAAAAAAAAATAAAAGCTCCTTCCTGCACTACATAAATATTGGCAAGCTTTTGCTCTTGTCTTTCAGTCTTTCATGCTGAGCCTATTGGGCAAACTGGAATGAGTTTGTGAGCTTTTTCTTGCAAGCCTGAAGGGGTTTGTTTGCCAGAGATTGGCTCTCTGGTGAACAGATGTAGTTTAAATATACGTGCTTAAGAGGTATCTTTTCTATCATGATTTCTTACTATACGTTAGAGCACAAATCAACAGACATGGTCTTACTCTATTGTCAAGAGTACAACCTTCCTTTCAGACTACAGCATGTCTGGTGCACCTTAGCAGGTTAGGAGGTTTCTGTAAGTCTAGAGGGCAGTGGTTATAGAGGCATTAACATTGTAGGGACTAATTGGAGTTCCTGGGGTGCCCTGTTAAAATAACCCTTGTCATCATTTATGCTAAAGATGATACCCCTCTGGCAGGCTGCCATAAGACAGTTCTGTACATCTCCTTTTAACCCTTTTGCTTTCTGTCATTGAGAGATCCTAACCTGTGCTGCTGGAGAGAGTGGAACAGGATCGGAGCTTAAAATGTCAGGTCATTGTGTCATCCATGTCCGTCTGGGAGGGATTTTCATAAAGTCCAGGAATCTGATTGCTGGAGAGACTTTGTCCCTAAAAGCAGCTTGGGTCATTTGTTACTTCTTTCTTCTGTCATCAAAAGGGAGGAAAAATTAAAATAAAAATAAATTAAAAAAAAAAAGGCAAAAGGAAAGAAAAAAGGTTATTTGCTTAGTATTCTGTGCAGTGTATGGAAGAGTTTGCCATATGATGCTACAAAACTGGAAATCAGTAATTAACTTTCAGGCATGCCAAAATAGCATTGTGGGTGTCAAAGTGCAGGAAGACAACAATAACATACAACAAGAACAACAAAAATAAGCCTGAACTGCAGGTACACTTCTTAAAGTGGCATTGAAATCATGATTTGTTCCTTAAAGATGCGAGTGAAGTAGTGCTCAAGTGCACTCAGTGAATGAAGCATGAATTAGGTGTTAACTTTTGCCTTGTTTCCTTGTGTACTCTTTTCAGAGTGAATATATAACACACAAGGTGATTTGTTGTTGATGTTGAAAGCAATTAAATATTTTTGGCAGGACTAAGAAAGTTTTAATGTTAACGAACAAAATTATGTGGCTGGTACTAAAATGGCTTACAGTGAAGACATCTGCAGTATGTATTTAGGTTCTCATGCTGCCTGCTACTCACAAACAAATCAGGCAGGACAGAGAGAATCAAGTCTCTTCAGTCAACACTTGTTATTTCTGTAGAAGGTAATTCTTTTAAATCTGTATCTCGATCAAGCAAGATAAATTTGCATTTTTGCCTTTCAGGGAGATGTATGTTTTATAGAACTTTCTCTTTTTTGAGGAGGGTGAGGGGAAAGGACTCGGGGAATATGTTGATCAAATATTTGTGATGATTCTTGATGCCTCCTCTGCCTGTTCGTACAGGTTTTATTTACATAACGCTGTATAGACCCACCTACTCTACTATAACTCAAGTTTAATATGTTAAATTTAATTTTTTTAATAGGAAGTATGCTTCCAGTTTTCTGTGTAGTGGAACATTATGAAAATGCCATTGAGCTATGATTCTAAGGAGGAGCATGCAGAATTTGTGTTGGTGAGGAAGGATATGCTTTTCAACCAACTGATTGAAATGGCATTGCTATCTCTTGGATATTCTCACAGCTCTGCTGCCCAAGCAAAAGGTAAATAAGATTATGAAATTGTACAATGAATTGTGTTTGTTTGTGGGGTCTTGGGGGAGGGGCAGGACTTCTTTCAGGAATGCAATGCAGGTTTTACTTCTTAAACTTCTGGCAGATTCTGTCTCTGTATTTTGTTTTTTTTTTCTTAATGTGTTTTTATTTAGTTAGTGCACATTTTGTTCATGGGGAATGTGGAGGTAAATTCCTTTTTTTTTTTCTTTTTTTTTTTTAAAGAAGAAAAAAGACTTCAACTGAATCATTAGTATGCTTATTGACCTTAATAATCTGCTCCACTGAGGATCCACAAGGAAGTGTAAAGCATATTTGAGCAGATGGACTGTTGAGAGTCAACTTGCATTTATGACTGAATATCCAGCTCTGTTTCTTTTATTTTGTTCCTGATGGTTTTATAGACTGCAAAGTAATTTTTTTTGTGCTCAGTTCCTGCATTGCAAAATCCTTTCTAATTTATTAAGAGGAATGCTAACTATTATATCATGTCCTATTGAATTCATGGGAACTTAGGAAAATATACTTCTGTACATATTAAAAAAATCTCTACTGTAAAGCATTTGTATAATTTCATAATATAGATAAAGCCTATCCTTGGTGGTGTGTGGGTGGGGGTTTTTGGAGGGGGGGATGTTCTTTTCTTTTGCCAGATTTAAGAGGTTAGAAACAACGGTGGCTGTCTTGTTAAAATCAGATATTTCTTTTGCCCTTAGGAATAAGGTAATCACTTTCTTCAATTTTTCCTGCCCTTCTTGCCCACTCCCCCTCCCCTCCAAAAATTACAATCCTGCAGGGCTTATCCAGGTTGGGAAGTGGAATCCAGTTCCACTCTCCTATGTGACAGATGCCCCTGATGCTACAGTAGCAGACATGCTGCAAGACGTGTATCATGTGGTCACACTGAAAATCCAGTTACACAGGTAAGTCACAGACCAGTTCTGGGACGTGAACTGTTACTTGTCTGCTCTTACCTGTCAGTATTGCTTGTATTTCATTCCCACTGTGCTTTGTGCTCAAAGTACAAAGGCTTGCCTAAATTCCTTTTTAGTTACTCTAATTCTTCTTTAACTTACAGTATACTATTGCAGCAAACTTTTATAGCTCTGATACATAGATTTTCTTTGGATATCTCATTAAAACTATATTGCATTTTAGTCAATTAAATGATGCATTACAAGAAGGCATTTTACATAAAGTTTACTTAAGAGAAAAATATTTTTGCATATCATGAACAGTACCATCTGTGTGCATTTTGTAAAAGAATGACTTGCTCACACTTATTGTTGCTGTCTAGGTTCTTAAATTTCACGGCAACAAAAAAGAAAAAATGGTTAATATATTAATGCTTTTCATGATCAGTCGTGAGAAAGCATTACACCTTAAATTGTTTTACCAAGCGCATCAGAGCAGGAAGGTAGAAGTAACATGAAAAAATAGTCGCCACATGCAGCTGATGTATAATTCATGCATCAATACAGCAGATGTGTTGTATAAAGTAATTAACTAATCGGAACAATCAGGAGACCGAGAGCAATCTCCAGATGCATCTGCTTGATGCGCAAAATGAAATCTGTCTGTCTTAAAGGAATGTTCTGCAGCAGGATGCAATCTTGTAATAATCCCTTTTCTAATCTGTGTTTCAAATAGTTGCCCTAAACTAGAAGACTTGCCTCCTGAACAATGGTCTCACACAACAGTAAGAAATGCTCTGAAGGACTTACTGAAGGATATGAACCAGAGTTCATTGGCCAAGGAATGTCCCCTTTCGCAGGTACTTAGCATAACATGTAATAAATAATAAAGCACTATAGGCAACGCTGATGTGAGATTTGAGATTTCTACAGACTGTAGCAAGTAGTACCCGTGGAGTGGATCTGCCAAAAATGCAAATGCATTTGACCACTTCATGATCTTTATAAATATGCCTGATTCATTTTGAACATAGCCTTACAACGTTTCCCATGGGATGTTGTGAAAAGTTGTTTACACCACACTGAAATCATCTCACAGTAAACTGGATTTTAACTGGTTTTTGTCTTCAGTCTTTGAACTGCTTTGATGCAACTACTTTTTTCAAGCACATGTGTTCAAAATGTTAAAAGGCTCTTTACTTATTGCTGTCAAAAGTACTATTGAATCTGAATGCTTGTTAGATAACCTACAGTAGTTTTAAATGCTAATTCATAAACTGAGACAGTCTTTGGCATGCTATATGAGACGAGAATAAAGAATAAAGCTCTTTGGGTGATATGTTGTTGTTGCAAAGAACCAAAGGAAAATCAGTCATTTATTAGTTCTAATCAAAATATACCTAAACAAAAATGAAACCTCAATTTATGCATTGCTAAATATTGAACCGATGCGTTCCTCAAGCCTTAGTTGTATTGTTCTATTTTTGCCATTCTTTTTGTTCTTCTCTTGTCAAATTACTGCAAAGGCGCAACTCATTTTTCTACGCAGTATGGTGTCCAATGATGCTGTGGTGGGAACGTGGTATTTTTTTTTACCTTTTAAATTTTAAAATGTATTTCATTGTGGTGCAGTCGAGACAAATTCAGTATACAAATAAATGATACTAACTGTGGCAGGGAGGGGAAAAGAGAAATTAAGGAAGTAAAGGTATTTTTATGGGGATTTTATTTCTCTTGCTTAGAATACTGGAGTCTTTGTCTCTGAAAGACTTCAGTTAATCTACAGA
The DNA here is from genome assembly GCF_009650955.1 of Corvus moneduloides. Classification (NCBI taxonomy): domain Eukaryota; kingdom Metazoa; phylum Chordata; class Aves; order Passeriformes; family Corvidae; genus Corvus; species Corvus moneduloides. The sequence continues at coordinate 45,967,121 of NC_045476.1, forward strand.
AGACTACTCTCCTCCTCTGTCTATTTTTCATGAAGATAGATTAGCAGACTTGTTTCCCATCACTTTTTTTTTCACTACAATTAGATTGTTTTCAGTGATGTGGCTCCAATATAGGAAGTTTTGAAGTGGAAATAATCAAAATTATCTTCACTGGTTGCAAACCATTCCAGTAATATGTCTACAAAGTTATCTTGTATGTACCTACTGTAAAAGCATGTAAGCTTTTGCACTGGCTTATGGAGGCTGCAGATAACTTGGGATTTTTCTCCATTTTAATCTAATAGGGTTACTTTTTACTTGATACTGATGGAAAGCAAATAATTTCTGTTGAGATGGAATATCTCATTTCTATTTGGACCTTGTGTTTCACGAAGGAGTTTCTGTATATATGTATATATAAAGCAGAAAAAAACTTTTAAAAGGAATGATTTACTATAGACAGTATCATGGTACTGGAGACAATTCAATAGTTACGTTCTTCTAAAAAAATTCTTTCGAACTGTACTAAATTTTTCTGTAATAACTTTAATGGACAAAAACCCAACTTGCTTAATAGCAGCTCTTCAAGTTAATGCTTGAGATGACTAAAACTCCAGACTAGAGAACTCTGATTTGGGACTGTTTGCTTACTGGTTTACATTTCTTTACTTGTAAGGAATACACTTAAAGCTGTGAGTTTCTTACTGTTCTTTAAAGCATGCTTATTACTTTTGCCATCTCTATCTTTACCAGTGCTGCCATAGTTGGGTTGCAAGAATTCAAATAACTTCTGCTTTTCTTTTTTTCTTCAAAAATCAAGTAATATTAAGCTTAAAATACATTTCTTTAATCTTAACTTTTGGAAAATCAAGCTGTTAGAGCAGTTGATCAAGAGCCCATCAGTCAGTCTAAGTCTTCCTGTTAACCTCTGGGAGCTTGAGGGAAGATGTGTTGATCTGACAGTGTCCTTTTCACATGAGTAAATTGATCTGACACTTCCCATGTTTGTCTTACCTCTAACTCCTTGTATATCACTCCTATGGAACGGGCACTGATTTAAGAGTGTCAGTGTTTTATTAAAGGTATTAAAGTTTGTGAATTGCCTGCCGTGGTGTGCTCCTGCAGCAGAGGTGAGAAGTAAGAGCAAGGCAGAGGTCAGGAGACGGTGTTTCCTTAGGGAATCCATCAAAGTGCCAGCATAGGAGATTCTTCTGAGAGCAGGGAGGGGGTCTCTCCCGTTATGTTCTTCCATGGGTATAGGTAATGCCATATGAAGTGCTTCATCACAAATGCAAACTAATGTAGTGACACCATACCGTAACTTATTAACACTGTTATGGATATAATTTATTAACCACAGAAAAATGACTCAAAGTGGAAACGAGAGTAGTTATCGTTTCCTGTCACTGTCATTAGCAATACTCTGTTTTGTGTAGGTATGGAAGGACTTGTTTTAAAGCAATTAAGGCACTGTGCTCAATGCATGGCATCTCTGAAGCCCCATTTTCACTTAGAGTTTACTGTATTTTCTGAAGCAATCTTGCATTTTGTATATTAAAAAATTGCTCATATTTGTTCAGAATACTGGCGTTCTATGTACGGAAAAAAACTAAAAACAAACATTTTGTATTATTTTATAGTGCAGATATACTTAATAGCTTGAAAATATGTGAACAAAACGGAGAACCAGTTGCAGAGTCTTGAAAACTTAACAGCATTATTTGCTTGAGTGGGTTTTTTTTCTTTAAAATGTTTTAGCCATTTATTTTCTTGTCCAACTAAAACCTTGGGGTTTAAAGGTACGAACTTGGGATGTAAAGGTACTCACGCCTTTCTTGGTAAAATACCACTGTGATTCTTGCTCTCATTAGGAGAGTTTAATACATGGTCCTTTTTGAAGCTACTGTAATTCTCACTCTGTGACTGTGTGGCCTGAAGGCCTGAAGGTGAGGTTTATTCTCAGTATATGAGCCCACATCATGGGGAATCCCTGTAAACTTGACCTGCAGTGCTTAGGATGGACTGGAGCAAATGCACGGCTCTGAATTGCTGTGGAATTGCAGACAGCCGTCCAGAGATTTAGACTGCTTGATACCAAAAATTTGAGACAAAGTGAAAGGACACTACAAACTTTGCATGGAAAAGCCAAGCCTGTTCTGAATTATGTGCTGAAGTGCATATTTTCATGCTTTACATCGGGTTTGCAGATTTTATTGCTAGAGACTGGCAGCATGTGCAGATGCCGACTGAAAGACTTTTTGCATATGATACGCACAGCTTGCTTCATTTCTGTTTCCTCTCCAGACCTCTTTTGATGGGGAAGGTAACTTGGAATTTAATCTAGGGCTCAATTTTGGGCCGTCTTGTGCATTCCATTAGATTGGTCTATCTCGCGAGTGGCCTAGATCTCATTTCCCTCCTGTTTTGGCTCTTCAGTCTCCAAAGGGCTGTAAAGAAATTGTTCTACCATCAATTCTTATTTCCAAACCCTTGCACAGAAGCTCTACTCTACCTCAGTCTTATGGGAGCTGCTCTAAAGTGATCAGGCAGGCAGGCAGCTCTGTTGCATTTACTTATTTAATGTTAGTCCTTCAGTGTCTTGCCTTAGTCTTAGCATTTTCATACTTCATTTTCACAGTTTTGCTCTGTTTTGATTTTTAGTGAAGAAGTTTCTTCTTACTTCCACAGTTAATAACTGAAATACCACAGGCTGTATTTATTCTGATATTAATAAGGTCTTTTTTCCTCTTTTGCCCCTACTGAATTACTGCATCCTTCTCTGTTTCTGTGTGTGTATATATATATATATATATATATGAGATACATATGGTTGGATCAACTTTTATGAGGAAGAGGAGAGCAACATGGGGTATTGATCTGAGAAAAGGACGGGAAATTCTTCTGATAATTCTGGAACAAACTCACTGTGTGCTTTTGAACATTTAGATGTACCCCTTATCTTGAGTTCCTGTAACCTTTTCCACTAAAAGAAGATAACAAGTCACCTACCAAATGAAGAGATTGTAGAGATTAATTAGTATCTGGGCACTGCTTTGGAAATATGGCAGTGATCAAATGGCATTGACTTTTCTACTGGTATTATCTTGCCTGATTTTTTTTCTACAAAAAGATTTTCTGAATGATTGCTGTTAGTATTCACAAATGGGCACTTTATCAAAGCACTGCAAAAGCACTTCTGAAGGAAGGTATTCTTTTTCTTACCCCATAGTATCCTGAAATGTGAAGGTGTCTGGGGTTTTTCTTTTTCTTTTTTTTTTTTTTCACCCTTTAGCTTATCCTTTGAGACTGTTTGTATCTAGTCTGACTCTCAGGACAACCATAAGTCAGTGCATTCAAGATGAGAAATTACAGGCCTGATATATAGTAGAATTTTAAATTTCAATGGCTTTTTGTTCAATATTTTGTAGGGGACATGCAATATTTCAAAAAAAATATCCAGAGGCTATGATACTTGGGGACATAGTAATTTACAGACTATTTTAAAATTTTTGGAAGATATTTGTGTGTTCCCCCCCTTCCCCCACCTATAATGTCATTTACATAATTTTGCTCTTGGTGATAAGGGAATAGCGTTATTTCAGTCCGAAGGATATATGCTTGCATTCCATGAAATGTACGCGTACACAGAACAAGTGCTGGTACGATACCCAAGTCTGAATAGTTTTGCACTTGTGACAAATATAACTATCCTGACTGCATTTTTAACAAGCTTTCATGCTGTAGTGAGTGATTCTCTGCATCTGACATGGGCACGGTATAGATCATATACTTTCCTTTCTGTTCAGATATCCTGCCCTGAATTTGTAAGCTGTTATGTGCAGACTTTATATGATCTGGCAGAGACAACAGAAAGAAAGCTTTCTTGGAACATCAATGTTCTCAGTTCACCTGATCTGAAGGCACTTGGCGAATAGGCAGCTCACACCGCTGTTCTGATTCACCCTTCCAAAATCCTCACCAAAAAAGTTGCGTTTGCTAAAATTAAAATTTCTGTACTTAGACTATCAAGGAATGAGCTATTAAGAGTTGCCAAAATGCATACATTTTATGAGCAGTTTTCAATTCATGCTTTACTAAACCAAAAGGCATTTTTTGCCCCCTCCCCTTTTAATTTTACCTGCCTAGACCTGACATCAAGTCTTTGGATTTCTTTGTGGCTCGTAAGTCTCTTCTCTCTTCCTCCCCTCCCCCAATAATTAATAACCTGAGTAAGGAATGCAGCTCTTTTTTCTGCTTTAGAAGTTACTGTACTTTAGATTTTAAAGATGTCATTAATTATTTCAGGGAAGTAAATCCTTGAGGGCCTGGGCTCAGCTTTTGGCAGGCAGGGCTTTTCAACCCACCCCCCACTTGCTCAAGAGCATTCACTGTGACGTCTCTTCAAGCTGACATGGTATCTGGCTTCTTAAAACATTTGCAATTAACTATTAAAATTTGTGCCTATAATTTTTAGTTGTCCAGATAAAATGGGCGGTGCAGAGCCTATTGCTGATGGGATGAGTAAGATGTAATACGTGTTTTGGTAGAGCTGCATGGGGACCTTCTCCGGGTACTCAACCTTTCAATTGATTGATTGTTTGATCATTGATTTATGTTCTTTAGATGCACCTAAACACTCTGTGTTAAAGCTATGCCAGTCTGTCTGCAGCTGTTTAATCTGTGCAGCACCCTATTAAAGGCTAAAATATATAGCTATTTTTTTTCTGCCTTTTCGTTAGAATTAAGTATAACAAGGATGTAAAATCACTTTCAAAAACAGTTATGAGGCCTGAAATTATTGTGAGAGGAGGGGAAAAACATGCTTTGTTCCTCAAATAAAGGCAGTTTCTGACTTCAGGGGAGTCTGTAAGGTGTCAGCATGTCCCTTAGTATTTGTGCTGTAATGAGGTCTTGTTTCTGCTTCTGAAAAGTGGAGGAGTCCAGGAGAGGAATGGTGCTAGTGTTGAACTTGTTGTTGTTGTTGTTTGGGGTTTTTTTGTTGTTTTTACTCTCCTAAAGACAGGAGTTATAAGCACCTGTCCTCCACTAGGCTTTCTTGTGAACAAAGTACAAAACTAATGCATTTTTGGGGCTGTGCGTCCCACTTTGAGTACGAACCATTTTTGATTGTATCTCAGCAATTTTGAGAACTGTCATGTGAATGATTATCTGCATCATATGGACTTCAAGTTTTAGGGAAGTTACAGAATGAAAAAGAAACACAGCACGTTTTCTTCGGATACGTTTTCCTTCTAAACCATGTATGTTTTGTAGAACTGAGCCCTACTTGACTTCTGTTTTCACTCAGTGTTCCTGAAATGGTATATAGAAAAACTTGCGTTCTAAATATTTTTGGTGATGTTCTTCTTTTTTGTAGATACATGTATACACATAACCATGCCTTTTTTTTTCTTCTGGGCACATTTAGTGGGTTAAGAGGCAGTCAAGTAATGCACTACTACAAAATTTTGTATTCATTCATACTCGTTCATTGCATTCGTTTCTTGCATACCTCTTAATACAGTCACAGCCAAGTGCAAACCCTGATTCATTTATTTTTTTCATAACTTTATTAGAGAGTTAACAAACCACTTCTCCAGTGTTCTTTAAAGCAAGATTGCAAATAAATCTTCTTTTTTTTTCCCTCTTATTGGCAAATTTTTGGCTGTGGAGTACTGCACAAGTATAAACAACATGAGAGATCCTTTAACATAACATGAGAGAGCCTTTAGTCGCTTTGCTCCCTAGCTTTGGAACTCATTGCCAATTGAAGTAAGGAAAGCTTGGCTGTTGGGACTTTTAAATCTAGACTTAAAAGTTATTTGTTCTGTTTAGCATTTTTAAAATGATTCTATTAGGAATTGTATGTGCTTCAGTTTTAATTTTAACTCATAATGATTGTAAAGCACCCTGGGATGCTTGCATGAAGGGCGCTACAGAAACCCAAGATTGTATTGTACTGTGTTGTAATGTATTGTATTATTACATGGTACTGGAGTTGGACCACGGACAATTCATATAGAAAGCATTTGAATACTTAGCTAAAGATAAGGAGTGTGTGTGTGGGGGGGGGGTACTGTCTTTTCTTGCTTCTTTTCCCCCTTTTCTGTCAGTTATTTTATTAAACTAAATTAACATGGCAGTTATTCCCTAAGAAATGCCAGCATAATTTACTGCTGCAAAGGGGCTCAAAATGTAAACCAGATGATAAACTAAAAATAAAAAAGTCCACATTAAGATTTAATTGCACTTCCCTTTCTATATTACGTTCTTATGTAAAATACATTACAAAACAGTACATTCTTTATCACTTCCTTCACTTTTAACTGAATTTCATTAACAATAAAGAAATATATTGTCTCTATTTCAGTAATGTCACTTGACAGTTAATCCCTTAACTTGATGTACATGTCTTTAAGATTTTTATTTTTTTTTTTTTTTAATAAAGAACACGATAGCACTGACTGGAGCCAAGTATTGCACAATCATGTGATTTGCAAGTTTCCCAGCTCGCAGCTTTGCCAGTGCAGGTCAATTCACACCTGCCACACTTATGCCATTCTGGTCCTCATGTTGCTTTTCCTCCGTGATTGTCAGAGGTAGAGAGAGTTGTGCATGCGGCTCCTTCCTTCCCCCCCTCCCTCCCCACTCCAAATGTGTGGTAAACTGTGTGCATTGGAAGTGTCTCCTCAGGAATTAAATGGAGTTTAATTTCTGTCCATTAGAAAGCTGCTATCCACATCGCCAATTAAGCCTTCTATTTAAAGGGCGAGGAGATACGTATGTCTACATCTTAATCACTGCTGTGACTGGTTTGCAGAGACCTTCTCTGACTGGTTCAGTTATTACTAGCAGTGGTGGGAGGCACAGGGATCAGCGTGGTTATAAAACCTACCCAAAAGCTGAGCAAATTCTGTAGGTGCTGTAGCGTCACTGTCAGCAGATTTGAAGCTGAGGTACATCTGTGTTAGGGGACGCAGGGGTGTAGGCATAAGGATTCTCCAGGAGAAAATTACTTGAATTGGTAATAATTTTTACCTGGCAGGAGCAAAAGCAAACAGGACCCACTTGTTGAGAGGCAGTACTCAGAGACATGCAACTTTCACCTTGTCAGCCAGGACTCATTGCATGCCTTCACTCTAATCATAACTTAGAAGAAAAGAGATGAGTTTCTCAGACTGAGCAAAACTCTCAAAGCTTGCTCCCCCACCATTGCCACTTTTTTCTTTTTTAATTAGCAATTAAGTTCTTCCTTTTTATATCCAAGATCCATGGTACGAGAACCCTAAGGCAAGGTGGGCTTTGTCTCTCTTTCCTTGGACACTTCCTTAAGAACAGCACAAATGGTATCAGATTCTGCTAGTGCCTTGCAGCAGTGATCAGAGGACAAGTTTTTCAGGACAGTAGCAACCTCAGACGTGCCTCACTCGAAGCCATGGAATAAACTGCTCAAAAGCGAAAAGGTCTGTTCCTCAGAGGTGGGAACACATGAAACGTCCTCATCTACACCTATCTCATTTATTTTTATTTTGTTTTTTAAGTACTAAGATTTCCTACACTCAGAACTGCAGTTCTTCTGTAAGCTTGTGCCATAAGAGGGGGAAAGTGTGCCTGGCTGTCCCAAGGGATTTGATAATTTACAGTAAACTGTGAGGGAGAAGGATGGGTTTTGTAATGATGGAAATCTAAGACACATACAAAAGACGTTGGTATCAATGGCCTCTCTAGAGCCAGAGAGGAGATTTCAGCTCTGTAAGTTTACTTGTTTGTATTTGAATCAGTATATTGGGACTCTCTTAGAATTTTAAGTGTTGTGTTGATGCCTTTTCCTGGTCTTAAAATCAAGAGTCATACACGGTTAGAAGGGGAAAAGGGATTTTACCTTGGTATTTATTTTAAGGATCTTTAGGTGCACACATTCAGGTCATATGCATTGAGATGCGCCCTGCTGAGCGTGTCCCCAAAGATCAGGTATAACATTATAGGTGTTACTAATTAGCATACCTATCAAAGATTCCCCAATGAGAGGCTCGAGTGAGCCCCCCTCCCCAAGGAACCTTCCCCTGGATGGTTCTATCTTAGTTTACAGAATGTGTTCTGGAGAGGACCTTGGGGTCTGGGGCACACTGATCCCTAGCTATGAAGCTTCTAAAATGTTTAGTCTCTTAGCTTGACAAACAAGTCCAAGAATGTAGGCAAAAAGCACTAGGAATACGGAAGTTGTAAACAGGTATAACAGGGGTATAAAAGAAAAGGCAAAAATCTTCATGGCATCAGTGTGTGTATTTATATATTTACGTATATATATCACAATAAAATCCCACCAAAAAAGATGTGCCAGCTAGCACACCCCCGAGCTCCTAAAGGTGTGTTCCTTACTCTGCACTTCTTGTAAGGAGGATCTTTGTGCGCTAAACCTAATTCAGCTATTTTTTTTTCTTTAATTTATATATTTTAATACTTAAGAAAAGTTTAGTAAATAGAACCTTAAAGTGCACATACATATTCCTCATGGAAAACTAGCTGGAACATTTCTCTTTTGAGATACCTTCATTGAATCTTGGATCTTTTTATGAATTCTTCAGAGCATTTATACTTTTCACAAACTCTTGCTAGTGAAAGATAGCAACACAGAGGCAAAACTAGTATCTTGGCTAACATAGCTGCTTCATACTATAAATTAATTATCTCTTGACAAATCTTTATGTTTTTCTCAGTATGGAAAGAAGTTTGTTCATGTGCTTTTAGCAGCATATCCCTCATAGAATTTGGGTCTGTATGATTAAGAATAACCAGATATACATGTGGCTCATAAAGAAGCACATGACCTAAAACAGTAAAACTGAGACTTAACCATTTAAACAAAGGATAGATAAGGGATGTTACATTTGGCACTAGAGGGGTATTTAAGCAAGCAATCAGAGGCATGAGAAATGCACTCACTAGGAGCAGAAATCAATGAAGTTCAAACTAAAAGCTAGTCATACATTTAAAAAAAAAAAGAAAGAAAAAAAGTACATAAAAGATACATTTAGAAGTTACAGAAAGATATTACAATGGATGAACTGAAATATCCAGACCGGGAAGTCTTCAGATAAATACTAGATGATTTCTCTAGCTCGGCCACTGGTAACTTGGCTGAACTCGGGAATTGCTAGATGAAGTTCTAGGATCTCCTTTTCTGTAGATTCCAAAATGGATGCTCAAAATGGCCTCTTTTGACATTAAAAGTCTGCAAAAACTTATGTATAAAATGGAAAAGAGATCAAAGGAAAGGCTTATCCTTAACACCAAAAGAAATTCAGCAAGACAACTGTTAGTGCTACTGCGTCTGATGACTTCTTGTCTGGACATTGTGCCTTAGGGCTCAACTTCATGCCAGACATCTGATGCTTTGCTTAGCAGAACAGTGGAATCCGAGAAGAGACTTGCTGAAAATCATGTCCTATTTCCCAGCAAGGAAATCTTCCTTAACATGGTGGACAATATTAAGCAAAAGCTGTAGTGAAAACAAACATCGTGGCTGGGTGAAGATAGAGCAATATCAACATCTCTATCAGGAGAATGTATATACTGCAGATTTGTAGAAAATTTTAGCGTACACAAAGCTGACTTGAATGCATTAATAGGTCTAAAATGTCTTGTATCACACAAAGCATTTGCATTAGGTTACTATTTGAAAGCACATTCATTAGGACAAACATTCCAGATAGGAAACAAGGCATAAGCACTCTGACCTGGCTGGAACAGAGTGGTTGGAAAGAAAAGCAATCCACCAGAAAGGAATGCTGAAGTTGTCTCAGATTTTCACCAAATCAGTCTGTGTGATTTCCAAGACCCCACCTACCTCTTTATTCCCACACAAGAAATGCTGGTTGGTATCTGGGGTTATTCAGATTGTCCTCTTGGTTCTCGTTTCCTCTAGTCCCATTCATTGCATCCCAAGACGCAACTGCAGGTGCACAGGCTTCATGTAGTACATTGCCTAATGTAGGAACAGCAGCCTCATGGAGACACTGAGGCTGTCACCACATGGAATTGATAAGGAGGGATGGAACTTAGCCTAGAGTGGCCTAAATCAGGTCTTGTGGACTTGAAGTCCAGCCCAGGCTGGAGCATGGCTTCTGGGTTTGTCTTCATCCAGCAGAAATTCTGCCTGTACACCCCAAGATAGTGTTGTGGTGGGCACCAGTGGGGAGAGCCCCTGAAACATGCATTCCTAGTTCAAGCTGAAAGAGCAGTTTAAAGCAATCTAGTCATTTCATAACAACCCTTTCAAATGGATTCCTGGCTGAAATGGATAGCGCTTTTCTTACGCATGCAGCTCTCAAATTTCAGAGCTCTGCTGGCAAAGGCACTCGCATAATCAAAATCTTAGGATGTAATAACTCACCCCTCAATTTCATTTTCATTCTGTGAAGTACACCAAGAATTAACTTATTAAATACTGGTTATTTTGCAATGTATATTTTATCCAGGTTGTTTCTAGGAAGGGTTTAGCCAGGACTTTTACTACTGTCTGCCATTTACAAGTCATGTGCAGTAAAATCAGGATTCTTAAAAAGATTTGTGTTGGACATCTGACAATGAAGACAAAAATGCGTTATATCTCCTTATCTTTTATAGGTTGAGGTTGTGACTTCATTTTCTTTCTTTCTTTCTTTTTTTTTTTTTTTAGTCTAAGGCACTGTGCCATGAAGCTTGTAACGCAGTTATGAAGTTCTTCAAATCTGAATTAACATTTCCCACCTACCTATCTTTCTCTCTTTTAAGCTTTTAACCTTTGTAGATATAAGAGTAGTATCTTGGGAAGCAGCTTTTTATTTGAGCTTTATTTATATCCATCAGTGGGAGATGCTCGGAAAACATCGGGAGAATGCTGCTCTGTCATGCAGCAACTGGGAATTTACATTACAGAATGGTAAAAATAGTGCAAGGATCAGTTCCTTCAGATGCTGAATCCTCATTTCTGATTTTCAAAATCTTCCCGTGTGTGGGTATATTTCTATACATATATAAATATATGCCTATATATGTATATATAATTTGGGTTTAGTTTTATATCTTCCCTCATTATATCAAAGTAGCTTTATGTTTACATTAATACATACATTTATAATGCTTAAAGACAACATAAGGCAGAAAAGGAGGAGGAGATAAATTAAGTTTTTCAAGGATAGGAGAAAGGAGGAAAGACATGCTAATGTATTGTAAGAAAAGCTTGTGCCATCATGGTAAATCTGCCTTTTCTTCAGTTTTAACTTATATGACTAGCATTTGCCATGCAGATCCTTACTTTCCTGACCCTGGCAACAGTATGGAGGTCAGATAGCCATCCAAGTGCAATGCCAAAGGCACAAACAAAAGTTTTTTTCTTCTCTGTCCATCTGTGGGTTTTTCCCTGATCCTACATGTTTATAGGGCATATGACAACAAATTCAGTGGCGTTATTTGCTATAGTTCAAGCTAATGGACCAAGGAATTTAACATAATTCTTCATATGCAGTTAAACTGTCCGTGTCAGGATTTCTTGCCCAAAAAACAGCTAGTGGCTGGATATATTTGGCCTGCTTTTATTCAGAATGGCAGGTATTTCTCTGCCATGACAGAACACTAGGAACAGCATTTTGCCCTGGTTGGGTTTTTGCAGTACGTGGGCTGGTGTAGGCTCAGGCAGGCTAAAATCTTTTGATTTGAGGATAGTCTTGTGTTATCCAGTTGGGGCTTGAATGTTCCCTTCCCGTTTGAAAAATGTTAACGTGGAGCCTCCTGAGAAATAAGCACTCATAAGAGTTCAGCTTGTGTTGGAGCTGATGCTTGCTATTTCCATGCAAACAAAAGCCACTGATAGTGGCTAGAGTAGAGGAAACAAAGTTCCTCTGTCCTTTATGAAAAGATCCTCCCCTCCATATGCCCCCAAATCTTTAAGTTCTGTTCTGCAACTTTATCACTATTCAAACTAGGTCTAGGGACAAAGGCTCGTAGCTTTTCTCTTTTACTTTTTTTAAAGAGCCATGTTAAGTTTGCAGCATTGGAACATGCTCCCCTGCTGGTGTCTAGGAATGTAAAGCAGAGGAATTATGGAAGACAAAATAGAATAGAGCCTTAAAAGTTTGGCTTTAAAAAATGGAGCCAATGGTTTGATAGATTGTTCAGTAAATGTTCATTTTATTGAGAATTATAAAAAAGGTGCTTAGCACCTCTGTACCATTAATATAATACATTAAAAGGGTACTGTCAAGATTAGTGTTTCAGCTCTGAAAATTGACTGTAGGGTTTATGGGCAGCACTGTTCATACTCTGCGTGTAAGATGAGGTATCTTCTACTTATCACTTCACAAAACCATTATGTTGTTACAAGGCTTTATACTGAAAAGCTTGATAAACAGTAAAACGTAAATAAAATCTCATTTGAAAAGTGAGAGAATAGTTGCTGCCTGTCTTATAGCCAGATTTAGCAGATGCGGGTTTGAATGTAAAACAGTTGTGAAAATAGCCAGTGTCAAACTAGTGCAAAATTAAACTTGTGGGGTGTTCTGTTTTCAGTGTCTGTCATTGTTGAAGTACTCCATCTCAAAAGCATGCATTCCTTTCTACAGAAAAAAAAAATCAGATTCCTTGGTTGAAATTAATTAGCATTCAGAAACCAGATAGCATGTTTTTGGGTATTCATGAGATCTCTGTTTGAAAAAATGTTTTTAACTTGTAGAAATGTGTTGCAACACACAGATGGGAAGAAAAAGAAAAAAAATCTCTTTAGCAAGCACTGTGTGTAAAAGGAATATTACATTTTGCACGCTCCTGATTACCCTGTGTAAACAGTTTTTGACATCTGTCTTTATAGTTTTCGAGGAGAGGAAGACTTTGTTAAAAGAACCATTTTTATACAGCAGTCACCATTTCAGTCTTGCTTTACCTGTATTATGAAAGCAGATGGTCTGCATGTCTTTTGAATATTTATAACTATCAAAAACAATCTCTTGCTATTCACCCTTAGGCTTATGAGATGTCAGGACTGTTCTGGTTGAAAAAAAATCATCTTGGGTGTTTACAGAAAGGGGATTACATTAAGCTGAAATGACTATACATTTTCCAGTTTAATATTTGTCCATCAGCTGTTTAATCGTATTTAGATAGTTGTGTAAATAAGTTGTTGCAGCCCTTGCCCCTTCCACTGAGCAGGCTTGAAGCTTTAAACACCAATGAATGAGTTGTGAAAAAGCTCAGCTTTTTTTTTTCCTAGTTAAACAACCTGGAAGGCCTAAATAAGTTTTGGTTACAGTGCTCCTTTTGAGAAAAATGTTTAATTTGCAAAGGAATCCCCGATATCTAATTCAGTCGAGTTGTTCTAGGAAGCTGCTGTGTCTGTTACTCCCTGCTAAGTCTGTTAGCATGTGTTTGCTCTGTGTAAATACTGCAGCCCAAGTATCCCTTCATGAGGCATGAAAACAGCCTTATTCTGCCCATATAAAAATAATTTTAAGGTTATTTAGGGGAAGTTTTGGGACTGTGGGGGTTAAAAGCTTTTTTGACTGGAAGCTGAGCAATCACTGATAACAGATTTTGCTGTGGTTGGTTGATTTGGCAGAAAAGCATGAACAGTTTTGGTTTAGATGATTGAATTAACCTGATTAACATTGTTTTTGTTGTTTTGCAAAAAGGACAACAGTATACTTTTAGCAATGATCGAGCAACACTTCACCTGGTTGAAGAGCAGTGTTAGAGGCAATGACTCAGAAATGCCTCCCTTGAAGCACCTGCAGCAGTGGCTGCAGTGACGAGCCAGCATGAAAGGCTCAGGTCCCTCCCGTGTCTTGCAGGATGCACCTTGCGTTAGATTCTGGCACAAAACAAAAGGTGTCTGATGCTACCACTTTATTGGGTTTTGTTTGATGGGCGTATGAAACGATTCCTGCTTGAGATTTATGGTATTTCTCCAGGGAGTTCCCCAACTTCTTTGAGAAAAATATGGTTTCTAGTTTTCAAATCTCTGGTATTTAATCTTCCAGAGAATATGGGATTTGGTTTAATCTATGCTGGGTGAACCTCAGCTGAACTTCAGAGCAAATTCTACCCCTACCTTCACACAGTTGTTGGATGCCCAATTATAATTAACTTATTTGGCTAAAAAAAGAGCACTTGGGCTGCAGCAGATGGTATCATTCCAGAATAGTGGGATTTCTGTGAAGGTGGCACCATTTCAGATGAGATCTCCTGATTCTCAAACACGACTGCAAGTGATGTGGTTGGGGGGAGGGAGGTATGGGAAAGGGGAAAGAGGGAAATTTGAGATCTTGAAGGCTCACAACTTACTTTCAGGGATAAACTACTAGGAGATAAGTTAAGACTGCATATCTGTGACCAGTTTTTGCTTTCTCTTAATTTTCCTCACAAATATGAAAAAAATCTGTTTATGAGTGATGCATGTGATGCATTTGAATATTTGTATGGTATATTTATAATCGTCATCCTTGTATGTGGAAGGCATCTGCCTCTGTGCCTCACTGATAAAGAGGATATGTACAGTAGTACCAGGATGCTATGTGCTTCAAATACAATAATTTTGATTTTGATTATTGATAATTCAAGACATGGGGAACTCCTCAAGTGTAATGACCCAGGTAATATGAAAAGCATCAATATGCCTTCAGTCTAGATAGTGAATCTCTGAAGATCACTATCTCATGGGGTTAATCTTAAGTTTTAGGCCATAAGCATACCAGACATTTATATATGTAGATTGGCATTAAAATGTACAGGAATTCTATAGCAATAGGAAATTTCTGTAGCCAAGTGCATCTCTCTGCACTGATGTGACTGCATGTTTGATGACAATAAATAAAGCATAGAAACAATGAAATTCAGTGATGTCAAGTTATTTTCTGAGTTAACAAGGTAGTAATATTTTATCTGGCTTGTAAAATTTTGCCTTCAGTGAATTAGTAAATAAATCATTGATTCTTCCTGATGAGGATTCTTAGCGTAGGTAATATCACTTGAATGTTTGCATGAAGTGTTCTCGAAGAAAATGCAGGATAATTTTCATTTTTAAATGTGTTTATAATGTCTGTCTTTTTTTTTTTTTTTAAATCTACTTTGAAGAGCAGGAGTAACATCCCAGTGTTAGCCATCAAAGCTTGAAATTCACATTGTGTCAGTGAAGCTAAAATTCCCAGCAGTGCTTCTTAAACAGACCAGTCCCCTATTTGGTTGTAAAGTAACTGCATTAAATTTATTCCTGAAGAAGCAGGGGATGTTGCAAACTGCCATGTCATTTGTGTATCATTGTTGTAAAATGACATGGAAGGGAGCACTAGGAAATCTTAGACAAACGTCTTCAATAATAGGTAATTTACTAAAATTAATATACATGTTTTCATACTTAAAGTTAGTTGGGCAGGAGAAGACATCTGAAAGGGGCAAAGTAAAATGAGCGAAACCCACCTTGAAGTCTAAATGACATCCGAAAAATACACGAGTTGGTGTGGGATGGTGGCCTCTGACAGGTGCAGTTCCCCATTTTGCATGCACAGATTTGCCATTTTTGCATGTAGTCTGTGCAGTCACATAATTTACCAGTTCAGATTCACAGGACTTTTAAAATCACAACTTATGTAGCACGTGCCCGTGTTTAAGATGGTTCAATCTATAAAACAGCTTAAAAGATAATTTTGTACATATTAGACATTAATTATACTGCTATTATACTGGAAGTTGAAATTGGGTTCAGCTGAGCTTGGTTCTGGTTCATTCAGGCTAGACTTTTGGTAGTCTATTAAAATTTCAGTCTCCTTTTATACCACTGACAAAAGGCTTCTAGCTAGTTTCAGAAATGCCAGAGTAGTATCAAGAAATGACAAGAATTTTGATGATTCGGAGAAACATTAAAATACCTGCCTGGTAAGTAGAGGGTATCCACATTTGGCATAAATAATGCTGCCTCACTCTAGGAGTTCTGCGCCTCCACGAATAGCTTGTTACTGAGTAATACCCTAGAAAATGGTTCTAATGAACTTCACTAAGATCAATAATGAAGGTACTTTTAGTCAGAAACTGAACTAGCCTTTTAAAAGAAGACTTACAGTAACATTTATTGCATTTTTGCTCCAGAGTCTTTCTTCCAGTGGCTATTGTAGTTGGTGTAACAAAGGGTTGATGTTCTAAATGATTTTTAAGACAGCACAAATATATCTAAATGTTACATGCTGAATAGTGAAGAAATGTAATAATCAAGGCTTTGTCTTCTTGACTGTCATCGTTTTTTTGATACACTGGACAATTCTTGTAGTTAAGCCAAAAGTAACTACTTTCCACATAGAAATTTAAAGGGTGGCAAAGTTCAGTCTGTTAAAATTATATTTGCTAATTTTGTTGTTCATACATCATATACTGAGTATAATTTTCAAGTTGGAGCATTATCTCATTTTGCAAGGCTTAGTCTTAATTGATTTTGTAAAAGAATGTACTGGAACTCAAAGTTTTATGCATTGTAAATTCCACTATTTTAAAATTGGTCAAAACTGAGCAGAAGGTAAATTTCTCACTGTAGCTATCTGATATCTCGAGAACCTTTGAGAAAAAAATCATCTTGATCTTCCTTTGGTCTATTTTACAGCTAATATTCAGTTACAGAATTAGACATGACAATAAGTTTTTCATAAGCCTGTTTTTGCAAATCGCTTAAAATACCCTGTTTAGGAAAAACAAGGCTGGGTTCATTTTGGGTTATTAGATACATATTTTATTATAATTTAAACCCTATATTTTATCCTATTAATAGGTCATTCAGATAAAGTTTTATCCTATGATTTTCTGGAGTCTGCTCTGTGATAAGTGGCACAGAGTAACTGGACACGGGTAACTTGGGTCACTGTGTGCACTTGTAAAGGCAGTGTAGGAATTGCATGCCTGTAAACTTGTGTGGGTATGTGAAGGGTCAATCAAATTTAAAAGCAGAAATAGGATGAACAAAATTCACTTTCAAGATTAGCATCTTCTGTCCAGAGCCCATCCCAATGCATGATGTTTCTTGGTCGATAACTTTGTTCTTCCCTTAGTACATCTGCTATTTTTTGCTTCCATTTACAATATACCTTGGTTTGTTTTCATGCTCAATTAATGAGTTTTTTAAAAGCCTTTGGATGATAGGATTTAAAATGCAATATGGTTCTCAAACTTTAAAAATATAATGGTTCAACAATAAAATAATTTGTGCTTTGACTTGTACTGCTCTGTATTACAGATTTTTTTTTCTTCTCCCCTTTTCACACAGAGTATGATTTCTTCCATTGTGAACAGCACTTACTATGCAAATGTCTCAGCAGCAAAATGTCAGGAATTTGGAAGGTGGTATAAACATTTCAAGAAGGCAAAAGATATGATGGGTAAGCAAAAAAAAAAATTGCCTTGATGGTGGTTACATACCATTATGTGTCACATTGAGGTCTGTCACAGTCATAAAAGAAGCCAGTTCCCGTCACGATAAGTTTAGGATGCTTTTGATGAGTAGATGTAGAAAGTACATATATAGTGAAAGAATTCATTTAAATAAATATTTGCTATTGAAACAGCCAAGCTGACTTGGGTTGCCAGAGATGTAAAGCTGTCACTCCGTAAATCTAGAGATCTACCACCCAGAATAATTGTTTAGAAAACCTGTTCCTGGAACTGTGACGAACTGATTTTTTAATGTATGTATTTTTTTTCTCGCTCTGGCTAATGTATATTTAAAGAAACAGGTTTCTACAGCTATCACTGCCTTCCAGCAAGAATGCTCTAATTTTGTAAATTCATATTTTTATCTAACCTTGGGACCCTAATTTCAGTTAATTCTAACAAATAGTTGTTGTGACAATTGTTTGCTTGTCGTAGTAAGCACAAGTAAATTATTGGAGAAAAAAATCTATCAATTCTGTGATACCTTTTATCTTTTTTAAACCTGTTCACATAATTTTGAACACTTAATGTCAGAAAATTTCTACGTAAATTTCAACAGAATGGAGAAATGGCACCTCAGTTTGGATTGAATTTCGAGCTTGACTTAGCTTTCAGTATTTGAAGCAAAATCATTCATCTACCAAAACGGGTTCCTTGCCTTTTATAGCTTAAGGCTGTAATGAAGACAATGCATCACTTTTGTGATAATTGCTTGAATTACTGTTCCGAGTGAATGGCCCACTTGGGTTGATCTTTACTTTCCCTGAGTGAAAAAAGGCAGCTTCTTTCCTTAATCTACTTTGTACCTTCTGTGTAACACAGAACCCTTCTTCTGAGACCACCAAATTTAGTGGTAAGACTTCACTTGGTTTCAGGTGGTCTATGTGTGAGGCAGCAGAGTGTCCATAGGAGAGAGCGACCTTTCCACCACAGCCTCTCCCACATCTTTTGCAGCAGTGCTCCTGAATGGGGCAACCCCTGCAAAATTTTACTAACATGGCTTGCTAAGACATGTTCTCCATCCATTCATTTGGGGTCAGTGAAGACAGCAAATAGAAGATGTGTGCTTATGTATTCCTGTGTAACCTAATGCTGGCAGAAGAGGCAACATTGCCCCCAAATTCACCTGCGTGAGGAGTAGCAGGGCCTCTGCTTGGGTACTGATCCAGGATATGGACACCAGAACTCTCTGCAGAACAGCTGGCTTGTTTTTTATTTATCAAATTTCTGCCTGTGATAGGACAGAGGAGGAAAACGGGGATGCAGCTGGGAATCCAAGTGGCGATTTCTTCATCCAGCTCCAATCCTTGTGGAGGAAAGGGTGGCTTTTCACTGATGACTGTTAGTGAAGATCATAATTACTGTGAAAAACTCAGACACAGCCTTTTAAAAAAAAAAAGCTTTACTAGTATAAGAAAAAAAAAGCGCTACAACATTTTTCTGAAAATACTGAACTTCTGGACTTTTGGTTTTTAAATAAAGCTTATTTTCTTAAGGCTATTTCCAGACCAGATCTGCTAAAGCTCTAGAATAAAAAAAGTGACATATGCTGATAAAAAGGAGGCTCCTTTATATCAACCTAGAGTTATTTTATATTGTTTAATCATGCACAAGAGGGGAACTGGAAGAACTCTTGTAGTTTAAAAAACTGTGCTGTTAATTAAAAAGGAGGGTGTGTCAAAGGCAGATGAGTTAATATAAGAAAAAAATTCAACCATGTTGCAAGTCACTGAAAAAAACCATGCATACATGGTTGCAAGATAAAGCAGCCCATCTGTGTAATTTACATAAATTATACTAGTTCCTAGCAGTCCCATACAATTGATGCAGCATCTAGAAATTAGCAGAGCATTGGGAGGTCTGCACCTCACCCTGCTTGTTACAGATTTCCAGTGACTGGGAACTGCCGATGTCATGGCAGGGACCTCACGGGAGGAGCAAAACCAGTCACCGGGGGCTTCCCTCTCTCTGGCTGGGGCATGTTTTCCCCCAACAGCCCTCCTTACCCTTTACACAGATGCACTTGCTGTTTCATCTGCAGCACAGACTGGGTTTTTGTCTCTTGTCTTTGCCCCATCTCTAGTTGGTCTAATTGGTTTGTCTGAAGTCCTCTGCATCTGTCACTGTGGGATGCAGCAACCCGCTCGTGGTTGGGTTGCATTGCACCCTTTTATATTTGTTTATTTTTATTAGCATGTCTTGTAAGGACAGTCAAGTTTGTGATTTTCAGTCTGATGTTGGCCTTTTCAATGTTTCTTTTCCGCTGTAGTTGAGATGGATAGCCTTTCTGAACTATCCCAGCAAGGTGCCAACCATGTCAACTTCGGTCAGCAGCCAGTCCCAGGGAACACAGCCGAACAGCCTCCATCTCCTGTTCAGCTTTCTCATGGTAGTCAACCATCAGTTCGGACCCCGCTTCCAAACCTGCACCCTGGACTTGTATCTACTCCCATTAGCCCTCAGCTGGTAAATCAGCAGCTGGTAATGGCCCAGTTGCTGAACCAGCAGTATGCAGTGAACAGACTTCTAGCCCAGCAGTCCTTAAACCAACAGTACTTGAACCACCCTCCTCCTGTCAGTAGATCCATGAACAAGCCGTTGGAGCAGCAGGTCTCAACGAACACAGAGGTGTCTTCCGAAATCTACCAGTGGGTCCGTGATGAATTGAAACGAGCAGGAATCTCACAGGCAGTATTTGCACGTGTGGCTTTTAACCGAACTCAGGTCAGTCATCTTTTTTCTTTTCTTTTTTTTAAGTCTAAGATTCTCTTCTTTCTCTCTCTAATTAGTAATTTCCATCTTCTGTCTTCTCATTTCTACCTTGTCACTTAGCTCCTCTGAAGGAACCACACATCCTTGCAGGACCACTGTCCATGTCGATACAGTACTGGAATCCTCAGGGATTGGTTTGTGGAAATTCCTGCTGTTCTTACAGGAAGCGTGGTTCCTCTCCAGTTGTGATGGTTTATGAATAGCTGAATTTCCCAGTAAAAGAAATTAACAGCTCTATGCAGAACCATTCACAAAGTCACCCAAGAGATTGTTTTTTGTGTTGCAGAGTTGTACCCACACTGACCACCTGCACACACTGAACAACCAGTCTTCTTTCGCAGGTGTACTAGAGATGGTCTTTTATCCATATTTGCATTTATTTTTATTATTTTCTAGTGAAAGTCTTAATAACATCTTTTCAGGCTTCTGAAAAGATTAAAAATTAGAAGCTTTATCTCTAGATTATCTACTCTTTTCATGTATTTTTGTACTGTTTTGCAAAAACAGTAGTTGCTGAGCTTGCTGGTGTCCACGTCAGAACATATACTTCAGCTCTTCAATGCAGAAAAAGCTATCCCTAGCAAAGCTGATAAGTAACACTAAAATGTGTTATTTTTTACACCTGTTTTAGAAGCTAACCCTGTTATAATTTATTCTGCTCTATGAATTTAACTTAATGCCATGTTGCATGGAATTTAATCAAGCAGAATTTATGGAAGAAATGTCAGTATATCGAATGCAAATAATAAGATCTCAAAATTTTAGAAGTATGTTTTAACAGAAAATAAAATATTTTTAATAGGACTTTTTAAAATGGGAAATATTTTTAAAAGGCATAGGTAAATTTGCTTCGGGTTCCACATTTTCAAATGAAAACACATACTTAGGGAACAATTTGCCCATTGTAGATTATAGTATAACAAAAAAGATCATCATTTGATCTTCTCTTGAAACGTTTTTGTTTCTCCCTTAGAGAATTCTTAGCTTAGAGAATAAAAATTCTGTTTCAAATGCTCTGGTACCAGGTTTGAATCAGCATGTCATTTGTAATTGTTCTGAATTACTATTGCATTACAATATTTTACATCCTCCTTTAGCTAAAAGAAAGTAGAGTCATTGTGTGAATTCTCTGTAGGGCTCTGTGTGCGTGTGTCTTTCCTCTTTACAGCAGAGGAGGTTTTCAAGATCTGGGCCTTTCATACCAAATTTCATGGGTTACATAAACTCATGCAGGGATTGCTTACATTAACTTAGGTCCAGGCAGTGTCAGTTGTTATATTTACAAATAAGTGACATTGAGTCTTTTTTAATACAATGTTTAAAAGTTTAATTATTGATACTCTAAAGTATTAAAGCAATAATAGGAGCTTCACGTTACAGCGGTTTGCAGGTGCCATCTTACCTGGACAAAAAGCCAAGCAAGTAATTCAGAAAATAAAGCTTATTTTATATATTTACTTCTTTCTCAGGTTTTCCTAAAAGCCCACTGTTTTATCTTAACTTTTCCCCCTCTGAAGTGATCAGTTTTTTCAGCTAGTTTTGCGTACAGCTTTTGGCATGTCCTTTGTCCATGAGAAGTATTTGTTACCTGAAGTACAAGGATAATTGGTTCTAACTGGACATTGAATTTATGTGAGAGAGTAGGAGAAAATGCTCTTTTGATGTGAGGAATGCAACTGTAGAACCAGATTTCTAGTGCAAATACTGATTCTTTAATATTAGTATTATTATTACACTAAATATATATTAAAATATGTATTGCTATGTAATTTTCTTACTACAAATGTTATTAAATATTTGTTTAAAGTTCAGTTCTTCCCCAGACTTTGTGGCTAACCAGCTTGGTAAAATATGTTCACAGTGACCCAAAACTGGGAAGAAACCCCAAAATGAACCTTGAAAACAATTCCCCTAAAGAGATAGGAAATAGATCTACATAGATCGGCAATTTTCAACCAAATCTATTTGAAAAAACACAGAGTAGTATCCCTATATCCTACAAATTGGTTTTGCTAATCAAGTTAGTATTTGCAGTTATCTAGGTAAGATTTTCAGTGTTTGTTATGTTTTTGGCAAACTACAGGGAGCAAAAAGGAAACATACCAGGAGCCTAGAGAGTGTCGGCCTCAGTTTTGCGAAGAAATATCTCAGCATACTTTTCATATGAAGCAAAGCCCCACTGAAATACAGAGAAGTTTATTGTGGGTGCATTTCACCTTTGCAAACCTGGAAATTGTTAATTTTACCCACAGTGAGAGCTAATGTTCCAAGGTAGACACAGGTACCAGCAATTCTTACAGAAAAACTTTTTAAATTTGTTCTGCTTGCTGTACTTCTGAATTCCTCACAGCTTATTCAAGGACACATCACATTTAGCTAAAATTAGTATAGTACTTTAATAACTGATGCTATTTAGGAGGTATTTTCTAATAGTGATTTTCTAATATCCTAAGTCTTTTTTTTGTTGTTGTTTGGCTAGAGAAAGTGCAAATGCTTGTTTAAATTTGTGTACTATTTTCTGAGATAGAAACCTAACTCAGGCTTACCACTGACAGTTTTGAAACTGTCATAAGTATATTTGAGCTGTGTCCAGGGACCATATCATGCCATCAGTTTCTAAAGGCATAAGAACTCCCTGAAATAGGTTAGGAGTTCTGTGCAAGAAAACCCTGGTGTCAAGATACAGTCTCAGATGAGGGGAGAGATTTGCTTTTAGTGTAAAAGGTAAGGAAGGAAGTGATCTAAAAATTAAGAGTGATTTAGCATAATGTTGAGGCAATAAAATGGACTTCGAAATTGGCTGAAGATGCTCTTGTTTTTCAGACTTATGCTCTACATAGTGGTGGTTTTGGGTGGGAAGTTTCTACCAGCATAGCATGGTAGTTCAACACCTGATCCTGATTTTCAGGATTTTTTAATTTGGCAGCAGAAATGTCAACTAGAAATATTTCTATCTTTCCACAATCCAAGGAAAGAATTTGGTAAAAATACTTCTTAAAACTAGAGTGTCTTTTTTTACTATTACTAATTATCTGTAAAGAAGAAAAAGACCCTTGAGCCACACCTTAGAAGTGTATCCTTAAGAAAGAAATGGTGTGAGTTTAATGTGTTCTTGAATAATTTCCCCCCTACCCTTAAGTTCCAAATGGTAATTTGAAAACAGTTCTCAGGAATGTGCCTTGTAAACTTTAATCAAAGTCCAGATAGCTATAACTTGAATGAAAATTCACATCTCTACAGGCACAATAGGACAACTGTTGCAGGGAGCAGAAGCAGTTTTGGTGGTAGCAATTTCTCTGTGGTCCTTCTAGGAAGTCTTCAGAGTGCAGTCAGATCTGAAGTTTTGCTTGTCCTTCAGCAGTTGTGATTCCACCTCACGGATGCAAAGAAACAGGTTGAATCCTGTTAGCACCTCCTTTCAGTGCACCATAGAAAACTTTGTTGAGTTAGTACTTGTGCTGGCAGATTTGAGTTTCACCTCAAGCAAGGTGTCCAAAGGTGACTACCAGTCTCTCTGTTTGCCAGGTTAATTTTGGTAAATTGAGATTCTTATGTTTCAGTTGCCAGTTCATCAAATTATTAAACATAATATTTTTTTTCCAGCTGATGTCAGTGCACTGTGCAGATACCTCTGCTGTCTTTTAAGAGCAAGTTCAGTATTTTCTTGTGCTTTGCAGGCTAGAAAATGGCATTTTTGATCAGTTTCCTACCCTAGGTAGCCCCAAGCAGCCATGGGATGACAGTGATGATGCAATGGGGCAGCCCCCAAAGTGTGGTGCCACAGCCCTCCATCAGCAGAGAGGCTCTGCCTGCTGTTTCAAATGTTAGGCTAAACTGGGAGATCCTCTATTCTGTTTTGTTCTTAGAGCTGGATGCAGCAGCAACATTTTTTGGGCTGAACTGCCCTCGGAGCCCTAAACAAATAAATAAACTGCTCTCCCATTTCTGTTGTGTGTTTTTAAATGTAAGCATGAGTCAGGAAGTGAAAGGCTGGGGTTCCCACAGCCAGCCTGACATTTGACTCGAAGGTGTAGCTCAGCTTGGTGCATGGCTGGGTGACTAGTCTGCAGTGTGAGAGCAGGGAATTGTGTTAGTCATGGTTGTGGTTGGAACTGGAACTGAGGGCTGCCTGTCTCTGTTTGTGTATACTTTCAGCTGTAAGGTTTGCTGCAGGAACTTGGGTGCTGTTGTATGGAGGCAACCTTGTGGCTCTGTCTTCATGAAAGAAGGAAGAGTGCTTTTTGCTGCTTTTCCATGTCTGACTTTTGTTATTCTTCTTTTTCCCACCAGTGACAATGTTTGATCTGAAGGTCTTTGAATATTTCTCAGTGTTTCTCACTTTTCTCTCTCCCTCCTTTCTACTTGAGCTCCATGCTTGTTTAAAATATTAGCTGGCAGGACGTACTACCTTTCATTCATGTATAATGCCTTTTCTCATATGTGAAAACTTCTGTGTATTTAGGACTGTGCTCATGCTAATTCTGCTGTGCTCATGCTGCTATTTTGAAGGAGAATGCTTGTATGCAGTAAACGGCTCTGTGTAATTGTAAAACAAAATCTAAGTTTACACAAACCACCTTCTCAGGCACTACTTTTTTTTTCCTTCCACTTTGTCTTTGGCACACTTTATTTTCCAGTAAAATGAAAAATGAAGATGGATTATTCAAAATTGATAACAGTAATGGACCATCATGTAATGTTTTATTGAATTTGAGTTCTGTAAATTATGTGGTAGAAAGAAATTTGCCTGCTTAAGTATAACAGAAATTGCCACTGTATTCATATAATTCTTCGTAGTGTAATTTAAGAAAAAGTACACTATCCATATCACTATTGAATAAAAGGTAAAAAGGTGCTATTACACTATCATGACAGCTCTCCTCTTGCTACTAAGCGACATAGATAAATGTGTCTGCTTATAACTTACTTGGCTGGGATCCAGGCTTGGGGGTGGAGCCTGGGAATAATCTTCCACCTGGACATGGGATAGGAGCACCCTGCAACCAAGAGGGAGAGCGTTCAGGGATGTTCTGCATGTTTTGGGAAGGTTTGGGCAAATTGCATGTTTCTTCTGGGAGCTTTGAAGTTCTATCACACTGATAAAATCTATTTGAATCAGTGATTATGTTCAAAGAGGAGACAAACTGGGGGCCAGACAGGCAGTGTTTTTGTTCATATTGGCAGACACTTTATCTCCATTTTAAAAGAATTTGTAATGAGCTTTTGAAAGCCCTGATAATATTTATTGAACATTTTTTGTGCCATTAGTAATGAATTATACTTGTGATGACATGTAAACTTTTTTTTTTTCCAATGGAACCTGGGAACATTTTAAAAAAATACATTTCCAGTGCAAAAAAAATACAAGGGAGGGACAGTGAGTAGAGTTCTGAGCCTAACAGTGTTTTTAATCTCTTTGCAAAACAAGCTTAGTTTTTGTGCAACCTGAGGTGCAATTGAGGTACAATATCAGGAGATCACACCAAGACTAGTATCTTGGAAAACCAGTTCAAGCCTGGTAAAATGAGCAGCTAATCTGTGCACATCAGCACAGGGCAGAATGTGAGAGCTGCTGTTTTCTTTCTAGGATTTTTCCCATTGTACATCTTGTCTAACAACTTTAGCTGAAGTTTTGTGCTCAGAAATTGAAGCAGTAGCAATGAAGTAATATATGAAGCAGGCAAACTGTGTTCTAAGAATTTGCCTGCACCTGGTTACTACATCTTAATTTTCATGGTTTTTCCTCACATATTCTGACTTTTACGTTTAGAGCCTAGAAGCAAACTCCTCCTTGCCTTCTCCCTGCTCTGTCATCTCCCGTCCTCTCTCTGCATCGCTCTCCTCTGCTCTGCTCCCAGCTCAGGCCAAGACTCATGACAGTGATGGGGGAAGAGAGGAGAATGAATACTTAGTGGCATTTCTAATCACCAAGAGGTGTCCCACAGCAATGGAAATGCAGGCAAAAGTTAAAAAAAAACCAGAACAACCAAAAAAACACCAACATTTTCTTTATTTACTTATTTCACTGAAGAGGGAAAAGTTATACAAGAAAAGCACCCTTTTCTACCTTTTTTAGCTGGCCACTATGTGGCTAAGGCTTTTACAAGCAAATCTTTTCTATTACGGGCTAAAGTATTTTTTAAGGACATTTCCTGTGTCTGACAGTGGGCTGGCTATTTGTAAGGAGTCTTTTCTCCTGACAATGATCAGTCCACTTGAGTTTAGTTTTTCTTGCTCCTTTTTTCATGGAGAGTTGTCTCCAGCACAGAAACAGTCAGAAATTGCATATGTTTACAACTACCTAGAAGGAGGTTGTAGCGATGTGGGCATTGGTCTCTTCTTCGAAGCAACAAGCAACAGGGCGAGAGAGAATGATCTCAGGTTATGTCAGGGGATGTTTAGATTGGATGTTAGTAAAAATTTCTTCTCCAAAAATGTTGTCCAGCACTGGAACAGGCAGACAGGGAAGTGGTGGAATCACCATCCCGGGAGGTATTTAAAAGACACATAAATGTGGCACTTGGGGACATGTTTTAGTGGTGGGCTTAGCAGTGCGTGGTTAATGGATGGACACAATGATCTTAAAGGTCCTGTCCAACCTAAATTGTTCTATTCTGTTCTCTACATCCTGTGCTCTGCAGGCAGCTTTGCCTTGTCTCCAGTAGAATAAAATCATTTTGTACCTCCTCTTGTGGTGGATTGTGTAAGCCTACCACTAACAAACATTGGTAGCTGTGGGTTTGAGTACTTAAAAGTGGAAAAAAATGATAGACACAAATTTATTTTCCATCTTTGTTAATAAGTAAATTTATTATTAGACTGACCATTAAGAAAAAAACTTAAAACTTCACCCAAGTGCCACTTTTGTCAGTAACTCATTTGTTCACCTTCTGAGTAATTTCTACCTGGATACCAGAAAACAAGAGGGATCAAGAAAAGTGGTAAGAAAGTATCCCCCAAGATTATTATTTTTTTAATCCTCCTCCAAAATATTTTTCATGCTTAGTGCTGGAAAGACTGTTTTTTTCCATGCCATTTCCTTGTTATGTGTGCAGGCACAGACAGGGCCATGAGGACCACACCGGCTGAGGTGTAGTGGTTGGCACCTCTGTTCTCATCGCCGAGCACAGAAGTGCAGAGCTCACACTGAGTGGGCCCTGGTCCTGCTTAAGCACAGCTGCTTGAGAGCAGTGACTTTGCAGCAGCACCTCCCTAACAGTCTTTTGCCTGGTAGGATAATACCTTTGAGAGAGGTGACAACTTCCACAGGTGCTGTGAGCATCAGACTTCCCAAAAAGATACGTTTTGGCCATATTCTGTTGTACCCCCTTAGGAATAAATATATGCAGTCAGTATTACCTATCTTAGTTTTGGCTTTTTTATTGTCTGTTTCTCTCTCCATTTACCCTCCATTATCCTGAATAACTTACAAGAGTTCTTTAGGAAAAGAAACATTGGGTTGTGTTATTTCTTTAAATTCACATGTGTGTTCCCTTGTTACCCTATTAAGTAAAAGCCTCCCATACCAATCCTCTCTCTTTCCCAGCATGGCAACAGCATTTATTCTAAACAGTAGTAAACATCTGCTTTTCTAAAAGTTACCTTTCTTATCACGATCTTGTTACTCCAAGACAGTAGAGCATTTTGAATGCCCAACATATTTAAAAGGAGAATCTGGCAGGGGGAGGAGATGTCAAGAACCTGTTGACATTAAATATAAATATCACAGGTGATGGACTGTTTGAGGATTAGGGTTGTCCTGATGAAGAGAGAGGAAGGTGCAAGAAGGAGGAACATGAGGGCCTCCAACAGCGAGTTTCCTCACTCGTTAAACTCCAATATGCAACTCTTAGAAAGAAATACTGACTTATAAAAAATATGGCCCTGAGTCAGTGAAGCAGTATTTTTGGAACATTGCAAGTTTATAGTCTCAGATTTGTTGTGAAATATCACTTCCTTTCAAAGATCTGTTTAAGTTGCTAGAAATGTGGAAAGCCTTTTTTTAAGGTTGCGTATGCATTTTGCCTGCAAAGCCTGAGAAGCCCCCAGTGTATCTCACTTATCCTTAACATCTCATGATTGTCTGTGGACTGTGAAAGATTTCATGGCAAGTTAAGCCAGTAAAAGGAGGAAGACGTATTAGTCAGGTTCAGTTTATGCTGTATTTAAAAGAGGTGCTTAATAAAATTAAGGGTACAACTGAGGCTCTCTTCTCTGCTACCTAAAATACCATTAATATAATCCTATGTGGAGCAAATAGTGCATTTGCTGTTTTCATTCCAAGCCCAGCGGTAAGAAGAATGAGGACTGATAAGCAGTGGCTTCGCAGAGCACAGTTTTACAGACACTCACCTAGGCTAACTCTCCAGCCTATTTTTTTCTTCCTTCCCTACAGGGCTTGCTCTCAGAAATCCTCCGAAAAGAAGAGGATCCCAAGACTGCCTCGCAGTCCTTGCTGGTAAACCTTCGGGCTATGCAGAACTTCTTGCAGCTGCCAGAAGCAGAACGAGATCGAATTTACCAGGACGAGAGGGAAAGGAGCTTGAACGCAGCCTCTGCGATGGGCCCGGCGCCGCTCATAAGCACACCGCCCAGCCGGCCTCCACAAGTAAACTGCTCTCTCTGCCTTTGGGATTTGCTCGTTGTGTTCTCTCACTGTCCCGCTGGGTGAGACCTTTCTGAAAAAGAAGAAGCCTTTTGCTGTCGCATTTTTGAAACACTCGTAGAATCATTCCTTGCGGCGCATATCGCAAATTAATTTTAAGAAATATAATAGATGATAGTAGCTGTTTATTACTACCTATTTCCTGATTTTGACATAAATTCTATCCATTATGGTTCCTACAGAATTTTTTGCTCATTTTATTGAGGTACAAGCTTTACTGGGCAAGGAAAGATGATGGCTTTTAGCTGTCATCTTTTCTTACAATTCTTAGGTTTTTAATGTTACAGCTTCAGAAAGGGATTTTGGAGGATTTGGACCACTAAACTGAGAGGGAATGAAAGCAGAAGTGTGAGTACCTTGTAGTGCCTTAAAAGTTATTTTTCCACAAAGCAAACAGGTAAAGCTAAAATGATGGAGCAAAGAAGATCCCATCCTAAAATGCTGGGCATGCTTTCACCAGCTTGAGCTACTGACAGCTGGGTAACATAACAGGCTTGCTATATCCATTGTTCTGAATGATTTGGATATGTTCGTTAAAGCTTCATTTAGTATTTTTTAAAATGAAACTCCTATTGATTTCTCTAAAATTTATTTGATTTAATTCTCCAAAAATTACAAATTTGATAGAGTGGGATCAAGAGGTTCAATGGTGCAGTCCTTGTGTCGATCAAGGAAACTCTGATGCTTGTTTTAAGGTACATCAGAAATGCACGTGAGCCATAGGAATGCACAGGATTTCCACAAAGAAGAAATGTGGTTGTGAGTGAAACTCTCCAAAACCTGTATATTTTCAGAAATACTCTGCACTGCTGTGGCTCAAGGTTGTATGTATGCAAGGAAAAATCAAACTGATCTGCAGATATGTGGGAATCATGCTGTATACACAGTCCAGTTTTGCTAAACAAAGCAAGGCTTTGGGATTGTGGGAATTTTGTGATGGCTGAGTTTTTGACAAAAACAGCAGGTTTTTGTTAACCAGTCATAGGCTTGTGACTATGACTATGTTCCATACCCGTTCGGAATGCTATAAATTCCTCTTGAGATTATTTTTCTAATTTTCCTTCAGCTAATGGATACTAAGGACCAGACTAGAGTAACAACAAAACTGTACGAGGGAGGACAGAAGATCACCTTGACTTGCTGCAGTACTTTTCAAAAGAGAAGAAATTTTTAGCAGAAAAAACAGACTGAACTAACGGTGTAGTTTTGTTATCGTTGAGTTTAGTCTGTAAAATCCACTATATATATTCTTCAAGATAAAGGACAAGAATCTATTTACATAGTAACGCTTTAGTGGGAAATAGTTAAATAGAGATAACTGTGTTTAAAATAACATTTGAGTTTGTTTTAATATCTGTACGTGCTCCCACAGCCCAGGTAATTCAGAGCCAAGGCTAACCCTCCTTCTTAACTTATCTCTTTCTGCCAAGGTAATGTCTCACTCTGTCTCAAGTGGTCTTGGGCAATTTCACAGCTAAAGAACAGAGTTAATTACAGGACCTTCCAGAAGGATGTCAAGTCAGAGGTAGTCCTTGTACTGGTTTTAATTCACACTTTAAACTGTAAAAATCCCTTGCAGCCAGAAAGAAAGTGAGACTAAGGGGTTTTCTTAACTGACAAAACATACTGTAAGTCCAAATTTGGTGGGAAAGGGGGGAGAAATCTATCTGTCTCTACTGTGCTCTTGTTCATAATTACATTTTTTTCTTTTTAGTGTGAGTCAGGAGTATAGTTAACCTAATTGCGATAGTTCAAAGTGGAAACAGCATACATTTTTGTTTTAATCCTTTTCAAAAGGAAAGCAAGTTTACAAGGAAACCTTATAGACTAATATTGAGGTCTACAGAACAAAGCACTTATTTTTCCAGTTGTTGTGCTGTTCTATGTCATTCAACAAAACACACACACTTTCCCTAGTGAATAAACTGAGAATGTAGAAACCTCTGAGTTGCGATTCTCTGTGACCTTCTTACATGTTTCCAGAATTACCCACCTATAAACATCTGAAGCACTTTTCAGCTGCTGCTGAGTGTTCAGAGTCCTAAGTTTGAAAATTGAAATATCTGTGTTGGTAAGATAACTACAATACTAGATGCTAGAAATAATCTTGAAATTATCTTAGTTGTAACACTGTCAAGTATAACTTTACAAATCACAGCAGAAATAAATTATAGTCAGGATACTGCAAAATTATCAATGCAAACTGCTACTGTGATACCTCCCCCAAAATGTCCGCAGTTTATTGACTATTTGATACTAAGGAAATAAAACTACTAGCATCCTTACTACTAAATTTATTATAAGCAATTATTTAAAGTTCACTATGGAGGAATACAGCAGAATATTTTTCCAGCTTGGCTGTGAGCTTCTCGGATAACCATTGAAAGAGAAAACAGACCGTTTATCCTGACAACAGAATTTACACAAGAGCCAACATATTTAATATTAAATCTTTAGACCAGTGTAACATTTGAAACAATTAAACTATGAAACCATGAAAAATGGGAGCTAATATGCCACACATGAAGGTTTATTTTGCAATTGCAAGTTATCAGTTTCGGAAGGATGTGAAAATAAACATCCTGAAAAGGATCTATTTTGCATTTTTGTGTTGCCAACTGGTGGCCAGACAGTAGAGCAGACTTAACCATTTAGCAGCTGAGCTTGTTCTGTGTAAATTTTGCATTCTGTTGTATGGAAAAACAGAAAGCGTGACCTTGGAGGTCTGATTGGATAGTAGGAATTCACCAAGCATAAACCCTGGTGCCTGAGTTAGAAGGAACAGTGTTGAATTTATCTCATTTTTACAGCATTCTTACTAGTTGCTACTTGAGCTTATGTATCTGGATTGTTTCCAATTCTTTTTTGAAATCCTTTAAGAAGCTCTTTGTCCCCCTTACTTCTCCCTTTCTCTTTGACTTAAACAAAATGCAAAATCTTACTTTTTTTTTTTTTAATTGAAATCATTAGCCTCTAATGCATGAGCTTTTGGGATGTGTGTATAGCCTTCTAAGCTGGTCAAGTTGTAAAAGTCTGCTACTATCTTCCACATTGGTGGACTGAGCACAAGGAGACGGCGTACACAAGGATTTTTCCCTTGGAAATTGTTCGAGTTGCCCCCCCGGGGCAGAAGCCTGTCTGTCAGGCTCTTTCCTGGGGCACTGGAGTTTATAAGTATTAGCATCTCCATCAGGTAGGTACTGCATGGAGACGTCATTTAACCTCTGCAATCTAGAAGGAAGGAAAAAGGTCCTTTCATGTTCTATTTCTTTTTTTAATTTCCCCCCACACTTCAACACCTTTGTCTTGCAGATCACCCCACAGAGGCTCTTTTGGGGTATTCCTCGGGCAAGTTCAGAGAATGAGTCTATTGCAGTTATGTGGAAATGAGGGATCTGGGGATACTTTAAAGGATCCTGAGGTGCTAGGGATGGCCTTTATGTCTCATTAGGACAGTTTGGGAAGTGGGGGGAAGATGACTCCCTTCTCCTTTATACTTGTGGAGGAGAATGGAGACAGGTGGCCAAGTTACAGATTTTCTTTTTCAAAATATTCTGGTTAAGGCTTTTTAGCCACCCTGCAGTTATGAACACTTCCTTCTCAGGACAAGTAATCTCCATTTCAGCAGAGCCGAGGAAGAAATCTTTCTTGCCACCCATATTCCCCAAAGAAAATTTGTGTTAACCCTTGGGGGCCATCATCATCCTGTGTAAAAACAGAGTATGTGTAACATCAAGAGCAGAATATTATTTTAACAAGGCAGTGTTTCAAGAAGTATCCACAAATCTTGCATGAGTCATGGTTCTGGGTACTCATTGACCAAAACCTTCATCTCATAAATACAATCCTGGTCTCTCTCTGACTACAGATAAATTCCTTCATGTTAAAGCAATCATAGGTTGGGTCTCAGAGA
Organism: Corvus moneduloides; assembly: GCF_009650955.1. Lineage (NCBI taxonomy): Eukaryota > Metazoa > Chordata > Aves > Passeriformes > Corvidae > Corvus > Corvus moneduloides. The sequence continues at coordinate 45,999,886 of NC_045476.1, forward strand.
TAGGATGTTACTCTTGAAAGACTGGTGTCTAGGAGGATGTTGCTTTGTTGGTGTTTGAGGACCAGTGAATCTCCATTGCAAGGAGTCTGGATAACACCAGCTTCCATGAAACTTTATAGTGGAATCCTGGAGTTTAAATACATGCATGTGCCATATATCACCACCAGCAAAGTTTTTATATTTAAGCTGGCAAAATTTGAGATTTAGGTTGATAATCTTTGTGCCAAGTTGCATTTTAACAAAAGTAAAAATGAACAAAATAATAAATGCAATCCTCTCCTCCCACCCCTGCAAAAAACCACCATGGAGGAGAGTTAATGGAAACCCTGACACTTAACTATAACTGCACTTCCAGGCGCCACTGTAATAATGGAGTAGTAAACCTTGTCCTGATAAAAGCTGTTCTGAAAGCAACAGCATTTATTGTACCTCCTCTGCTATTTGCAGACCAGAACTGAAAAGTAGTTTGTTTTGCCTGGAATGAACTACTTTATGAATTTTAATGTACAATGTAATATTAAAAGCTAAACCAGGATTAAAGAAGATTTTTGTTCCCAAGCTAAAACAGTACTTATGAGAATGTGTTATATAAGATTTTTTTTGTTTCAGTTTCGATGGGGAAGGAATGAGCTTCCATGTTTGTGAAAACCTCTTCATACTGGTTATTCCTTCTATGACAACTTAGCCTTTTTTTAGGAAAATTGAATAAATTCAGAACTTCTTGCTACTGTAATCAATCTTATTTGATGAGAAGATATATCTGGGTAGGCCAGGAGGAGATGGATGCGCTATTTTTTTTTTCAAGTATTCTTAGAAGACTAGATTGATTGGTGATAGGAAGATGGCCAAATGAATTTCTGATTCTGTGTGTTACATTTGTAAAATAATGCTCCCCTCTTCAGTTAGTATTTGCAAAATTTGGTTACTGTCAAAAAAAAAAAAAAATAGCTGATCTATGGTTTCTTTCCTAAACAGAAAATGTGGCTGTAAGTGTGGGTGGGGTGGGAGGTTGTGCTTAAGTGTGGATGAGATGAGAGATTATGTTTTGTTTTGTTTTTCTCTCCAAAATGAATACTTTTTCCACCTCCTCTCCCAAGTCCTGAAGTTGCACCGTTGAGAGCTTTTTTGTTTTCTGTTGGGTTTTTTTGAGGAGGAGGGTGTTTTTTCAACCCAGCTTCAAACAGCCTCTGTCTTAAACTAAATTCTAATTTCAACACAACAGCCTAGATGCTTGCTTATGTGTAAATTATGAAACAGTTTTATGTATGGATATTCTCCAAGAGGTTAATTGGCATTATTGCATGGAATTCATCAGAGCAGAGCAGACCAATAGTCCATCTAGACCAGCCAGAGTCTACACCTGATCTTTGAAGAGAAATTATTAAGAGGCAGGAGAATTTTTGTACTTGGGCAGTGAAGTGAATTGGAGAGGGAGAAGGTATGACTGCAAACCACAACTCTTGGTAATCCCCAAAACCCATCATTTTATAACTTTAAGACTTTTATTCCCCTGAAGATCTTTGGGCTAATACTGCTTTTTGATGCAGATATTAGTGTTTTCTGAATTCAATTAGTGTTCCCTAATTAAATCAACAGAAGGCAATAGGAATTTGTTTGCTGGTTTTAACTTCGGTGACCTACTAGATGCTGTTGAATTTATTGTACCTGTATAAAGATAGATGTGATTTGCAAACCAGAATGAGGATTTTCAGTAATTCCCTTGGGTTAAATGCATATCTGTATTAAATTGGACATTGAAAAGTGTGGACCAGGTTGCATGGTTTAAATTATGTCTACAGCATGGTGTGTGATGGTTTTTGATGATCTGGGTGTTCACAGCTCAGTTAAGTGATCTATGAAGTACTGCTATAATGTGAAGCTATCTTTTGAAGCTCAGCAGCAATCAGAAAGGCAGCGTGCTTACAGAGAAGACACATTTTGATCAAGATCACAAGAGCAAAGTGTTTCCTTCCCAAAAGACTTGTGTATGCTAGCTGAATACCTTCATCTTCTCATCTTCCCCTTGGGTCATTCAAGGATTAGTTACAAGTTAAAATTATTCTTGGGGGGAAGGACTGAAATTTGTTTCCCAAAATTTAAACCCAAGGTTCAAGAAGGCATGTTGACAAAGCCATCTCTTTTTCATTCTCTAATTTAGCCTAGGCTGATTTTTACATGCATGCAGTTAAGTCTGTCTCCAGTTTATGTATGTTTAACATCCCCACCGGTGGTCAGTTATCTTCTGGCAAGTCCTTCTCATTTGGAGGTTATAGAATTGATTTTGTATTTTTAAATGATTTCACTGTATGATGTTCAGGAGATGCACCTGTTCTTGCAGCCCTGTACTGATATGCCCAGTGTCAGGCATACCTTTTCCTGCTCTGCAGTGAGAAGGAGAGAGTTTTGTGGTGCTGCTCCTCACATTGCCTGCTGCCAGGCACCTCAAATATTTCTGAACAGCCTTTGATATAGGCTTGGCCATCCTCTGCTGCAATGTCACTGGTAAAATGTCACACTGCAGAAAAGGGCATGGCTGCAAAGTACTAATTGTTTTCAGATGGAAAAAAACCCACATGATTAACTGTATGCCACATTCTGGGATTTTTCTTCATTTCCCTTTTTACTTAGGGCCCTTGTTTTCAGACACCAGAAAGTGCTAATGCCTGCCGGAATGCGGGCAAGGGGAAGTGCTTGTGGATCCCTTGCTCTCGCTGGAGTTTTGCCCCTTGTAGTTAATGGGAGTGTGTTAGTACAGTTCCTGAAAAGCCTGATAGACAAATCAGGCTCAGCAAAAGTGGCATGCACTCCCAGTTTCGGGGCTAGATTATTTTATCTTAAAAGCACTGTGGATGATAGCTAAAACAAATTGAGCATGGCATTTCTAGGAAAAAATGGGCTGCTGATTTGCCTAAGTACATATCTCATCCAAAGCCTTCGGCTCTCCTATCGTGAGACCTGTGACATATGAAAGCTCATAGAGAGTGAGATAAGAAGATGAATTATCACATTGTCATGATTTCCTTTTGAACCTCAAGGGACTTCAGAGCACAGGAAGATGCTGACTTGCACTGGATCAAACTGATAGTGAAACTGTGGGTTTAGACATGTACTTAAGGGTAGGCTGAATCACCTTCTGGAAGTGCCAAGCTCTGTCCATTAGACTTAGAATTAGGCTGAATGACTATCTTAAACTAGATGTGTAACTTCTGAATAACTAAATTAATTCAGCTCTCAATAACCTCAGTATGAATCAGTAGGTTTGAATTGAAATCTTAAGGTTTGATTTTGTTTGTTTCATCACCTTGTGGGTTCTTGGCAGAAATCCAGTTTTTCCTTTCCTCTGATCCACTTTAGGATTAGTGGCCCATTAGGTCTACTAATCTTGAGCAAGCCTTGCAAGAGTAACTGCTAAAGACAGACGTTATCCTTAACTACTGAGAATATTGTAGGATAAGCTGAGTATCTGCTGATTTTTTGTACCTCTCAACTGATATTGCAGAAACTGCAGTCTAACCCTGGTGGGATGATGCTTGGTGTTGAAACATCACTTCCATCATTTCCAGAGGATGAAGGAAAGGATAGTCTCCTGCACATCATGTTGCTACTGATGTATTTTTTTGTTGTTGTTTTCCTTAATGCTGCAGATGCAGCATAAAGGTGGTACTGTAATCATTCTGTCTTGTTTACATGTTTGGTGTTTATTTAATCTGGACTGCAAGAAGAATAAATATTTGATGTATGGAAGTGAAATACAACTAGAATCAGTAGCTTTAAGAAAGTTCTATCTTGGTTTCATGGAGTGGTTAAAGTATGCATTATTCTGAACTGTCTCTTATAAACTGCTTAAGAACTAAACTGATAAGATAAATTTTTAAAAATTCAATCTAAAGCCACAACTTTTCAACATTATCATGCATTTGAGTGTACTGGGCATGAGACATGAATCAAGATATATCGGTCAGATTTCTATTTCATTAGAGATTCTTTTATGTTGCACTTACAATTTTTATTTAATTTGTGTGGGGCAAAGAAATCATGTAAGGATTTATAAGTCTCTACAAGACTGTTTGACAGGTTTCCACCTAATTTATTTTGTGACATTGAAATTTGCAGTGGTCTGTTATTGGTAACTCGTATTTCAGATGCACTCACCTGTTACAATGCACTGAGTTTTCCTGTTTCCCAGTTGCTTGAACCATAGATAATGTATAATGTTAATTCTCTGAAAAGCTGAAAGAATATCAGAGAAAGATTGGATAAAAGGAGTAAAATGCAACGGGGAACTACTTAGGGAGGGAAAGAGAGGAAAATAACTTTTTCATAATGAAAAATGTTTCATATTTTCTAGGTCAAAACTGCTACTATTGCTACAGAGAGGAATGGAAAACCAGAAAACAATTCCATGAACATTAATGCTTCCATTTATGATGAGATTCAGCAGGAAATGAAGAGAGCTAAGGTGTCCCAAGCACTGTTTGCGAAGGTTGCGGCAACCAAAAGCCAGGTAAAACTCCCAGGGTGCAAAGAGCTCCCTGTCCTGTGCAATTGTTCCCCCAGATCAGTTTCTATGTGAGTTAAAATGGGTGGCTGGGTCAGTGTATCAGCCCAGTACAACAACTCAGAGCTCCTTGCTGAGTCTGGAGGTAACCTCTAGTTCCCCTGGACCAGGCAGGGTAGAGAAGTGACTTCATGAGACCTCTCACTCCCTTTTCTGTACCAGCCAGAACCTTCCCTGTGTGCCCATGGGTCTTGGTGTGGCTGAGAAGGCATCAGGTTCATCAGTTCTTAGGTGGTGTGGATGTGGCAAAAGCTGTGGGCAAACTCTGGGTATTGCTGCCAAATTAATCACGAGGCTTTGGTGTTTTGCAATTACGTGTGCTGCAACAAGGAGCAATGGAGTGCTGGTTTTTTTGCATAAAAATATTTATTCAGACCCACTGGTGAGACTGTGTGTGAGAGGTGGATGGCACTGTCAAAAAAAACCAAATCAAACCAAAAAAAAAGACCTCAAAAGATTACATTTATACGAGTTATAGTTGAGAAAAAACATGCGCTCTTTGTGGAACACGATGTCTGCTTGGTTACCTGCGTGTGTGCATACGTATATGTTGCATATTCAGTTTTAAGCCTTTTTTGTGTGGTTTCCTATTCTGTTTTCTTCAACTGAAGATTTTCTGTCAAGTTTAGTGGCAAGAGGGAAATCAGCAGGCACTTGTTGGGTGTGATTATCATAAGTGACATGTCTTCTGAGAAAGATCAGTGGAGTGTGTGAAAGCATTGATTTAAGTGAGAATGTACTCAAGAAGTAAAGGAAAAACATATAGAAAAATGGGAAATACTAGAACTGTGGTTATACAAATGCTTGAAAGAAATGGCAAAGGCGCCAATGGTTGCAATGTTGAATTTTCACGTTAGTTTAAATGCTAAATCCACTTAATCACTACTCCTTTTCTAAAATTGCTTCATATAAAAATTCAGCATCTTCCAAGGAAAGTTAATGAAGCTCAGTTAGACCGATGTTTCTTGGGCTGTCAGCATTTTAGTGCTGGTTTTCTTTTTAGCAAGTCTTTAACTTTTGACTTCTGTGTTGTTCACATTTTGGAGTTCACTTTATTGTATGGAAAAGATGTTGTCTCTTAAGTTATACGGTGTAAGGAGCATTTAAAGGGATATTTTGGAAATGTTGTATCAAAATGATTAAACTCAAGCTGTGGACTGTAAAAATTATAGCTTTATAGGCCACATGCCTGTCTACCCTTCAATCACTGTCAAAGTGATAATTTCAACAATAATATGTTTCTTTTATTGTGGGATTCTAAACACCAAGTGCTGTTTAAACATTAAACTGAATTGTTTATGTTAGTGCTGTACTCAGTGTGTCATACATCAGGCCACTATAATCTCCCATGGAATGTAAAAATTCTGTCATGAATCATGGCTTGTATATCGGAAATTACTGTAATTTTGATTGGAAATTACAGAGCTCTTGAAATGTTTCTAATTATGATAGAATGTTACAGCAGCTTCCAACCTGTGTGTTCCTCAGATGTCTTTATTTACATGTCACAACTTGGGGTTAAAGAACTGTCCGTTTTCTGCACCTTCCCCTTTCCACTGCAGTCTTCTGCAAAGCTAAGGTATGAAGCCAGTCTACCAGCCCACATAATTACGTTCTGATCTGATTTGTGTGATAGTATATTTATTTAAGTGCAAAGCCTTAAAATTTCTAGGTGAATCAGTTCTTCCAGTGCTGACTTGCAAAGGGACAGGTAATCAAAATGAAGCCCAAAAGTTTCCAGAGGATGCAGTGCAGGTTTATTTGAGCATTGGTATAAAATTTAGATTCTTGTACAAAATTTGCTACCAAGTACAGAAAACAACACTAAACACATAGTTCGTTTCCATTTTACTCTTACGATTATACCTGTATTCCCAGGGGTTATTTTTATCCCCAATTTCAGGAATGCAATGTTAACCTATGTGTCTAGCAAGCTTTCAGGTCTGTGGTTAGATAAAGTGTCATTTGTACTAGAAAACTGCTTCGCAGAAGTGACCTCCTAGGTAGACTGGATGTGTTGGGTCTTCTGGAACTAGCTGACTACTAGTCACCCAGTTAATAACCTTTAAATACATAGCAATGCCACATACATTAAGGAGGTACATGTATTGTAAAAGTTTCTGCATTGGAGCTCTTCAGAGGTACAAGTAAACTTTTCCTGGGGCACAAAAGTCTCCTTTGTGCAAAAAAAAAAGGCTTGTTCAAACATATTCTCTAAGAGAACCTCTCTTGAGAGAGATCTATTACTGGTATTTTTTTAATTTGGAGACATTGGTTCCATATTCAGAACTGGAAATCCTGAGATAACCCAGGTTTTAGTGAAAAATTGGAAGGACAATGATGTGTTGATTAACAGTTTTGTTTTTTAAAATCACTAAAATTGAACATTATTGGTTTTATCTTATTTTGGATATAAAAACTTGATTAATGTCTGAGTGCAGTCTGGAGTTGTGGTATAAAACCGTATGTGACCTAAACTAGCTCTGAGGGGACAAAGGTAGTTGTTTGGTGGAAGGCCTTTTCATTTTATTCGTTTTTTTCTTAATAAACTGATTTGGGTCAACAGTAGATTGGATGTCTAAGCAGCCAGCATCTGCAAGGTGGCTGGGCTTGCCTGAGCCAGGAGACTGCAGGTAATGTTCTGCTGACTAGAGCACTTTGTACAGAATTGCTATTAAATGATGCGCTACAGGAGCTTCTATTTGGGTAGCGCCAAGGTAAAAAACGAGCATCTTCCCTTGCTCTGTGTTAGTGCCTTTGGCAAGAGTGCAACTGGAAATCCTGGAATAATCACTTCATTACAGTGAAAAGTCAGGAGGAAACATATTAGAAAATAATGTGTTGATTAACAGTTTTGTTTGTAAATCCTCCTTAGTGGCGGAGGACCAACCACATGTGGACCTGATGCTCAGCAAAGCAGCTGGGTGCTGGGGCCTGGTGTGGCAGAGGTCATGGGATCAGGCAGAGGTTGCAGGGCTGTTAGAGAGATCATGTGCTGGCTTAGGTGAGGGATGATTTGCCTGCTTGTAGTTTCACAGTGCACTTTGCTGGCAGCTTGTTGGCTTTTCCAAAGAAAAGGGCCTATCTGGCACATGGGTTTGAACAGGTTTGGGGACACAGCTAGGACTGTGTCCCCAAATTCCTTCAAATGCTGAATTCTTTTCCCGTATAGGAATGCATACATTCTGTACATCTTTTAAGTTTCTATGTTTTTAAGGATCGATATATTATGTACAGAATAAATTACAAATCTGTTAAATTCAAAATATATACTTTAGAAGTTAATATGATTATACTGAGGAGCTAAGGAAGATACTGTAATTCAAATTCCTGAAATACATCATATCTTTGGGGAGTTTTAGAACTTTAATTGGCAAAGCACCTAATGTCACTATTTAAAATCTTGAGGTTTTATTGTAGGTTGTCTGTCTAATAGGCCTGCATGGTTTTTTTGTGAGATTATATTGAAAAGAGGGCTTTGCAGAAATGCACGCAAAAGGAAGACAGAAAGGTTTACCTAGTGTTTTGTCTCTTCTCCCAGGTTGTTGGTTCTTAATGGTAGAACGACAATGCCAACAGTATTATTTGCTAAAATGTAATCAGTACACCTGAATAACTCTAAATATAACTCTAAATAAATGATATTATATATATAGTATTTATATATAATAGATATATATATTATATGTAATGTAAATAATAACCCTAAATTAAAAGGATCCACACATAAAATTGTGTGGCATACATTACTTTTACAATTTCATCATATTGGGTTTTTATTAAATTTATAACCTGAAAGTATGATTCAAGTAATTATGGAAGCACAGTCTTAATTTCGTTATTTAAAAAAAAAAAGTTGATTTGCGTAGTGATCATTAAGGTATCATGGTTCAGTAACTGTGCAGTGGTTACAATGTTCTCATGTGGGAGCCAGGGATGAGTTTTTCTTGATGGTGACAGATGCTGAAATCTAATTTTATTCCATAAAAACAGACAAACAAGCAAACAAAACCCCCAAATCTAAGAGCCCTGAGAGATAAGGCAGGTAGAGATTTGTAGTGTTTCTGTATGTTTGCTGCGTTTTGAGAAGTTAGATTTATGTTATGGCTTATCCTGAAAAGCCGTGGCTTGCATGTGCTAGTATGAAGCAGGGAAGAAAGCAAAATTTTGCTGAAAATCACCTTAAATTGCTAAAGCTTTCTTAAATTTAGGAAATTACAGTTTGCAAAAACTGAAGTAATATAAAGCTCCGTATCTCTGAGAGTCCCATGCACTACAGTTAAGGCCAATAGCCTGCATTATTTACCTAAAGAAGTTTTATTTGTAGTAAAATAAGTGGGTGAAATCGATACTTCTCTGCAGCGTCAGTCCTGCCGATGCCTGTTTATGGCCCCATCCATGCCAAATGCCTTCCCTTCTCACTGAATGAAAATGCCTGTATGTGGAAGGTGAGACACTTGGTTCTCACAGAATCATGCTTTGATTTTTAATTTTAAAATAAATCTAATGGAGTACTATGCATACCTCCAGAAGCCTCAACTAATGACGTAGAGTTCTGACCTGTTACTTCTGAGCTGTTGCATTGTGTTGCTCCGTTTCTTGTCCTTCCGTCCCTGTCTTTCACTTTGGTTAATAGTAGCTTCATATACAAAGTGTGGAGGTAAAATCATGGGTTTCAGACCATGCTAGAGACTCCATCCTGAGCCATGAGGCAAGTATTTTGTGTAGTGCTATTTAAGTAGAAATATTTGACTTTTTGCCTTTGTACGCACCCAGAGTGTACTCCTCCAGGAGGCTGTGTGAGGAGATCCAAGGGGTAGGCACTAGGCAGAGCATCTAGCACTCATGAGTAAATGAGAAGGAGTTAAATGGGGAGGGAATGCTAAACATTGGCACTAAAAATGCTTTTGGCATGCAAATACCATGCTTTTCCTGACATAAATATTTTCAGAATAGGCCATTAGAGTTCAGGTATATAAAACCCTGCTTTTACTGGAAATTTTAATGTTGTAGTAAATCCAGAGATTTATAGTGAAAAATTGATGTCTGTTATCTCACTTTTATCTTTTTAACCAGCAGTTTTATAAATGCTATATCTTTGATCTGGCTTTTTCCATCTAGAGACTAAGCTATATACTCTAACAGGAAAGTCATTTTTAAACAGCTTCCCACACTGAACAAGCACGGTATTGTGGATCTGGCACAGAGATGTAACATGCCATTACCGCAGATATAGAACAATCTATTCAACTATTTTCCAGCGGGAGGAAAAGAAACCTTTTTATCACCAAGAGTAACCCTCTGGTAACAATGTGGCTTTCGGAGGGGATCTTGAAATTTATTTCCAAAGCTGTTTCCTCAGGGCACTGCACCTCAGGCTGCCCAGAGGGGTGAAACCTGCAGGGCAGGAGGGGACTCAGTCCTTCGACCATCACCCTGCTCTCTGTCAAGTTCTCTCCTGCCTTTGTCTCCCTCAGAGCAGCTGAGTCACTTCCTGGGTTTAAATCTTGGCTTAAAAACCTTCTTCCCCCCCCACCACCCACCCCCCCCCCCCCCCCCGAACCTCAGTGTACAATGGATTCTCTGTGGAGCAGGGAGGGATGCTGCACAGGGAGACGCGAGGTGGAAACACAATGTACTCCGAGGTCTGCCATTTCACAGGCCCACCTGGAAATAAACCCCTCGCCCTGGTGCGAAGGCAAGATACAGTAGTTAGAAAACATTAGCTGCAGAAACACACAACAGCATCTATTTTTTATTATTTTTTAATGTTATCTTCCTCCCCCCCTCATTGCCTCGGGGTGATTGCTCTGGCAGTTGAAGAGGTGCCATGAGCAGCAGGAGTCGGGGTGGGATCGGGTGTCAGCAGGGATGGAAGAGGAAGAGTGTGAACTGAGAAAGCAAGATGGGCTTTTGCATGCAATCAAGAATTGCCCCATGAAGCAGCATGTCATTCAGTGAAACTGTGAAACTTGGCAGATAGAGCTGATTTGTTTCTTTCACAAAATATCGAGTTACACAGTCATAGTGTGTTCTGTCTTGCCCAGGTCGGAGGGAAAAAGATTTTCAGGTTTCTAGTGGGGGGAAAAAATGGATGCTCCATGTCCTTCCTCTGCCCCATGTCCTAGTCTCTTTTACAACATCTTCTCTCAGAAATAAAGGTTAAAAGCTCAGGAAATTTCTTTAGCTTTTTTTAAAATATTACTTCTCTGAAAGAGGGTAGAAAAATTGAGTTTAGTTGACTCTCTTATCTCTTGATCATGGTAGACCATATCCCACATTATTGGTATGACTTCGGTGGAGTGGCTTGACGTCAGTGAGCCTCGGGTTCCTGCTAGTAAAGAATAGACAGCAACTCCATGAATCAATAAAGATGCACTGAAGAGAAACCACCTTAAAATTTTCAAGGTAGTTCACATTAGCATGCAATTGCCCTTGTAAATCTACATAGAGGAGGGGGAAAAAGGCATTAAAACCTGAAATAGTTCAAGCCAAAGAAACAGGTACAGAATGGAAAATTTTTAACTGGTAAGAGGATTATATTGACCTCTTCAAACAGCTCCTTGGAGCCAGGTAGCCCTTTCAACACGTAAGGCAGAGGCTGGATTTTTTTGACACGCTGATGAAAAAGTGTGCTTCCTGAGCATGCTTTACACATGAGGTCAAATCGGCTGAGGCTGGAGGTTCCCAGCCAGGCGGGTGGCAGCAGGAGCTGTTCAAATGCTGCCGTTTAAAGGACTGGTAACAGCTTCAGGAAACTGAGCGTATTTGAGCCCTGAGGAGAGCTTCCCTGGAGGGATACGGTGCACACCTGCCCTGCGCTGGTTGGGAGTTAATGCTTAACGCTCTCGCAGCCACAGCCTGTGGCGCATCCCTGGGAGGTGCTGGGACCACTGAGTGCCTGGCAGGATGCGGCCTGCAGGTGTCCAGAAACAGCAGAGGGGGGGCGTCTTGGTTGGATGTTTTTTCTCTGGTGGTAAGAGCATAAATGAGTGAGAGAAGCTAGGACAAGTACAAGTTTAAGTCATTAAATGTACAAATGAAAAAAGAGAGCCAAGAAGAGAGAGCTCTTTACAAAATATAAAATTATGTTAAAGCAGCAAGACGGCACAACATAAGGAATGTTTGGTACATGTTATTGAAACTGAAAAATCAGAGTATGGAATGAATTATAATTTAGCATAATCCATAATTTTACAGTTTTCATTTTGAATTATTTATCTTATATGATTTGATTAAAGATAAAACTGGCTGACAAGATCTCTAACATCTCTGCATGTCTTAATGACAAATGAAAAAACTCCACATTATAACTTTACCATTTAAAAATTTTTATTTGTATTGTTTCTTTATAGCTCCCTTTTATTTTTAAAGCATATTTCAGCTACACATTGTGTACATGCGATTCCATAACCCATCAGGCTTCAGTGTTGCCTCAGTACCTCTGATTCAGTAAATCAGATCATAGGCAGCATGCTGTCATATAATAAGGTGTCTGATCCTTATTACCAGTTTGTTGATGCACAGACTCCTTCAAATTGACCATTGCAACACATGGTTTCCCCTGAAACTAGCTGTGATAATTAGCGTGGCTCTAATGAGACAGAATGTCACTGATCTTGTGCTGAACTGTCGAGTATCGACGCTACGGATGGGAACTGTCAAAGCTTGCCATCTGTGACAGAGCTTGGCATATTCCATTTGCAAGGTAGAGCATGCTCAATAGACTGTTTTTAAACAAATGGTCCATTTCTTGATTAGGGCTCTGTGTTCTGTTACTGTGGAAGACTTTAGATCATAGCTAAACTTTTTGCTTTTTTTCCCCCTTCTTCTTCTGGTGGGGTAAGCTCATTAGGAAATGAAAACATTACTGATTCTCAAACCAGTCCTTCAGTCTCCTGTTAGACTTTTGGGGAGAGGTGGGGAGGAGCTGATCATGTATTTATTCTTCTTCCTTCCCCCAGTTATCTTAATGGGTTTCTTCTAGGGCTTGCACTCCCACAAGTCTTCTACCTGATTTTTTTAAGCACTGAGGGGTAGAGATGGCATAGTTTTGAAGTATAGAGGAAAAAAAATTAAAAAGTCTCAGGTAATGTGCAGCAGGAGCATGTGCACCTGGGATGAAAGATTGAACTGGTCAGGAGAGCCAGGCACCCAGGCTCCTGGGACTGGCCCTGCAAAATGCCGTGCAAAAAGTCCAGCGCTGCTTATCATTCCAAAATATGCTTTGTTGCTTTTTATTTCCTCCTTCTCTGGCAGACCACACAGGGCTTGTTCTGAAGAACATTTTCACTAATCTGATCAGGCAGCCAAATACGCCGGGAAAACTGCTTTAATGATCCCACTAATTACCTCAAGTCAATATGAACTGTATTATTAGACTGAGGGAAAATATTCCATTAGGTCTCCCCCTTGGGAGTTTCTCCGCTTTGTGATGTCACTGAAGCCTTCGCCCTCTCGCTTGTAATTAATTTTATTTACACACGCAGGCACGCACAAGGTCACACCTGCACAACCGGAGCTGGCCAGGGAGCTAGTGGCACTCAGGCTTAATCAGATCTGTCATAATTACCATTCTGCATGTTTCTGACACACGCTGTGAAATATTTCAATTTAACTGCCGCTACCAGCACAACCAGATGTAGTGTGAGTGTGGCTGCATTGGAAATATTATTCCTCAGGATAAACTCTCTCCTCCTCCTTTTTCCTCCCACCCCCTCTCTCTTTTACAGCTAATGTGGCACAGAAGCTGATGTATCCTGTAAATCTTGAATGCAGTGCTAGATTGATAACAGCAGATTAGACAGTTTAACCACAAACAGCTTGTTCATTTTTCACAAATGAAAACCACATGTGGTGTAACTAAAATTTCAGGCTTTTTTTTTTTTTTTCCCCTCCTCTTTGGTTGTTGTTTCCTTTTGTGTGTGCGTGTGTGTGTTAAGGTCTGCCTTAACTGTAAAGGGGTGTAAAAGAGTAAACATACAGGGGAAAGAGACACTGTTGTCTTTGGAGATTATTTCTCCCTGACCTTTATTAAAAACCTTTCTTGTTTTGGCAAAGAAATCAGATGCTGCACAGGGGTTTGTCACTGACTCTGAGACTTTCTAATCTCTGGGGTTTGTGCCCATTTATTAAAGAAGTCAACCTACTGTGCTTGTTATCAAAATAACATGCCAGCAAACACCTTGCTTTAAGAAGAGCTTCTAACCAAAAAATGTAGTCTTCACTGCTAGCTAAATTTAGTAGAAGTAAAATTTTCTGCCAAAGTTTTTCACCATGGATTTTGTCTCCTTGCTAAATCTTCCCTGTACCTCTTCCTTTGGGGGAAAGATTCTTTTTAAAAAAGAGTCCTCAAAGTGTTTAGAAATTTTGACAAATGGAAAATTGATTGGTTTTTTTATTAAAATATTCTCATATTTCCTCTGAAAACAGATTATGAAAAATTAAATATTTTCTTATGAAACCACTTTTTAGGAAACCAAAAATTTCTTTAAATTGTTTTGCTTTTTTTTTCATAAATCCATTTTTTCAGGTAAATTGTTCAGCTTTCCCTAATTAAACAGCCTTCAGTACTTGGTAAGGTGTTTTTTTAAACCATCTACTCTTTAGTTGATCACAGTAGGCTACTTTTCCTACACAGAGAAAAAATTAATGCAATTTTAATAGAAAGTTTTAATTATAAGACTCTAAAACAATTTTTGCAGCAAGGAAAACAATGTAATGTGCAGAATGCAACTGAGCAGATTCTCCGAAAGCTGTTCCAGGTACTGTCAGGCGGGAGGAGTGGTGCAGTGCATTGGATAGAAATTCATCAAATCTATTCTGTAATAAGGCTTCCAGGGGAGGTTTAAAAAAAAAGTAGCTTTAGTAAGAGGTTGTTTTATCCGTTGGCAGTGATTTGTGATGCAGTGGCAGTACTGAAAGTGCAAGAGTCAGGGAGCTAAGACTCAGTGTTCAAAGTCAGTCAGAAGGTGAACAGGACAGGTTTGGAAAGCCACTTGAAGGTAAAGTTTGCAGCAGAAAATTTGGCTGCGTAGATGGCCCCCCAGGCTGCTGCAGACAAGGTTAAGGACCCATGCTCATACCAGTTGGCCAGCAGCTACTGACTGCATTAGTAGTTCCCCAGAGCTGTGTAGGTCAGTGCAGGTGTGCCATCAGTGTCCCTCACTGCATGGCAGTGCCTTCTCCATTAGTGACTCCCCTAGGACCTGTGCAGGCCCCGAATAAAGGGAAAATCTCATTCTGGAGGTGCCGCCAAAGCACTGGAAGTGCTGTGGCTGCAGCTATCTCAAAAATAAGTCTGAAGTAAGATGAAGAGGAGGGCAGGAACGGCTCATGTTGGACGAGGTAATGATGAAATGAACTGTCAAGACTCTTGCAAGGATCTGGAAATACAGCTCTCATTTCTCTGGAAAGCTATTCGAAAAATATCATGTGGTTGGGAAGCACTGGATTGCCAAAAGAAGAAAGTATGGCACCTTCTCCCACCTCCTTTGAGTCTTTTATTTTTAGTTTTTCTTTCTTAGGTAGAGGTGTTCTGGTTCCTACACTCCAGATGTGTGAATCAGCTCTTCCCCAGGCAGCACCTGCTGTCTGCCTGACAAGAGGTGCTGTTTCTGGCAGGATGGATTTTCTTAATCTTTCTTCCTGCTTTCTATACCCTCACCTTCTGTTTTGTTCTTCTCTCACCACCTTCTCTTATTCCTCCCAGTATGGCTCTTCTCTTAGTTCTCCTTGGACTTTTTCTCACCCCTTCTTGTGCCTTATACACCCTCGCCATCCATTCTTGTTCCATCTGCCTCTTTATCCCATCCTACTCCTGTCCCCTGCCTGCTGGAATCCCACCCCAGGCACATCCCCATGCACATCATGATTTTGTACACGTATTCCTTTGTGTGCGGGGCACAGTGTGGGCACTCCATGCCCTTGGCCTTTGCTGGACTGGTCACCAGCAATACTGGCTTTGTGGGTCCTTTCTCTGAGTGATGACATGGATTTAGCTAGGAAAAGAGCCATACTCTTGATTTCTCAGTTTGCTTGTGCCTTCTGTGAGCAGATCACTGATTCAGGAAGCTTTTGAAGATTGAGTATGTCAGTGTTTTAACTATTAATGAAAAGGGGAAAAGTTTGAGTGGGCTGTATGAGAGTTAACTAGGAGCATAAATGAAAACACAGCTGTGGTGGCAGAGGCGAGGAGGAGGCTGAGGAGTTAGCAAGCAGCCTGTGGTTCCTGGCTGTGGGGGAAGCAGGGTACCAAGTAAACAGCGCAGAAAACAAAAGCGAGCTCAACCCGTAACTAAACAGGAAATGACAGGGTAAAATTCCTGCTGAAAAACCGAGAGCTGCTAAATATGTAACTGCAAAGAATAAAGGCGTCTTGTGCAAACACAAATATACAGTAACAGTCCGAGAAGCAATTTGTTAGAGGAGTGACCAATTACAAACCAGGTGAAGGGCTGCTGGGCGGCAAAGGCAGGAGTAAGAAATAATAGATGTGTGTTTTCTCCCTTAATGTTGAACTAGGTAATTTAAAACACATAACACCTGAATTAATGTTGCAAGATTTCTAGGTGCAAGGTGAGAAAGGAGATGATGTTTTGTTCCAGATAATTTTTTATTTTGCTGTTCCTAATAATTCCTCATTGCATCAATTTCTTTACTTTCTTCAAATTTAATCTCTAAGTCAAACTTCAGATTTTTGTTTATGCATTACCCTAAATTGTTGGCATCTATTGAATAGGCTAGAGCAGGCATGCAGCTAGCTAAGTGGGGAAAAATTCCAATTTGCAAATATTTATCTAATTTCAAATCTGCCAGATTCTATCTGAAAGCACATTGTTATTCGGGGGGCATCTCATTCTTATTCCTGTGCAGTGTCATGTTCCCTTACTTCAGAATGGCATTTGAGAAGCATATAAATATGGTTTTCAGGATCTTTGTAAAGCAAGGATGTTTGGACTGAGTGGTCCTTAGCAGAATTCCCTGAAGTTTTAGACCCCAACTAAGCAAGATTTGCACACATACCAGTTAACGTCTGTGGGTTTACTCAGGTGACTGGTTATTTTGCTGAGCCTGGTGCTTAGCATCTCTAGTACCTATAGCATGCAACAGAAAGCTCTACTGATACACAAACTTTCCACTGTTTATGTAAGAACAGTTATTAAAAAAAAAGCCATGAAAGGCTTAAATTAGTTTCTTTTTATTTTTTGCTTTAAGGCAGCCAGTTTGCTTCACCTCTGATAAATCATTTGCTACTCTTATTTTCTATAAGGATGGAGTCTGAAAGGATTGATCTTTTTGACCTGAGGAACAGGATGGGAGGGATCAGGGCAGGAAGAAGCATGCTGCTCCATGCAGCCCCTGACTTAAGGGCAGCAGAAGGTACTGCCTAAACTGCTGTCTGGAAATAGAGTTGGGGCTGGGACTCAGCTGGGCTGGCACTCCTCTTGGCCAGTGAGAAAAACACTAAGAACTGATCTCTCTAGGAACTTTTCCCTTGTGGCTGTTCTTGACCTCTTCCTGACAGCAAACTACCTGGAAACACTCTTGTGTTGGTTCCCACCCAGGAGAGAGAAATCTGATCTCTCCAGCTTTCCTTTTGATCCAGCTTTCCTATTGTTTTAAGTTTTTGCCGCAAGCAATTGTGCTACAAGTAAGGGTATTTTAGCTTTCTGAGGATTTCACTGCCTTTCTTTTTCCATGGGTGAAGTACATGTTTCTGGCTGCTCCCTTCTCATTTGCTGGGAGGCATCGAACTCGCACAGGTGTGGATTTTAAAGATTTTTTTTTTTTTTAACTGCTTTGAGATAATGAACGTTATTAATTTTCTGACTGTTTCTGTGGCTAACAAAATCTGGAGGAAAGTCAGAGAAAAGTTTCTTTTCAATTTCCTTAAGACTCCCCTCACCCTTGGCATTATCAGGGCATTAAATGTTCTTCACTGTGAAACTGAGAGCCACAGAATCCAGCTTAACTGCAAGAGACAAGACATTTTCTCAGAATATTTAAATGTCTAATTCAAATCTATATGAAAGCTTTTAGTTAGGCTGTGAAAATTTGAAGGGATGTCTGAGACCGGATTTGAGCTGTGTGTTTCGGAATGATGTCACTTGTTCGAATATCTTGTCAGCTGAACTGAATTTACAATGAAGTCCAAATATCTGTGAGCCTGTGATTCCTCAGTGTGTGGTAGATCTTCCCCTGATCCAAAATGAATCCTGGAAAGAAAAAAACATGTGACAAGAAGCCATGAAATTAAATTGCTCCATCTGGGAAATTATAATATTTTGTTAAAAATATAAAACAGGACGGGCAAACATATAAGTAATTACAAAAGTGACACTTTGGCCCAATGGCTCTTTTACTGGAGGTCTTTTCCCCCAAAGCTAATGTTAAATCTCTGTAAGCAATGTAATAATAAACATTTGCTGTTCACTGTAAATTGATAGTAGTAAAAAAGATTTTCAAAATTGCCAGCCTCTTTCTATTAAAGACTCTTCTCTAACTAAACTGCAGATATAGCTGCCGTACAAAATTGATTGCATGTTTAAGAATAAATAAATGCGGGCTGTTAAGGGTTGTGGTTGAATTTAGGGTTGTATTTACTTTCAAGGGACACATTGATATTGCAGTGAAATCAGTACTTCTTTCTGCTTAAATAAAAGATAAAGGGCTATATATTACCAGTCACCCTCTGTGAAACCCACTGACCCATTTTATACGACCATACTATAAAAAGTAATGTACCAGACTAAGACTGGCTTATTTAATAATTAGCAGGTGTTTTTTCTTTCTTTTTCAGGTCTTTTGATTATTGTTAAGTCTATTTTTGTCAGATGCTCTCTCACGGTTACAATGCTGATTGAATTAGGTGTGTGAAAGAGGAAGGATCTGGAATAGAGGAAGACAGAGTAAAGCTTCACTTTTTTTTTTTTTTTTGCATCTATTACTTTTTTCTCTTTTTGTTTATGAGTATAGCTGCATTTTATGTAAGATTTTCAAAGGCATATACACTGTGGTTTTGATGAGGGTTTGTGCCTACCTGTCATTGCCAGGCAATTGAAGGCAATACTGTAAAAAAGATATATTTGAACAGGGGAAAGAAAAGGTGAAGGAAGCTGAGAGCAGAGAAACCAAGCTTGGGAG
Organism: Corvus moneduloides; assembly: GCF_009650955.1. Classification (NCBI taxonomy): domain Eukaryota; kingdom Metazoa; phylum Chordata; class Aves; order Passeriformes; family Corvidae; genus Corvus; species Corvus moneduloides. Next base: position 46,018,589 of record NC_045476.1, read on the forward strand.
AAGCCCTTCATTTAGATTATTGAATTTCCTCCATACTCAACTAAAAAGTAATAATACTTATGTTTTCACTCAGGTTTAGAGTTACCGGTTAGGTTTTTTTCTGTCCATGAGCTGGTGGTGTCTGCAGTGCTCATACACAGGGGACACACAGACGAGTTTCGATACAGCCTCAGACCTTAACCCAGCTTATCTTTTTCCAAGCACTGGCTTTTGGCCACTTTTTGGCCACCATGGCTCTGCGTAGAGACAGAGGTCTGGTACGACAGACAAGACTGTGGGAGCAGGACAACAGCTCTCCATGTCATTTTGCTTCTGTACTTGTTGGATGCTCGTCATTGAATTTCAGAGGCTGCTTTAGCAAGTTTTCTTTCCCTATTTATTTGTTTGGATGTATACAAGAAAAGATGTATTTAACTTTGAAATGCTGCAGCCAGGGAGAGGAAAAGGCAGAGGGATGACGACACATTAGGAATCCTTTCCTCCTAAAATGTCACCAAAAATTTGTGGTGAAATGCTATCAGTATCACTGCTAGCTGTCTGGTAATTTGTTTTTCACCACACAGAGAAAAGGCAGAGGTACCATCCCAACAGATGGTGTAGGTGAATAATAGGTTGGATAAGAAAGTTAAGGAAATGGCATAATTTGTCTCAGTATTCTTCAAAGGAAGTTTTTCCTGCCAGTGAAGTTTACTTTTCTTCTGAAAAGCCCTATGAGGTTACGGGGTTTTCAGTTTGTTTTGCTAAATCTCATCTATGATGATGGTAGATAGAGATTTACTTAAAATCCACATCTGGCTACCCTTTTCAACGTTCTAGTAATGAAAGCCAGTGAAATAGATGAGCCAGGAATATCTGGAGATAAAGGACAGATTCAGGTTTCAAACTTTCTCTGATTTAGGAGAATGCTCAAAGGGAAAGCCTGAAACTTAAGGCTGATTAGTGTAAATAAAATACTAAGGCAACCATTGTTCTGGGGACATATATTATCACTTTAGGCCACATATCAAAAAGAGAATTCATATTCTGGTACCTCTAATTATCTTCTGGAACCAGCTGAAAATGAGCTTTTTCTTCCTAAGTTCAAGAAAAATAGGGAAATCCCAAAGTATTGAATATTCACTGGAGTTTTTAAAATTAGTCAAAAGTAGTTTTGCCTCACAGAAGGAAGTCAGTGCTTAAAATTTCTTGAAAATATAAGCTAAAATGAACTCTAACAAATGTGTTGGTCAGTATCAAAAATTGCTAAATCTGGTAGATTATTAGTTTTCCCAAATTTTTATATAAATACCTAGTGGCCTTTCTTTTAATAGACTTCAGTTCTTCTCTGAAGCATTTAGGTCTATTCAGCTTTGCATAGAGGCTAGCCAGGACACTTTATGTATTTTAGGAAAGATAAACCTGCAGTCAGAATAAATTTTCCTGCAGCAGGAAATTCTGGAATAACATCTAAGGGTAAAAAGGACTGCTCTTGTCATCTAGGCTTGTTCCCATCTCTAAACCCACAGGTATTTCACACAGAAAGAAGTCAGATTTAAGTGATCTCAGCATGAAAATGAATTTTGAATTAAATGCTCTGTTCTTCCCCTGCAGTGGGTGTTCCCTGTTCTATTTTTTCAGGTAATTCAAATGTAACACAAACAACATTCCCCAGAGAAATTAAAGCAGTGTCCATTGTTACTTATTGGTCATATTTGTTTGTGCTGAACTAACATTTGCTTATTTTTGCTTCTCAATGCCATATGCATGAGTTTACTGATTCAGAACTCCCTGAATTTTTGATCCTGTTGAACACTGTGAGAAATCTCAGTTGAAGGGTTTAATGCATTTTCCAATCAATGTGTAGGGGAAATTTGGCCTTATCAATTTAAATGCTGGAGATCCTTTCATTGCATTATAGAAGAATCTTCTCTAAGCAGAGATTATTCTTAAGAACTTCATAACATTTAAAGGTTAATATGTTAGGTAAAGAACAATATCTTAAGACAAACATTTTTATTACAGGACATGAAGGGATAGTTCTGATTAAATTACACGATTATTTGAATGGGAAAGAAGACAAAGTGCATCATTTCTTGCCCTCAACTTTAATGCCTTTAATCAAATAATGACCTTCTGGAAATAGTTAATTTTAAGCATTTGGAAAGATCAATACCACTTTGCCACCAAAAAATGGCCCAGATGATGAAATTTGATGTATTTAAAGTACCATTTCACCCTTTTAACCTAGTAAATAATTTAAAATGCTTTCAGTACTCCTTTGCTACCATTATGTATCTCGCTCAAAGTATTATGACTTTTCCAAAAGCAACCTTTCTGTGCAACGTGCAGCCTACAAGTTTAAAACTAAAGACTAATACTATATGCATATATGGTAGTGGTTGTGTCGGCCCTTTTTCTTCCCTTGCATATGTGGAATCTATTTTGTAAAGAAATAGAAGTATCTAAGATGAGCGCAGCCATTTGGAACAATAATGAGATTATAAAGCAAGTTGGATGGCTTTTGAAGGGGAAAAAGTCAATATTTAAAGTTTAGTCCATGAGCTCTTTTCCTTTGTTTTGTCTGTAAGCTTTCCTGTTAAAGGTGAAGGATTTGGATTGCTCTGACAATTAAGAGCCCATTTTACCAAGTGTAATTTCATATCTGCGTTCTATAAACTGGAGTGCCTTCAGCATTGTAAATAAAAAAAAATTGCCCTCTATTAGCATGTTTGTGGGCAGATTAAAAACAGTCTTCATTAGCATAAGTAACACTTACAGATTCTTTTAAAAGTAGAAAATTATTTGTTGAATGATAAATTGCTAGCTTTCTAGTTAGTTGCTGAAAATGTGCTCATTCAAAATGCCTACTTTAGTTTAGTCTACAACACTCATTTTTTTTTAGTTAGAAGTACTGTTTAATGGATTATGTACTTAGTCTTTGTTCACAGTAGATGCTGAAATGCAATTCACACTTTCTGCTAAAATGTTTGTATCAAACACCTCCCTATTCAGATTGATTTCTTCTAACACCATGTATTTTTATTATACTATATGCCCCAGAGAATGATACAAAATAATCTTAAATACACCAGACCAAAGAAAAACTGATCGTGTCTTAGCATTGATACTCTAAAATGTTTTCCCTTCTTAAATTTAAGCTACAGCCTTTCTAAAAAATGCTGAAGTCTTTGTCATTCTGTAAGAAATATTCATAATTTGGCATATTATTATCACTGTAACAAATTGACCAAATGAGTTCAATTGCTTCACCTTGTAGCCTTCTCTTCCCAGACTAAATGTGTTTGTTGCTGATTTGAAAAGCTTTGGCCAGAGAACATTTTTCATGATTGTAATGTTATCCTCTTTGATGTAATTAGGGTAGGTATTTACACCTTACGTGTAGATTTTTCTTTTCTTTCAATGAGAAAGATACCAGAATGGAAGAATATTTTATTAGAAACTCTATGTGAAGAGCAGAAGATTTTATTTAAGTACAGCACGGGTCTGACTGAATACAATAGCATTTGGATATATAGATAAAATGCATAGATGCTTTCTTTAAAATAAGCATGCTCATGGGTATTGCAGAGCCTAAGTTTTGGCAGTTATCCTCTTTGCGCTTTTCCTGCAATAGTTTGGCAGTTCGGCTTTCACAGGTTTTTTTCCTCTAATGTCTTGTGTTTCTTTTCTAAATCCCTATCAGAAAACCAGACAGAAGACTCTTATTTATTTTAAATATCTTAGGTTTAGCATCTTTTTTTTTTTTCACCATTTTCTTGCTTACTGTAGCAAGACCTTTGCAGATGGTACTTGGTTACTTGAAAGTGCATAACAGTATTTTCTTTGTAGCAGATGGATTTAAGACTTTTAGTTCCCAATAAATGTAGGTTTACAATACATAACTTTACAGGATTTGTGTTGTATATAACAGGTTTGAACATATTATCTCAGAATTCATCTGCATGGCATTTTCAGCTTATCCAGGGCCCATGCCAGTATTTTAAGTAATAGGGAGAGCACAGTGATTGATAGCAGCTAAAGGCGTGATTTTGAATAGAAACAAAGGTTTTAGAACAGAAGGTGTCAAATTAAACTTTGTCAGTTTGAAAAGTAGTAACATCCTGAAAGTTCTCCAAACATATTTACATGTGGCTAATGTTTATATTTTGCTTTGTACTCTCTTTATATTCAGTGTAATGTTGCCTGGCAAATTTGCGCTGTTTTAAAATCAAGGTTGTTCCCAATGTCATTGAAGAGTTTTTGGGGGGTTTGCCTTTCTGCATAAATGTATCAACTTCTTTATTTTAACACTGGTTTTTTTAACAATGTACTCTATATGCTGTATAAACCGGTTGTGATCTAATCTGACTTATAAATATTTCCTTATTATTTTGTGGTCATTTCCACTTCCTGTAAGACTATAAAGACAAGGGGGAAAAAAGGAAACTAGGCAGAAATTGCTCTAGACTTAAAAAGGCTTGAAAGGAGAAAAACCAGCCCTGTTACATTCACTTGTAAATTCAACTGCATTATCTGCATCAGTTCATACTTTTTTAGATCAAATGGAAACAAAACTCATAAATTTTACGGAACTTAAAATTAACCATTAGAAAAGTCTGGATGATTACTTTGCCTAAATTTTATAAAAACATTTCATACTTGCTCATGTAGGTGACTTTTATGAATGAGCTTTATTTCATGTACAGAATTCTGAACCTGAAGCTGAATTAAAAACCTCTATTTTTATTTGTCTTGAACCAAAAGAAAGCATATTGGTATAAAGTTCTTACTCTCTTGTCAAAGTAAGCCCCTACAGCCTCTCTTGCTGTTCATCCACTATCTCTTCTGAGAACATTGATGAGATCAACTTTCATAAATATGTTCAGAAATAAACAATGAAGACCAACAAATTGTTTCTATCCATGTAATTGTAAAAGAATTCAGTTGGTCATTTCCATGTTTTCCACCGAATGTTTCATCAGAGTGTATCTACTTCTTTAAAAATGTTCCAAGTTGAATAGAGATATTTTGGTAGAATAGCAATCTTTTCTGTGTACCCTGTCAGAGGTATCTGTCTTCATTATCTCAAAATCCCTGAAAGGCTAGCAGAGACATGTTTCAGGTTAAAATTCATCAAATAATTTTAGATAAGGAATTAGAAGTGTTATTTCAGTGCAAAAATTGAGAGAAAAATATTAGAAATACAATGTTAGCTATCAGTAGTTATTAAAAATAAGGCCTGACCCAGTAAATACAGAAACTTTCTCCCCTTACTGTCTTTTCTGTATTTCTTAGTTAACAAAAACCATTGTGAAATATGTTTAATCAGCAAAAAATGTTATTGCCTAGGAATTATATTTTCTATTGGACATTTTTTAATGATAAAGACATTTTATAATTATAATTTTTAAATTATACTGTCTTTTTAAGAAAAAACAAACCCTGTGAATCATGTGGTCAGCAGACAAAATATGTGCAGCTTCTAAATGCAACTTCTTTTCCAACCTGTGCATATGCCTTAGAGAGGTGTCACAGGGGGGGACAGGTTGTCTTGTCTTTTTTTTTTTACTTTCACCAAACTGTCATGATAGCTCTGCTCTTTTTTTCACCACCATTAGAAAGAGGGCCAGCAGTTTCAGTGTGAAGCAGTGCAGATTCCAGACAACCAAAGAACAATTTTTACGCTTTGGCATGGGATGGTTTGTGGCTTTGGGCTTTTTTAACTAACAATTTTATAACTGCTTTTCAGTTAAAAGATCTAGATTGGTTTCTTTTCATCATCTTCTCTCTTCCATCCCCAACAAGCTACCTCTACTTTCTGAGTGCACCACTTACAACTTACTGCAGTAAATACTGCTGTTGAGCATAATCCAGCACTCAGTATCCCCATGGATGCAAGGTGAACCACAAGCAACATGTTGTTTTTGTTAGGGGCAGGGAGGGCTCGCACATTACGCTGCTAATACATTCCAGTGAGGTTCCACAGACCCTTGCCACTGTCTTGAATACATGCCATACAATTCCAGCTGGGACAGGCTGAGTGTTGTGTGCTCTATGTGAAGGCATTTGGCCACATTTCCCAGTCATCTTGCTAAGCCCTGGGCCAATACCCAGCATCCTGCTTAGTGGATGGTCAAGGAATGGGGTGTGCTCCATCCCTAGGGTGTAGGGAAGCCCTTCTGCTGCCCCTGCTCTCCCCTCCCTCTGCTCCATCCCTAGCACACCTTGCAAGCACCTGGCAGATTTTGGCCCCATTTAAATTTTTGCTTTTTCAGCTCTGCTACCACCATCTCTATAACAGTTGTCATTTTGACTGTTTCTTGGGGGCATTTTCTTCTGTGTCATTTGTTCAGTTTTCCACTTATATCCAAGCAAATATACTTCAAATTTTTATACACACCTCACTAAATATTTTCATATACAATATGAATACATTAACATCATTTGTTTACTTTTACTCTTCCTGTTGTGGCAATATTTTTACACTGCATTTATTAACTGTTAGCTAAAGATATGAGTATCTTCAAGAAAATACATATCTGTATCATATCTATGTGTCTATTGTATCTGTTAGTAAACCAGTCTGGATAAACCATTAATCCACTACTGGTACATATAAAAAGGATCTAAAAGCTTCCGTACATTTATATTATTTGTTGATTCAATAAAATGTCACATTATCTTTCCTACAGCATTAAGAAATAAAATTGCATGGACCTATTTTTGAAAACAGATCCTTGAAGCTAAAATAAAGGAAATATGCATGTTTTATACATGAAATATTTTTTTCCTAAATTTTAATATATCAGAAAATTTCTGCTGATGTACACTGTCCTAGCTAGAGGGTTTACACTCCTCTTTTAGAACTACCAGTGCACAGTTTAGAAAAAAATCCTCAATTAAATTTTAAGAAGACATAAGGAAACATTAAATTTTCTAGATTAACTCATGTCTCTTTCAGAAGCAAATTAGCAACTGCTTCAGTTGCAGGGGATTCTGTAGCCGACTTCATATTATGTATCCCAAAAATTCCTAGGCACCTTGCTGTCCTTGATGTGGAAATGGTGTAAAGGGTGTGTCAGATTCTAGAGCACATCTTCCTTCCCCCCAACCCCTAATAATCCTAATATGTAAAACTGAGAGACTGTTTTTCTCTGTATCTATGAGGACAACCTGTAAACAGTTATGTATCACTTGAAATAAGTTCACCTGCAGGGAAACCTCTTCTTGTAGCAGAAATTAAGTTATTGCTTGGCTGCATCTAGTCATAGGATTCCTGTCTTTTGAAAGGATGTTAGGGAGCTCCTTTGCGGCTGTGATTTACATTAGGCAGTCCTACAGTCACGCAAACAAACAGCAGCACTGTGATGTGGGACGAAGGGGAAGGTGCTTTCCAAAATGCCTGTGGTTGGTAAGGGTCTGTGAAATGGCTGGGCAGCCTCTCAGTGTGTTGGTGTGTGCTTTAAGCCCAGCCTGTGCAGTGAAAGCCTTTTCGATCAGGTGAGAGCATGAGAGAATGCAGCACCTCTAAAGTACACATTTCACCCTCCTTTTGCCCCTTGCAAAGGGATGAAAAAACTAACGTTTTTCTGGTTTTATCTTCAAGGGGTGGCTCTGTGAGCTGTTACGTTGGAAAGAAGATCCTTCGCCAGAGAACAGGACCCTCTGGGAGAATCTCTCCATGATCCGAAGGTTCCTCAGTCTTCCTCAGCCTGAACGCGATGCCATTTATGAACAAGAAAGCAATGCAGTTCATCACCATGGTGACAGGCCTTCCCACATTATCCATGTGCCAGCAGAACAGATTCAGGTTAGTTTACCTTGGCCAATCCCGCAGAGCGCTAAGTAAATAAAGCTTTAAACTGAGCAAAGGAAATTAGTGTTTCTTCCCTCCTGGTCCGGCTAAATGCAGGTCTCCTGGTACAAGATAAGAGTGCGCTGCCGTCCACCACCGGAGTTCAAAGGAGACCGTGTGACCACCCACGGTTCTTGTTTCGGTTCGGTGGTTGTTTGCAGACGTGCGTGGTGGTAGTGCAGGGGCAGCTGTGTGCGGGGCAGAGCGAGCCCCGTGCTGGCTGTGCCTGGCTGGACAGGCACCAGGACCAAAAGGCAGGGGCGTGTGGCACCGGTGGCAAAGGTCTTCCCAACAGAGCATGAGGACCTTGTTCTGCTGCTGTTTGAAAACTAAGCAAGAACCAGCAGCAGTGGTGGCTCATCCTGGGTAGGAGTGAAGGAAAGGGGATTCCTCATCCCACTTTAACCCCAGTTGAGACTGGGGTGAGTCAATATTTGTTTGTTTTTCCTTCAGAGCCCCTCTCCCACCACCCTTGGGAAAGGAGAGCATAGAGGCGCTTTCCTACCAGGCCTGCTGACCACTGGACCTTGGCTGGGTGCTGCTCCGCAGGTGAGCCGGCACAAGGGCACCATGTCAGGGAGAGAGAGGAGGGGATGCAAGACCCACATCATGAAGCTTGGAAACAGCTGCCCTCTGCTTCAGGGCAGCCCCATCAGGGCCTCAACCAGGAGCTGCACGCACCCTTTTTGCGCTGGCGCTGCCAGCCAGGAGCCGAGCTGGCTATCATGCTAAGCTGTGTAGGCCAGGTTGTCAGTGGGAACTGCTGTCTCTCTGAGCTGGGGACTCTTTAATCGCTTCTCACAAAAGGCCCGAGGTCAGCCTTGTGACTGCTCCTTCTTAAAGGGCAGATAGTACCCCATGCTTTCCCAACCTCAGCTGAGACCCTGTGTCACTTGTATTACCTATACAGAAAAATATTTACAAAGCTAGGAAGGATAGAGTTATCTTGCAGCCAGAAACAACACGAGTGTATATTAAAGATAAAGCAAACTGAATAAGACAATCCCTTAGGATATCAAGTACTAAAATAATTGTGAAAGCCTGGAAACTTGCTGTTTGATTTAGCAAAAAGAGAGAGAAAGATCTATATTAAGTAATAAAACAGCACTTGTTTGAAAATGTACATTGTTTTTAATAAAATCGCTTCTTAAGGGGATAAAAGGAGAAGCTTATGCACAGTATAAACATTCAACCACTATGCCACTTACTTAGATTTTCTTGCCTTGTTGATAAAAGTTGTGTGTTTGATCTTGTAAATATTATTCACATAAGCAGTTGCATTGTAATCTCTTAATAGGACTTGTAAGAGTAAGGATGGGGAGATTGGGCCTGAGTTTTGTCTCCACTGTTCTACATGGTAATTGTTGTAGATGCATAAATGTGTAGCTCAGATACAAGTTTTCAAACTGTATATACAAAGCCTTCAGTCTTGTAAGAATTTAATGTGCTGGGAGTAGTCTTGAATCTCTTCAGGACTGGAGCCTTGAATGGAACTGCTCACAGACCATAAAACATGAAAGGACCTGAATAGGGATGAGGAAGGAGCCCTAATTCCAGGGCATTTATGTCAGATCTTAGAATACGAAGATCACTTAAAGCAGTGGACCATAAAACATGAAAGGGCCTGAATAGGGATGAGGAAGGAGCCCTAATTCCAGGGCATTTGTGTCAGATCTTAGAATACGAAGATCACTTAAAGCAGTGGCTTCTAAACCGGTTGTGGAGATCTATGCGAAGTCTCCACAACCACAAGAGTCCCTATGAAGTGGACAGAATTATAATGCCTCCGGTATTTATACCATTTGTACAGCATTTTGTGCTTCTTAGGGCCTCAAAGAACTGCAACTGGAAGCCTGGAAACCACTACCAAAACACAAAAAATTGTTGAGGGGAGACTCACAAGGGGAAATAAAATGCAGTGATAGCAACTGCTTGTTTTGCTGTGGTTGTTTTTTAATAAGAACTGGTGGTTTGTACCATATGACAAGAAATTTGCTGATCCAAAATATCTTACTAACCAGTGCTTCCTGTGCTGTGCAGCAAAAGAATTGTCAACACAAACAGTAGCTGATAAATTTACTTTTGATTTTAAACATGATCTTATAGTGTACTGTATTCTGGTGGTAGATGAGAAAAACATTTCTGTCCCTAGGGCCCAGTGCCTCACCTTTTAAGAATGTTTCTGAATCCATGCTTGCAAAACTTCATTTTAAGCTCTTGTTAATTATTTACATCATGATTTTCTTTATCTTATTCTTCTGATGTGCATATTGGCTCATTTTTATTGCCTGAGTTTTTGGAATGCAGCATGTTCCCTTCTAATAATAATAGTGCAACTTATTTAGAGCTTTGCATCTTAGTGCTTTATAAATATTAACTAAATAATCCCCAGCACAAACACAGAGGCAGGTAAATAGGTCTGCTGTTTATTTGTTGGGATACAGGCAGTGCAGGCCTGCTCAGAGACCACAGGTAAGAGAGGTCAGAGCCAGAAGGGGAAATACAGGTTTCCTACCTCCAGATCCCTTTGTCCTTGCTGAGGCTGGGTTTGACAGCATCACGTTAGGCGCTTCCAGCCAGCACATTCTGTCGTAATGTTTGCAAGTTTGACGAGACCTCAGTGCATGCTGAGGTCAGATCAGCAGTGAGATATTTCTGTACTTACAGAGCTAAAATGCTCTCCTTCCCCGACCCCGCAGTCCCTTCGTCTAGCTATTGCTAGAGATTTGCAGCCCTTGTTTTTGGGCAGCAGCTGCCGTTGCTGGCAGAGCTCCGGCACGTTTGCCCTCATCTGGCACTTTTCTCACTTTGCCCTTGCTACAGTTTTGGCTAAGCTGGTCAAGTTAATCCTATACTGTGTCACCTACTTAGCATTTTGTCTTGTCTGCACTTGACTCATGGAGCATGTTCATTAAAATTTGTCAGCTAAGCTACACCAATGTTGTATCATCGGTGCTTTCGGTCCGACAAACCTACAGTGTTCTTTTTGTTCTTTCTTTCTTTTTTTCTTCCTTTTTGTTCTTTAAATTTACTAAGCCTTTGTTTGTAGCTCTGCAATTTCTTCCCCCCGCTCCCTCCCCAGGATTTTCTCAGTAACAATATATGAGCAAGAATACATGTACAAAAAAATGCTGTTCTTTGTCTTGCAGCAGCAGCAGCAGCAACAGCAACAACAGCAGCAGCAACAGCAACAACAGCCAGGTCCCAGACTACCCCCAAGGCAACCGACAGTAGCATCACCAGCTGAATCTGAGGATGAAAATCGTCAGAAACCCCGACCGCGAACAAAGATTTCTGTTGAGGCCCTAGGGATCCTACAGAGTTTCATACAAGATGTAGGCCTGTATCCAGATGAAGAAGCAATCCAGACTCTCTCTGCTCAGCTTGACCTGCCCAAGTACACCATTATCAAGTTCTTTCAGAACCAGCGATATTATCTCAAGCACCATGGGAAGCTGAAGGACAATTCTGGTTTGGAGGTGGATGTTGCGGAATACAAGGAAGAAGAGCTGCTCAAGGATTTAGAAGACAGCATCCAAGACAAAAATGCAAACACGCTTTTTTCAGTTAAACTAGAAGAAGAGTTATCAGTAGAAGGGAACACAGAGATTAATGCTGAATTGAAAGACTGATCTAAAAGTATTATTTTCTTTCAACAGTGCCGCTGGTATTTACTAATGAAATGAAAATTCCATCTTGCGTTCTGTCAAAACCCTTATTATTCATTGTTTGGCCAATGAATCTTCCAAAACTTGCACAAAAGTTGAAAAAAAGGATAATGCAGACTGCACTAGATGTTTTACTCTGTTTTACAAACTGCTTCGCAGCAACAGATGAAGCGTTGAGGATTGTTTGATATTAATTTGTGTTCACTGGATACACTGTGAGTGTACCCAATAAGCATGATACCAGTGATTTTGATTCTGGAGCCTTCAGACAAGCATTACAACTTTTGTGATTTACTGTTTTTTTGTTTCTGTTTTGTTCTTGTTTTTTAATTATTACTGTAGCACTCCACACTTGATCTTTGGAAACTCACATTTATTTAAAAAAATAAAATAAAAAGAGTTTGTTACTCTTGTTCTATTGTATGTTACAAAAGAACTATAGACTGTGGAATGCAGTTTAAAGATAACATATGCCAACAAATGCCTTGTATTATATGGCACTGCCGTAATTCAGATTTGTTTTCTTTTGGAAATAAAGATCACTGTATTTTTTTTTTCCATTTTCATTGTTACATGGTTTTAGAGAAAATGAAAAAAGAAAATGTGAAACACAATTTAGTCCTCATTATTTATTTGTAGATCCTGCAGCATCATGTTGTAATTAATTTTTTTGGAAGTTTCCGTTAAATGTAATATTGCTTCTCTTGTTACCATACTGATTTTTTTTTTCTATTTATAAATGTATTTTGATGGGCAGTAAAACAAAGTGTCTTAAAAGTTTTAAATAGAGAAAATGTGCTTTACACAGTTGCCTATAAAAAGTGCTCTATGTTATCCAAGCAATTCATACTATAAGCTTCACTCTTATTGTTGTATGCAATTTTTACTATCATGCAAATAAGCTTAGGTAAATAAAACTAATAGATCACCTTAGAAACTTATGCAATTAATGTGAAAATAATTGATGTTTGCAATGTGTCTTCCTTTGGTTTACAATCAATTTTAAAGCTACAGCTGTATAAATTTTCTGTATAAAGGTGTATTTCTTTTTTATGAGTTTATTGCTATGAAAACACCAGTTATTTTGTTACAGCTGGCTGTTTTTATAAGTGTATCACAATTTTCTTTATGCAGAAATGTTCTGACTAGGAGTGGTTATTGACTGTAACTACACAATTAAAATTGTTTGTATGGTATGATATGGCAGGGTTTGTCTGCGTATGTGTGTATCTGGGAGGAATAACTTGTTCTTAGTGCACACCATACCTTCTTGCCACCACTTTGTTCTCCTTTAAAATCACAGGCAGATTTTTTTAATGACCCGCTTAAAATTTGAATTTAGATAACATACTTCAAAAAGAAACCCAGTTTGGTTATGAAAATCATAACCTGTCTTTTCTTGGTTTAAAAACTTGCCTGCCCAACAGAGATAGGAGGATATTATTGAGTCAGAAGGCTATCAGGCATAAACATATTTACAGTTCCTGGCAGTAATGCACTTATAATGGATACAGCTGGTTTTATTTTACACTAGAATTATGCTAACACTGTTCCTTGCACTAATGTATAAACATTAAAAAAAACCATTAATAGTCATAAAGTAAATAGGAAAGATGGGCTTTGCCCATAGCAGTCCCCTCCCAAGCAAGATTATTTTTAATGATCACTAATAAGGTTCTTGATAAAGCCATAACAGTTGGTGACCTCTGAATTTATGCAAGGCTCATGTCTAGGCTAAAGAGCAGCTAAAAGTTATGGAGTACACACTATTGTTCTCCTAGGAGAGAAATAGCTCACACTCTGTGTGACTCGGGATGGGGATTCAGCTCGGTTCTTCCGAAATGACCAAGAGTTTGCAAAACTGAACATGAGTTTCAAAGGCACAATTGACTCTTAGCAAATTTCTTCGTTTAGTTCCATTAAGGTCATTAGGAAGACACATATTAGGCAACAAGGTGTCATTCTACACATTTAGAACTGCTGCAGGTTGTCCTTTGTCTCAACGCCCTTGTGGGTCCATTGAGCAGCTCTCAGCTGCGGCACCGCTTGGCTGCTCCCAGGACTGTGTTGGGGCTGCACCATGGTTTGGGCTTGGGATCCAGTCCAGTTAAAAGAAAAAGCCTTAGTACCACTCTGGGAGGGAAATAAGCCTTAGGAGGGACACATATATGTAATTTGGCATTGCATTCCAATAAAAAGGCAGTAAAACTATGTTCTCGCTTACTTGTAATAGCTAGAAAGTTATTGATAGCCCAAAGCTATGCTGGTCACAAAAGGGCAAAATTAAGCCTAGTCCAGGGAAGTCACTGTGATCATCATTGGATTTCTTCCTTATTTCAAATGGCATTGTTGCTTTGTACAGCCATGCAGACGGAGCTAGGACTGATCCCTGTTCGCAGCCGAGGGGCAGGATACGTAGCCCAGGCAATGCAAGCTGATTTGATGGGCAGGACAATGCAGCTGGCACCCTTGGGTACACTCTATAACTAACAATGTGCGCATATCCAAGGCAGAAGGGGAAGTGAAGGAAAGACTTTCCTGGAATATAGCTCTCTCCACACTAAACGCTAATACACACAGCCCTCTGAATACCAGAAACAGGGCAACCCTACAAAAGCATAAGAAGAAATGTTTATAAAGTAGTCTTTGATATTTTGCAAGCAATTTCATTTTAAGTTTTATGGGTGCTGAAGTAGAGGCCATGTGTGCTTGCAGATGGTTATTATAGCTGTTTCTTTTCCATTATCTTCGTTGTTCTTCCTCCTACTATAGCTGAGGTTATCTTCCAAGTAGTTCAGCCTCTGTAGTCACACATTACCTGCACAGGAGTTTGAATCATTGCCTTTTTGTGTCCCAGTGGGTGGGCTGCAAGTAGAGCCTTTTAACTTGGCCTCAGTGACCAAAAGCGTTTCTGTTAAATTTTTAGCAGTGTTTTCAAAGGTGATATGGGTATTAAGGATTCCAGCTTTCTGTGAATGCAAGAGATTTGTACTGTGAGGAGTTAAGCTACAACAAGCATATGCCACCTTGACTCATGGACCAGTCAGACTACCTAGAAAATTACTTTATGTCCTTTTCTGTTCCTTAAGTTCCTTTTTCTCACCGTCTGGTGGAAGCATACAAAAAAACCCAAAAAACAAACAAACAAACAAACACACCTTTCCACTTCTGCAAAGATTAAGAAATCAGACTCGAATTCTGCAATGAAGCACAAAAATTGAGACATAAAAACAGTATTAGTTGTGAAGTTGTTAGTAAAAGTCACTGAGTAGGACTTCTCTGAGTGTATGAAATGAGTATTTCATACATACTTCGGGAAGAATGGGAAAGGAATATTACTAGAAATAGAATTTAAGCTGCAAAGAAAGCCAAATGCCTAAAAAAGAGGTAACTCAGAGCTGGGAGGGGATGACAGGACTTAGTTTTTGCTATAAAACGGAAGTATTTACCATGTTTTATGGTGTTTACCATAAAAAGTGGAGTATTTTTACTCCCTGATGATTCCCATTATTCTATATTTAACTGACAAGATTTATGTATACTAGAGTCCCCCGTGTTTGTTTTTCCAGCCCTAAAGAAACCCAATTAGGCCCCACATTCCAAGAGGTCCGTGGCCTGGGGACAGTCTCAAACCCAAGTCACATCCTCAAGTCACTTATAGTTATAAAGACCCTATGATGCAGGGGTTTAGATTTGTGTTTTGTATAACTACTTTAAACTGGTAAGATGACCCAGCAAAAACTGTCCATGTATAGAAGTAAATTATTTCACTTACTTTTTTCTTTTCGTTGGGAAGGTGCAGCAAATGGAGAAAGGAGAAGGTTTCTCCAAACCAGTGATTTTGTTGCAATGATTCACAAAGTCAGTGCTTTGATTGTGTGCTGGGAAAGCACCAAATATTACTAAGTTCATTTGCCAAAGCAAATGCTTCATATGTTAAGAGCAGTATAAATTAGATATTATAGGGGCTCTACTAGAACATCAAGTGTTACCAATTCTGATTAACTTATTGAACTTGTGCTTTGAAGTCAGGTACATTGCAGAGACCAAAGGTATTTTGATTTTTACATAATGATTTATATTGTGCTTTGAATAACAGTCCCATAGCAAAGCAGGGATATAAATATACTCCCAGGCCTTTTTTTGCATGCAGAGGTAATTTAGGTTGGTCTCCTCACAGTGCCTTGCGTCCACACAGTCTTTTACTACAACAAATGAGCTAATAATTCAAACTGCAATAAGTGATCCTCCTTGGAGCAGGAGTAGTGCTACTTGGCAGTGAGTTTGTTTGCTTTCAGGTTCATATGGGAGCCTTCCCACCCACTCTGCTGCTGGCAGCCCTCCCACTATCTCACGCTGTATTGTTTCGTTTTGGCCTGACCCGGGCACTCTTCCTGCTCCAGGTCATCTTGGTCAAATGTCACCTCTCCTGGTTGTATGCCAACACTCAGGTATTTGTGCCACAGTTCAATATAAGGCAGCAAGGACTGTATGTGTCTGATGTCACCTACCCTTTGTCATAACCATTCACGCTGTGAGCCCTGCAGAGCTGCTTGAATAAGCCACTTGCACTGGAAAGAGAGTGACAACTGGAGCAAACCCACCAGGTGACAGGTTTCTTCTGAGCTGGTGGAGTAGAGGGGGCAAGGGGATGTGCATTCCAGAGGGGAGAAAGAAGGAAGGTGCCAGAGAAGGAAGAAAGAGTCAGAAAGGTCACCATAGCTACCCTTGCATAGGGGATCGAGCCTTTTTGCAAGGCGTGCTATGGCAATACTCAAAGTTCTACAGAGTACTGCCAAGACTCCATGGAAAATGCACAATTGTCTCCAGCTGTGGGATTTGCCCTGTCAGGCAGTATCTAGTTTAACACAAAAACCTCCTCAGCTGTCCATGGCAGGAGAGGTCCCCTATCAGTTTGTCCTCTGGTACTGTCCCTGTGCGTAAGATATGCAGGATTCTTTTTGTCAGCTGCTGACGTGTTACCATGGCAGATGCAGCTGGGACTCTCTTTCTAGGTTACTTGCTTACCCATACAATGTGCTCAAGTAGTATCTAGGCTGTAAACCCTCTCATTTTCTTCCAGGATCACATCCAAAGATAAGCAGTATGTCTGCAGCCTCAAACCTACTTTTTGGAGCTGTCTCCTACAGTGCTCCTTCTCCTTGGACCAGATGTGCCACAGCAAATGTGTTGTATAGCTCAGATATTTATCAAAGTGCAAGAGAACAGAAAAACACGACCTTTATGGGTGCAGAGATGTGTAAAGCACACACAGTTCAGAAGTTTTGGAGCAAGTAAGATGCCCCAAGAGGCTTCAGAGAGAGATTTGATACTGCTGTAGTCATCCCAAAACATCAGTTGCAATGATTGGAAATTGTTGGGGCCAGAAAAGTTCATGTATAATCCTACTATATTTGCAGAGGACCTTCTCCCAGAACAGAATTTGGAAAAAACGGGCACTCTGTTTTGTTATTTGCATTACAAAATAAACCTTATTGCTCTTCCACATTTACATTAAAGCAGGATCCTGTCCTCATAACGAGCAGCACTGCCTCAGCTTATGTGTCCCACATATGCACCCCATCTCCAGGGGGTTCCCCTGAATGTGGCATGCCCCAAAACAGCTTAACTCTTCTTCACTCTTCCATCATCAACCTAAACATGGCCTTTCATCTGCAGTCAACATTTTCACCAGGGGAAAGCAATTTAGAAAACAACTTACCTTAGAGCAAACCAGGGCAGGGCAAGGTAAACTAGGCTGTCTTTTCACAAGTGAAGGAAAAGTGATTCTTTATCATTAACAGCATGGCAGCTTACACTGTGAAATAAGTAAGAGGTGTTGTTGTTGGCTTGCCTTAGTAGGAAAAATGCTATATCCCCAACCTAATAAGGATTTAATATCAGCTGAGAGAGTGAAGGAGACCAAAAAGGAGGAAAAGTGAGTGAGAAGAAATATCTAGATAAAATCTTATTGAGGGCAGTAATGCCTAGAGATGGCTGGAGAATTACAAGACTAGTTTAAATTAAAGGAAATCTAAGTTGGCCACAAGGAAAAACTAAGTGAGGACTACTTTGTGGTTCACATACTGAATATCCTGTGAAAACGCAGAAAGAATGAACACAGTAACAGGGCTGTTTCAGAGAAAAGATTAAGTAGAAAAGGCTTGTAAAAAGGTAGCTCAGCTTGTTTCTTTAATACCTGCACAACCATAAGTGATGCGTGGAAGGTGAATACAGAAAGAAAATTCAAATCTTCTCATAACACCTCTAGAGGCAAAGCTTGAAATTATCAACTAACTGGATTAAAAATCAGTAAAAGGGAGCATTTTTCTGCCCATCTAACAGCTGAAGTCACTGCTATACACACCCCTTCATATCAAAAAGAACAAATGGCTTTTAAAAAGTGCAAAGAAATCGTGGAAACAAAGGATTGATCTGACCTTCTTTTGAAGAGGCCAAGGACTGTTTTCCACTCTTGTACTGGACAGCTGGCAACCCAGTGATGGCATCCACATAGACAGTGTCCAGCATCCAGCCAGTTGCTTTGAGTCCTCCATAGTCACAAGTGTGACAAATATGAGTGGGCTGAAATTTGCTGTCTTCTTGGTCAGGTATGCTAAATGCAGTTTGTGTACTTTATTCTCCATATTGTCCATAACCAGATTTAAAAAAAACCCGATTTGAATAATTTCATTGAGGAGTAGGTCACCTCATATTTACAAAATGCTCCCTCTTATGCATGCCAGCATAAAAATTCATACCCAAATCATTTTGGTCATTGCCATGGTACCGGTACAGTTGCTGTTCACAACTGTGCTCCAACTGCAGCAAGAGTAAAGCAGGGCTCCTTTGACCCCATTTGCCTACAAAACTCGGCCATTTTTTATCACTTGTTACCACCTTTCTTTCAGCCTTCCCCGTGCACATCCCACTTTCGTTCAGGTTTAGCTGACCTGTTCCTTTCTCTTCTTCAAAAGCCCCAAGTAAAGGTTCATAGAGGATTTAAAAAAAAAAAAAAAGAAAAATGTATATATTTACATCATCAGATCATAAGACATCGCTCCCAAGCTTTTTAAGGATGCGCTATAGGATGGCCGGGACAAGAACCACAGGAATGTACTGGTTTGATTCCAGGTCTCCTCCAGTTCTCATTGGGCTTTCTGGAACACACTCTGGGTGATGGGATGGTCACTGCTGAGGGTCCCTCCCCAGGGCACCATGCAGCCCATGAGCCTGACACCGCTTGCAAACGCTGTTGGACAAAACGTGCACCATAGGAAAGCAGACCAAAGCAATGTGATTGCAATTCACGTTTGATGCAGCTCATTCCTGAAGCCAGGGTGATTGCCTAATCCAATGTATCATTTCTGTGCAGGCAGACCCTTGGGCTGGCATCATGTCCCATGGAGCACTGCTCCAGTGTGCAGCATCTGCCACCATCTGCCCTAGGGCTTGGCTTCAGATCGCCCTCCTCCTTTCTGCCTCCTTTTGGGAGATGATTTGCACAAACTTTGAGGGCCAAAACTCAGGCTGTTTCAGGACCTTCAGGACATTTATTCCCTTCCCACTTCCTCCATTACTTGATCTTTGATCCACACTCCCGGCCTTCAAACACTCGAAGGGGCATATTTCCAGTGATTTAGCTTCAATTTCGCTTGCTATTATTTTTGGAAAAATAAGTCTATCTGTTTACCCGTTGTCCCTCCTGTTTAATCAATATGTCAGCTGTTGATCACAACCCCTGCCAGCCAGCCAGTAGATGGGACAATTATTCTCACAAGGACTTTCAAGTCCAGACTTTTAACCCACAGGGTCTAACACGGAGCAGCTGCAAGAGCTCTGAGTAGCAGCTGGCTCTTTTCTACTGCAGCTGCTGAGCTGCTCTCCTGATGGTCTCTGGCTACTTTGCTAGGGCAAGGGGAAAACTACTTTATTTTCTAGACATCATAGTATAAAAGTTTAGTTCACTGCTGCTGTAACAAAGGAGGTGAAACGCCACGGTCATCTCCCATTCAGCATGGCTGTGATGCAGATTAGTCTGGGGTAGTTCTTTCTACCTTGTACCCAGCCAGCAAACGAGTGAGAGGCACAAGACACAACAGGAAAGCTCTTCCTGGCCTTATATTCACAGAGCACTGAGACTGGGGATAAAAATATTTAATTTAAGGCCGTATTACCCCACACCTCCTTGGTTTTTCGTTAAGCACTGGTCATCAGTATCAAACCATCTGTACTGCCAGAGTTGAGAGAGATAAAGCTATAGCTGCAAAGTGTTACTGCTGCTAGTAAGAAGTTATGTGCCACATGAGAGTCAAGCAGCTATAACTGCAGTTTTCTGCCTGGACATGTGGTCTTTTATCCACTTCTTCAGCTCTGGCGTCTGGCAGGGTAGGCAGGAGGGCATTCCTGACTTCAAGGAAATTCCCTCCTTCTGCTGATTTCTCCTTCCTGGGTTCTGCCAGAGCCTGGTTCACGTGATTCATTAAGGGAAAGCAAGACACAAAGTGAATTCATATCCACATGCCCAGTCCTTTCACAATACCTCAAAGCAAGTTGTATGGTTGCCTGTAGGGTCAGGAAATTGTTTCAAAGAATTTGTGCTGACTTTTTTCAAATGTTCTATCCAGCTGTGTAATCAGCTGTTACATCAAGGCCCCACAGAGGTGTCCCTTCCAGCAGGCAGATGAGAGGGTCCTTCAGCACAGAGCAATGATCCAGTCTGCTGGGTCTGTGTAACAGCATGTTAATGGCCCACCACTGAAAGTGCCCTAAGAGAACAGCATCAGAGGCAAGTGGGGAACAGCACAGGGGACAAAACATGTGAGTGGGAAGGATTGCCTTGATACTGAAAAAACGGAAGAAACAATAAAAAGAGGAGGGGAAAAAAAGAAATAATAGATGACAGAAATACACACTACCAGTAAAATGTCTCACCCCTCATCTATACTAATTTTATTTCAGTATTTCCTCTCATGTCTTACACAGACTTGCCAGTTTTACACTCAGACAGAAAAAAAGAAGCAAATTGAAGCTATTTCTTCCCCAGTGAAGGGAGTGTTTTAAACTTTGATGAACTTGGATGCTTCTAAGTTCTTTTTTATTATTATTCTTTCTTTGGGGTCCATACTCATGATGTTTATCTCATCCACGTATGGGAAGAGGGGGAGGAATGGGTAGGCTTGACTTGTGCTAACTGTTGACAACAGTTGTTTAATTTTTTGCAACATGTACTCAAGTATCATGAGACTGTGTAAAATATAAATAAATATGGCCTTTGGAAACTCCATATATCTTTATGGCCTACAATACCTTCAAATCATGGAAAAACACATGTTTATTTGTTTGTTTGTTTTAAAAAAGATTTTGGTGGCAATGCTACCTCCCATTGCTGTAAACAAGGTCAGGAGGCCAAAATTAGTCTGTCCTATTTTGCACAAAATAGTCAACAACTTAAGATGGTTTTGCAATAATCAGAAAATTATTGACCGGTGTCAACACCCCCTTTCTGATAAACTGTTGAAATGTTAATATTCTTGGCAAAATTGTTTTTGCTCTAATTACTGTATCCATCTGCTCTATAAGATTGATTATACTGTGAAAATGTTTGTTCTCTTGTCTCCTGCAATGATGGGCCTCTCCTTGGCGCAGAAATAGTCCTGCCTCATCTTTACACAGAGACAAACATGCAGCAGAAATCAAACCAGCACTCAGCTCCTATGGAGTTGAGTAATAGTTCCTTGAAGGAGTTAATACATAATACAGCAACTGCCTCTTGGATGGACCAGCCCTTGGAAAAGTATTGCCCTGGCCCAGGTGAAAACAGCTGGCTTTCAACCAGCATGGGTATCAGTGACCAGGAAGGCCACCAAAAACCCGGGAGCCCACAAATGCTGGCATATCTGCAGCATTACTGCTTCAGCTGAGGAGAAGTTTGGCTACCTGGCAATGCCAGGCCCCCTCTGCAACAGCTCCTTGGCAATGAGCAGCTGAGTTGTCCGAGGAGCAAAGCGTTTCCTGTCCTATCTTCCATCAGCACCTGCAAAGGCTAATGTTACCTGGATTGGATTGGTTATTTCTGGAGCCAATGTGTAATACACATGCTAACTGTGGCACATGCCAATAAAGACCCAGTAAAAGTAATGGCAAGTATTAATCATTATTAAATTTGATTAAAACAGAACAAATAACAACAAAACCACCATATGTTTTCTTAGGAAAAAAACCCAAAAGGTAAAGCCAGTGGAAAAATAATTACTTTATTAGAGAAATCTGCTTTCCCATGGCAAGTATGGGAGAAATTAAAAATTGCATTGATTTTGTACTAGTATTTCAAAATACATGCACAAGAAAAGTCATGAAAACTCAAACAAATTATTTTCTTTGAGCATTATTACACAGAACCTGAACATTTTCATTGGAAGGTGATTCTTTTCTCACACATAAAATAAAATTCAGCAAAAGCATTTCTTTCAGAAATATAATTTTCAGTAAAAAAAATTAAAAAGCAGCTATTATTTTCCAGATAGTGAACAGTATAGCCATGTCTAAAGCATTTAAAAGCCACTGATACTCGGGCTGAGATTGATTTCAGGTTTTTCATTTTAAAAAAGATTTAGGGTCTTTGTAAAAATCTTCCAAGTTCTTGACTCCATAGGGTGTACTCAATGCACATGATTATCCTTGCAGAAAGAAGCTTGAGGGCTAGGAACTTCCCAAAAGGAAGAAGGACTTTCTAGATATTGGAGGGGTGGCTTTTTCACAGTTTTAAATTCACGATGTACGAGTACATATAACTTTTCTGGAACTGGAACTGTAACACAGCCTGAAGAGAATCTGCATTCATTTGCACCTTTGTGTTAATCCTTCATTTGTGCCAGCAGGGAGGATTAAGTTGTACTCAACTAATACAGGCTGCTTCCAGTGTCTCAGCTACTGTACCATGCAGGAACACTTTCAGAAGAGTTCAAGATGGAAGGTGGAAAAGACTAGCAAAACAAATTGTTACTAGATTTATTGGACATAGTATGGGAGAATGAGGTTTTTAAGTGAAATTCCTCCTCAGAAAAAGATGTTGTATGCCCACTTCCTTAATGTGCTGTTACAACGCTTAGCAATTATATTTTTTACACCTGGGAAATATTTCAGTGGCGATAGGGTGACTGCAGTCCAGCCTTTACATAACACCTCTCCTGTCTTCTTCTGGGCTTACCTTCTCTTCCCAGGTCTCACAGCAATTTCCAGCCTGAAAAGACAGCACAATGTCTTATCATTCCTTCCATCGCACGAGCAGGAGAAACGTAGTAGAAATTTCTGCAGATTTCTTGCTTCAAATAGGGTTTCTCAGGCCTGGCATCAAGCACCAAGACTTCTACTCTGCCAGCACTCTCTCATGTCTTTGTGTCTGGTGACCACCATTCAAAGAACTTCCCACCTGGAAAAGACAGGTTTTGGCTATTGCAAAACCCGAGGAGTAAGATGATTCCTTTCAAAATGAGCAAAGCTGTAGTTAGGTACCTGGCAGATGTAAGCCAGGTAGCTCATACTGAAATCAGAAGGGATTTCTAATCAAAATCTGAGCTGACAGATGCTTTTAAATTACGTTTTTAAAAAACTCTTCCGAGGTGTTTTTCATCATACATTTGTTTAAGCCCCAAAAAGGACAGATATGATTCTAGAAAACACCATGGCAAACATATCACAGAAAGTTTTGACATGAAAATCTCTAAATCTCAGAAAGGAGACGGATTGAAACTTACAGTCCTGACCTAGAACAAATACAAATACCTCAGAAAAGGATACCAGCAGCAGCGAAGACCACACACTCCACAAAGAGCTACTGGGAAATCCAGAAGTTCAGAGATAAATTAGGGGTTTTCTAAGCACTAGCTACTACAGTTACTCTTTGTGCAGGGACCTGAGCACTTTCTCATCATTCCCTGCACAAAATACATGGAGAATTGCAGCGACTGAATTAGGCTTGATAATTTCCTGTCTGCCTGCAGACTCAGACTGACATCCTGACGCTGTCCTACACTGGAGGACTATTTTAAAAGCTGCCTTTACAGGCACACTGGATGCAATGCAGCCTTATTTCTAAATGAAATCTTTGATTATGGAGAACAAACCCATGGCTAGGGAAGCATGCTACAGAACCACAGTCTGTGGGGGACCATGCTTATCACAGCAAAATCGCCTTCTCAGTGTTCAGCATTGCTGCCGTGTCATGTTACAGTAATAACTGCAGATGAAGAGCTTTTAATTCATTGATAAAAGCAGAAGGCTGGAGTAGCTGGCTAGCTGTAATGAAGCTTATTATTCTGCAGCTAATTTGCCGATTATGCTAGAGTTTTATTTCTGAGCACTTGTACCAGAAGACAGCATTATCAACATAACATCTAAACATAGAAGGTCCTGGGAAGAATGTTAATGAGCTGTCACCTACCTCAGCAAAGGTCCCCATTATTAATAGAGTATCCTAAGTATAGATCAGAAACTCTCCCTGAAGAGTGTGCAACCTGTGTGAAATATGATTGCTCATTTGGAACATAACCAGAAAGTAAAGGCAAAGTCATGTCTCATTTAAAAAATTGTGGTTTCTTTAATGATGGTAAGTGGATGAGGGCTCAGATGAAGCACCCTGGTCTGGCAGCAGGATTTCCACATACCCCAGCAGCCCCAGCCGGAGACTTATCCTGGGAAAAAAGCTGCTCATAAAGGACAACTCTGTTGTTCCCTATCTTCTACTTTCTTTAACTCTTCTGTTTCCTTTTTTTTTACTCTCTGGAGGCCAGGAGCCCTTGAAGACTACTGAAACACAGGGACTCATCCTTCCTCTCACTTCTACCACTGAGATCCTCCAAAAGCCTGAAAGAGAATAATAGCACATCTATTTTTGTGCCAGGGAACAAAAGCAATGTCATGACAGATGCACAGGTAAAGGATATGGCATCTGGGGACCCTCCCATCACCAAGATCCAAGCAGACCTTTAGTCAACCACATACAATCATGGCATCTTCCCAGGAATGCTGAGACAGCTTTTTGTTATCCTAAAATTCCTTCAAAATCTCACTAGGAAAAGGAATTCTTTCATGTCCTCTTGCTTTGCTATGGATGGTCTCCCACCATTTCCAGACACACAGGTCCAGCTTCTTCTGTGTGCTCAGCAGAACGTAACATCATATTAAAACAGCATCTCCTTGAACCACCCCCTTCCAGGAAAAAACATCACCACTGAGCTTCCTTGTGCCTTAGGAGTGAGGAAGAGCAAGATGTGCTTTAGTTGTTTGGAAATTTTGTAAATATGTCTACTTGTTGCTAAGCTGATGAGAAAGTCATATATTGAGTTAGACCTTGGCAGGTTCAAGCTAGACCAAAGCACAGCAGAGATTGCTGTAGGATATACTTCGTGTCTGTATGTAACAACACTGTAGTTCAGAGAGGTTATTTATCCTAATCCACAGAAACCCAAAATTGCTTTGCAAGCTCACTGCCTGTTCAAGGGAATTACAGGCCTGAGAGTTTCTCACCTGTGTTGTGTCCAGCCAGAAAAATTGATCTTCTACCTCTAAGGGGGAAAAAAAAAAAGAAAAGACAAAACGCAAAACCCCTCTCATTTTCTTTAAAACACAATACTCAGCAGCAGGTACAGTCTCTTTCTCTTTCCTATTCATTTAAATATTGCTGTCAAAAAACTTGCTGTCATTTCCCAGTGGCAGTGTGCTCTGGTTGCTAAAATCAGTTTAAAATTGTACTTCATGACTGATTTCTAAAAGCATCAATTGCTGGAAATATTAATGTCAAACTGATAGAGCTGACATCAGATAATCATCCTCTGTCCCCACAGATGAAGCTGTGGCAGGCCAAGGGGTGAGCATGGTTGATCCCATGGGCTTGCCAGCCCACTGGCTATCCCAGAGGAGGGTGACATTGCCATGGGGCTGGATGACATGGGCATCCACACCTGATATTGCCCTTCCTTTTGGGCAGCTGGCCTTTGCTGTACTAGGGGCCACCTGAAGCCAGGAGAAAGACAAAGGAGAGCTACCTCAGTCGTGAGATTTACTTAAATCTGACCCTTGTTTTTTTCAAAAAAGGGACATTTGGGGGTCAATTCCACTCTAAACTGTGCTGCCTGTGCTCCAGCACATGGTGATTAGCCATGAAACACCAGGCTGCCAAGCAGAGCAGGCAAGCTGCATGCCAAGCAGCTTTCCAGGGCAATGCCTGAGCTCCATGACCCCAATCCCATGCCTGGGTGCCAAGTTCCTGCATCCCAGAACAGGACAGTGTCCACACACCCACAAAGGGGAGAGATTTACCACTGTGAGTGGTGGGGGTCTGATACACGGGATCCACAGCCTTCTCAGAAGGGAAAGAAATGGTTTGCAAAACAGCTGAGGAGATGGACAGCGCTGGCAAATTCCCCTTTCCAAGCAAATGTCAATGAACCAGCGCGACCTCCTGTGCATATAAGATATTTTGTCTATTAGAGACCAATCCACATAGCTACAGGCAATCTAGACTCCTTAGGGAAACAGAAGGTTGCCTACTTAGACTTATTAGGATGGGAAATGGCTGAGCAGCTGGATGAACAGGCAAAAATAAACTACCTGATATTCTTCCAAGTGCTATACAGACAGCATCACCATTTCTCTTCAGTCCACTTGGCTTTGCAAAGCCAAAGGGATTTAGATGCTTAACATTCAGGAGTTAGAAACCCAAATCATCGAAATGTAAACAGGCAGCTTTGAAAATCTGTCTTAGGAGACAGTACCACTGATTTTCCATTAGATTTTCAAAAACAGATGTGCTTGGGTCTGGCAAGGGCACATGTAATTGCCAAGACATTTTGAAGATGTTTACATTCACAATGGCTTGGCATGTGGACAGCAACGCAGAATATAGGACTGACCCCCAAAAACCTGCTAAGATCCAGTTAGATCACAAAACCCTCCCTAATAAGATCTACTCAGTAAGGAAAAGATCTCTACTGTTTACATCACAGAAATCTAGACAGAACATTAGACATCACATTGTAGCTAACGGAAGAGTCATCATTGTGTCCTGTGCCACTCAACCATGATAAAATTTTAAGGAATTATAGGACCAGTTCGCATCACTGTATAGTTAATTTTTTATATGGTTTTTTTCATAAAAACATTTTTTCAACAAACCACTCTTTGGTATTGATGGCTTTGTGCAGAGCTTTTTTCCTAGAACAGTTATAAATGTTTTGTAACAAATGAGTATGTATGAATACTTCAAATAGTTCATTCTTGTAACTGTGCATTACCTTGAACTCATGTTCTATAAACTCAGTGCAACCAGTGTATTGATTTCCTTTTCAATCTTTTCAATGATTCCTGTTTTTTTCCTTGAAAGAAAGAAATACACTGTAGCGTACTGTGCATCTTTATATTGGTGGGAGGCTGAGAAAAACTCTATTTAATGGTCAGTCCATCTCTAAAGTCTCTTATTCTGTAGTCCTTGGGCACGGAGGCCAACATTTTCCAACAGACTGTGTAATGTTAGGCATTTGAATCCATATCTATACACGTAAATAAAGTTAGCCCTGCTTTTCAGAGAACTCTCAGATCCCATCAGTGGGAGTTTTTATGGACAGAGGACTGAATAAGCATTGCAGGATTTAATTAGTACTATTACCCAAAGGAGCGCTTTAAAGATGGCTATATCAGAGGACGCTGATACAGTTCAGCAGATAACTGTTCTTCTTTTTTTCTGTGTATAAGCTTTCAGTGATACTTAAGAGAGGAGAATATTGTTCCTTAAAAATTAAGTTCAGCTATGTACTGCTTGAAGTACTATTTATTTGATTAACATGTCATGCATTGAGGATGTCAATAGCCAGAAAAAGGGAAGCATAGAAAACTAGACTCAGAGTAAGAAAACTGTTTCTTCAGAGCTATGCTTAACTGCTGACTTAGTAGAAGAACAATCAAGGACAGTTAGAAACACCTTTAGGAGCAACACATAACACAAACTCACACAGCTTCTCAAAAGGAATAGCACTCATCACGCATATCCTTGAAAAAGGAGGAAGTCCAAAGTCAAAAACCACCATAAAATTTATGACCATCTTCATCTGGTGCCTCAGCTGGTGTAAATCAGTGTAGGTCTGCTTGTTTGGAGGGAGTGACACTGATTTACACTAGCTGTATTGGACTGCTGTGCCAATGTGCTTCTTACATACCTAAAGAAAGAAAAAAAAAAAAAGTGAAAGATATGGAGGGGGGGAAGGTTTCTAAATCTATAGTAGAAAATAAGCCAGGAAATCTGTACCTATGTTTCCTATAGGAAGACAGGTATTTTACTGCTTAACAGCCCCATAAAAAAATAAAAGTTTCAATTTAGAATGTATCACAATGAAAATTTAAAATATACATGTAACAGCATTAAAATGCACACACATATATTGCTATGATGGTTTGGCATATCTGTTTTTATGGAACCAATGAGTTCAGCTGGACATTATGAACTCAGCTTGCACTCTTGATTTTGCTACATCCTTAGCTTTTACTGTATTATATATTTACTTGTAGTGAGGCTATGAAGCCTGAGGTCTGGATGTCTGTCTTTGAATAGGTCAGGAATTATATGGCTCATAAACTGAATAAAATAAATATACTGAACAGATCAGCCCTAACAAATAGTAGGACAGCTTTATCCCGGCTTTATATACAGTAAGGTTTGGTGCAGTAAGTTTTCTTTTCTCAGGAAAAAAGACAAAGATAAGACATGTATAATAGGCATTTTAAAAAAATTCATGTAAGGGTAAAGAACAAAAAGGGAATGACTGTGTGTAATTTCATGCTCAAGAAAAGAAAGTTGAACTTAAAAAAATTAGGAAGATATTACAAAAAGGAATCTTCTAGTGTCACAAAAGGACATCACTCAAAATCCAAAGGCCTGTCAGGAGAAATGCAAGAAGAACAACTGAATTAATTTAGCATTGAATTAGTTATTTTTGTCCTGACCATATTAAAGAGACCTATACTCGGGAAATATTCTGCAAAGTGTACAGCTTATTTATTTAGACAAGTATTTCTTCATTAAAGGCTACACTGGGAAAAAAGAGTGCAGCAAAAGTCTTTGGAGGGGGCACTTGAGGTCTTTGTGGTGATTCCATTGGAATGGGCTCTTGCAGGGGGCAGTGGCAGAGCAGGGCAATGAGCCTCTGCTGGGGTGAGGCAGGGACAGAGGACGGGGAAGGTAGGAGCTGCCCACAGAGGAGCTGCTCTTCCGACAGTCCAGGGCATCTGTCCCACACCAAAATCTCTCCAGTGAACTTCAAAGACCAGGTACGGTCTGAGGACCCCCAGAGCTGCTTCCCTATGAGACCTCCAGCCTCACTCAGAGAGGGCCTCAGCTGGTCTAAAGGCAGTCTTTCTCTAGTTCTGCTAAATCTTACACCTTGCAGATAGCTGAGCCAGAGGGATCATTTCTCAGTTCCTACAGATTTAGTCATTTAGTCATATTCATTTCACCCACCTCTCCCATTACAGCCCTGCTTTTCATCAGGTCTGATGATGTACAAGCCCCTCCCCATGCACTGAGTTCATAATAGAGAAGTAAAGAAAAACAGACAACAGAAGAATATGCAGAGGTTTATGCTGAAAATTTCAATCAGTTCTACTAACATTTTCAACTTTTTCTAAGGTTTTGGGAATTGGACTAGACTGAAGTGCCTCACATGTGGTAAAGTATGGAAGGCAAGGAGAGTCTGGTTAAGAATGAGGTAACCAATTTGAGTAGAAAGTGGTTGAATGGGGACTAAGATGAAAAACATCCTTCTGACTCCAGCATAAACATCTGTTTGGCATGGTGGGGAAAACTTCTGCAAAAGTGAGTAAGTATTGCAGCCATAAGTAGTGACTGCAGTGGGTGTGCACATGTGCAAGAGACAGATGAATGATTTAGTAGATAAATGGCAAAACAGGTGACACGACTTCTGATTCTGACTTATGGAAATTGATACCTCTGCTGAAGTACAACCTGTTCTCCAAATCCTGACATTAAGACGAATACCAGCCTAAAGGCAACCCCAGCATTTGATATTTGTGAGAGCTCAAATATTGATTGCACTACTTATTAATGAGTTTCATTCATAATAAATACATGGTATGTTTGCACAGAGGAGGTGTTTTCTAGGGGAGGCATTACATGCTGTATTAAACAATGAATAATTTCTTAATCTTAAATGTGAGTAAACAGCAGGATAGTAAGTGTCATGGTTATAGGCAATTTCAGAAAGGTGCACGTGTAGCAGGTGCTCCAGCACACCTGATGAGGCATCTCTCACTCCAAATGAAGACTTCTTTGATATCAATCACTATGTGAGGTGCTGTGTGCTAGAAATCACTGTCCTAAGTTATAACAGATAAAGGGTTGCCTTTTTAAGTACTAAATTCCATGTTGTTTTATTACCGTATTTATTATGTCAATTTTCTATGTTGCCCTTTTAGAGCTTCTCCTACCTTAATTATAATTACTTCTACAATCAGTCAGACCATATCTGGTCTTGGCCAAACACCCATTTTTTCATTCTCCATGTAGATCTATTTCAAAGAAAATGTTTCCTTTATAGAACAGATGACACATTTAAAATCCAGAGAAAACAATGTATCATAAAACCTACACAGAATGGACTTTTTAAAAATGGATGTTCGACATTGCCTTTCATAATGGTTGTATTCCCCAAGTTGCTGGTCAAGTTGCCATTTACTGTAATGAAACAGAAGATGAGGTCTTACGTCTAGGAACTGAAACTCCAGAGCCGTCAGCATTCACTATTTCTTTTTCCCTACATATTTTTCACTACTGTTCCTTGGTGTTAAATTTCTATGATCAGCTTTTGATATAAGAGGGAAAATATGTGAGTACAGATAAGCAGAACATCCGACCAACAGTAAAAATTATCACTGTTTTATACTAAATGTGCAGTTTTTCTTGCACAAATATTCTCTCAGAATACAGATAATTATAACTGGGCTACTTGAAAAATGTAACGTAAAACTACTGCAGAATATTTCCTTTCCTTCACAGCTAATACCCACAAGCCTCTGTTTGCATAGGTCTCCAGGAGTCCATTGCAAGATTCCCTGAAGGAAAAGGAAACTCAGTGAACATGGATATACCTACACTGTCCTGCCAGCTCAGTGCTCCAGCTCAGATTCTCCACTGGCCCAGCCTACCTAAATCCTTGGCTGAGACAAGCCACCCTTGTACCTGGGGAAACCCCACCCCTGGAGAGGACAGAATGCTGGGCTTAGCTGCCACATGAGCCATGGTCATGCAGTGAGCAGGTACAGCTCTTTTAGACCACACTGAGAATCACCTCCTGTCTGCAGACAGGCACAGCTAAGAGTACAGAGCTCAGCAGAGCTGATCCACTCTGTGCTGCTGCAGGAGGAAGACTTATATATGAACATTAGTATATAAGGGAACAGGTAAAACTCTTCCAAGGTTTGATACTCACAGAACAAACAGCAGACTGGTAAAGTATTTGCAGAATGCCTGTAATAATGTTTCAGCATTTACCATCACCGTAGGCACCAAATTTCCCATTGAATACCAGCAAGCAAGACTGTTCTCAAGAGGAACAGGCAGCAACTCTCACACTTGTGCTTGGAGCACTGTCTAGATCTCAGACACACAAACATTGGGCTGTATCTGTGAAGTGGCATCTTCAAATTTACATCATTGGCTCCAATGCAGATCCGCTGAGACCCCAAACTCTTTTATTAGCTTCTTGACAGTGGTGGCAGCCTCTTGGATAGGAGAAGCATCACTTATTTTTGAGAAACAACATATGGTACTTAGAATCCAGTGGTTGCCAGCTTGTGATGTAATTAGCCATGATCTCTGAACATCTGCACTCATCAGTTAGCCTTTAAGTTGGTGATCTACTGTTGTACATCAGAATTGAGATTACTCTTTCTTTGGGCATGCTTCGTTCAAGAATGTTTAATATATTTAGTTAAAGTTCTTAGCTTCAAAACCCTGTGAATACTCTGTAGGCAGAAATCCTATTACAGATTATCACCTCGTCACTCTTTAAAAGTTCTCCTGAGACTGGAAAAAGGGGACTGCTTAAAAGGCACTGTAGGACAGTGAAGGACCACAATACATGATGGTATTGTCAAAACAGAAATGCTCTCCTTAGAATAAATGTTTACTGAATCATATTTGTAACCTGATACTGTCAGACTTACTGTCATGCATATGCATGAGGTAGGTCCAGTAGATTTGTAATAGGAAAACCGGAGTTTAAAGATACTGGTCAGAAGAGCCAAGAAGATGAAAATATTTCAAAATTTTGCTAGCGCTTTTCAGTAGAATTAGAATTTTCATTAGACTTTTTAAAGTCAAAGAGTGACAGCCTTAAAAGGTAAGCAAAGAAGAACAATTCATGTAATGTTTGTTTCTTTCTTTTTGAATTGCAAAAGCAAATTAACCTAGTATTTGTGACCAGTTATAACCTTGGATTACCAGATGGATTGAAAGAGACAGTAAGGCAAGAGAGAGAAACTATTAGTTAAACAAGTAATCTCATTGAAGCCATATGGGCTGTTTAGGCAATTAGGATTATTCATAGAAGAAGGGACTTAAGGAGTCTTTCAGAAAGTCCATTATCTTTGATAGCAAGGTTACACTGGGCAATGTGAACTATCTGGAAAAGAAATGATGATGGAAGAAAATTGAAAAGAAAGGAAAAAGATTGAAAAGAAGGGAAAAAGACCTGGAAATAACAATTACATCAAAAATAGCAAGATCAAACGATAAACGAATATAGTTTCCCTAGATGTCTAGAAAATACTGTTAATTAGTCCTGGGGCAGCAGAAGGAGAAAGGAAAATGTTACTGTCATGAATGCTGGGCATTCAGCAATAAATCACTCTTTTTTTCTAGCTCTGTATTAGTAATACTCATACATAACTGTAGGACTTCTAACACAGGTCAAGGACATTGTTAATTGAGATTGTCAAGCTTAGTGCAAATAACAGTCCAGCTTCTCAGTAAATAGAAGGCTACCATGTGGCCTACACTGAATTTTCTTAATGCAAGTTGAAGAGTTCCTGTCACACTACATTCCCTGTCAGAGTTTCCCTGCAGCTTCTGCATACATTGAATTTTGCACGGAAGTTTTACTCCCTGGCTAAACACACCACTTAAGTGTTCCCCTAAAGTTATGCACTGGACAATGTACCTGGAAGATAAACAGATACATTCAAAACAGCCCAAACACACACTGGTGCAGACTGAGCTGGCTGAACTTTTAGCACAGTCAATCCTGCTGGCTTGTCCAACAGTCATTAGGTCTTTCTAGGGAATTCCAAGAAAGATTATCTCTCATCACCACATTACACCACCCCTAACAGGTTTAAAGTCTCATCCTGATTCACAGTGGAAGCTCATTATGAAGCATGAATCCTGCATACTGTCTAGTACCACGATTAAGTCCTTCCATATGTGAGGGATGAAAAATTCTTCCTTTCTGAGAAGTTTTTCCTGGAGCTGGCAAGTTCCTTCAGGTGAAGAAATAGTTGAGCCATGTAATGAGGCCCTGCAAAATGTCATTCAGCTGAAATCAGGTTAAGATAACCTCAAATTACAAGCAAGAAGAGAATGTTTATTTTCCCTGATTTGCAGTGGCTTTGCTATACTTGGCTGCGACACAAAGAATTGAGCTCTGATGAGCATTGCAAGAAGAGAAGATGATTGTTTTACCAGCTTGAAAGGGAAGGGAATCTGGGGAATTCATTCTTATTTATATTATTGCAAATATCTTTTGTTTTTTGGTCCGAGAAAAAAAAGACCAAAGGATATTTAAAACCTGCACTTTTTTCTGTAGCATTTTCATCAGCTGACACAAAGCTGGCCAATTTATTGCTCTGACTGACAGCAGCTGATCAAGTGTTCCCACAGCCACTATCACAGTGTGAAACATTGGATTCAAAATGGTGATGGGTTCATTTGCTGTAATTCTAAATGGGACAGAGCCCAAAACCAGGATCCCAGCTCCCTTGAACTCGAGCTGTTCAAAATTCAGATCCATATCAAAATCTTACTGTTCAGGCGCATCACTACTTAATTTACCAAGGCTGTTACTGGCACAGCACTTCATTCTGGCTGTCTTCACTATCCCTCACGTGGCAGCCACAATAAATTATGCAGCTGGGAATGCAATAGCATGTGAAGTGATTGACCTGTGCAAGGATAGTGATCGCTCTCACATGGCTTTGCTGCAGCCCCATGCTGGGCAGAGCAGCACTGCCCTCTGCCAAGGGGACCAGGGATGCATCCCCTACTCTCTTGCATGCAAGTAAATCTGGCCTATTCAGCAAATGCTGCCTTGCCCCTGTTAGGTAGCAGTAGCACTGGGTAACATGACCAGAGAAGATTTCCCTTAAGCAGGACTGCTTCCATCTTTCTTAAGAACCCTGTTAGTGAGCAATGCTATAGCCCATAGGAGGACTTCCCATATAGGGACTTAGCTGCCTTTAATGAAGCCTTCACTTTAGTCTGCTTGTACACTTGCTGGAGAACTGGGTGCAGGTTCAATAGCTAATGGGATTAGTACTCCTACCTCTAAAGCCAGTAGCGTGGTGAAATGTGTCTGTGACTACCTGAACCTAAAGCCCAAAGGACGGCTCATTTGGCTGAGGCTCAGAAGATGCATGACAAATACAGCAAAAGTGGGTTAGAAATAGGAGCCAAAGGAGCCAGCAAAGTGCACCTCATGGCTCTTAGTAAAGAGTATGCAGCAGTAAGGACCTGTCCCTAAGCACTGAGCAGCCCCAAACTGTTTCTTCATCCTGGCTTTTATGAGAGAGGATCCCACTGCAATGATCCATGAGCACTCTGTGCTCCATGCACTGCAGTCTGAGGTCCTCAGGAGATGAAGGCAGTGCAAGATCTCCCTACCCTGGGGCTAACCTGAGTTTTCTTCCAAGGGTGGCACTGCACAACTTCAACTGCAATCACACACAGCTCCTGGTAGTGTTTCCAGCTGACAAAGCACTCCACAGATGGGGTCTCCTCTTCCCTCCTCACCACAGCCCTGCAACTAAGTGCTCTCAAGCCACTGTTCCTACTTCCCCAAGCATAAAAACCTCCCAAAGGAGCAGAGAGGGGCAAACTACAAATCCCTGGCTTAGCTCCAGAGCCTACATAGAGCTGCTGGCTTGCAGATCACAAAATGACTTCTGCGGAGGGAGAATGGGGGCAGCTGTGTTCCCTACGAGAGAGCTTTCCTTCCTTCAGAAAAAGGTGCTTCACAGCCTGCCCTTACCTCCGTGCAGGCATTCCCAAGGGACAGACACGGAGCAGCGTGGCCTATGGTAATGCTAGTAGCTAGTTTACACCTTGACTTCTGTCTGAAGCATCAAGTATTCACCACGAGTGCTGAGCTACATATGGCGCAAGGTATACATTATTCCACTGGCAGCCGTTATATGACACTGTAAGTAAAATAAAGTAACAGGTAGATATATTTTTCTTGTTAATCACAAACCTAATTTTCTATTAAAATGTATGAGATGACAAAATCTCAACAAACTCTTTAAAGCTATTACTAGAGGATAAAGTATTCCACCAAAGTATTAATATTAACATCATTAAAAGAGTTTTATCAAGTGTGCCTTTATCTCCAGATTGCAAACAATAGCAGCCTGAAGGAGAGATATGCCCTTGAGTATTGTGGTATGAAAACCAACAGCAGTTTTAGAGCCACATAAAGTCTTCTTGTGGCTTCAAAATTAGGGGAAAAAAATTCTTGGAGCCACAATTATAAGAAGTAATAGAGTAAATGAATCTATTTTTCATCACCTTGGGCTCTGAAAAGAAAACATTTGAGAATTATATTGATAAGAGAAAGAGCTGAGATATTCAAATGCATTTAATGTTGTTTTAATTGATTAAACTAGATCAGGAGCATTTCAAAATGCATAAAGGAGCAGTTTCTGCATAAATATTCAAAATATATCAGGTTCAGAAGATAGGTGATGCTTTGTACATGTAAGTGATACAAGATATCTATCTTCCATAAATCCAGTAATGTCTTAGAGTCCAGAAGATTAAGAGTCTTACATTTTTAGGGTGCATTTTTCTCCCAGTCATTTGTTCATATCACAGAACTCTTTCTCCCTCCCTGTGGGGAGGGAGTGCTTCTGGCAGTCCGGAACTTTACAAAAGGGATTTTAGAGATGGGAAGACAAGGAAAGATTTTGGTTCTACTGTGACAACCCACGCTAGATTTGTCCAAGTGTGGTGGTGTCAGTGAGTTACAGATAAAAGCACTTGAAAGTCTGGACAAATCCCCCAGTCACTACTTGGAAAAATATATCTACTTCCTGGCAGCTGATTTCTAAGAGAGATCAACACGATTTCACCTCTGAGGATAAGAGCATTGACTCATGGCTATCAAGATAAACCATTGACTCATGGATATCAAGAGCACCCCATTTGGTCTCCCCAGCTCTCAGACCCCACAAAACAAGTTTAGTGGAGCCTGCGATGTCCACTGCTCCTGCCCAGGTCCTGGCAGTCCCGTTTTAATGGCCCAGAAGCAATTCTTCTTCCTTTCGCCAAGATCAGGGCTTTTTATGAATCCTGACATTGGATTACTTCAACAGATTTACCAAATGGGTCTTCTGGGCAAGAAGGGATGGTCTAGGGGAAAGGACAGAGGTAACCAAAAGCCAGTTCACTGGAGGGCCTGTACCAATATCAAAATTCCCAATCTTGACAAGGTCCCTTTAAAATGTTTCTTTGTTTCATGATCATAAACTCAAAATAGTCCCCTTTGCCACATCACTATAACACTGCTCTGAGATGAGGAAAATAGAAGAATATTGTACTGTAGATGTCTGTCTCCCAGCTGCATTGAGTGATGAGGCTCTCTCTTCCCTGTATGTTCATAAGAGGTAATTTCTTCTAGAGTCTCTCCATAAAAAACTCCTTACAGGGAGCCCACCATTAATCTTGAGCACAGTAAGTATTAGCCAACATGGTAAAAAGAACATTAAAAAAAATCTTGTCCCTAAGCTGTGGAAGCCTAAATAATGACAGTAATAGCATAATCTCACTCTCACACACAAAGTTGTTAACTGACAAAAATAGAGTTCATGCAAAGCAGAGCACACAATCAGGGCAGAAAAGCACAAGCAATTCTTCACTAATTCCCAAATAAATAATACCAAATATATTGCTTTTAAGCGCTTCATTTATTTTAAAGAAATACATCTAAAAGCGTTCCAATGACAGACCATGAAGAGCACTTTGTAAAAGATTAATTATATCCTGAAAGTTACAAGTGTCATAGAGTAAGAGGACTGCTGTATAAAACACCAATATACCATCCTACTCAACCACCCATTCGAGGTAGGCCTGATCCTGAATTTCCAGCTGAGAACTGGAATTATTTAGCAATTATTTAGCTGAACATAAATATTTAGAGACAGTTTCTGCTAACAAATCTTGCCTCTAGGAGCCAGGCCCATAACAATATTCTTGGCACTAGTTTTCCACATATAAATCACCCCCCTAACGTCACACCTTCCTTATTTCATTTTTACAATATTGTAGAATACCCAGTCTAGTTTATTTATGTGATGCTGTATCTCGGAGTCTCTATACGAACACTGTTATTAGATCTAATTCTGGCTACATTGTCACCATTAAAAGCAGCACTACGGTATTAAAACAAGAGACAAGGGAAATAGGATTCTAAGAAGCAGTGGTTGGAAAAAAAATTCAAATGGTTTTCTAACTGAGGAAAGCACAGACAGACAAAATATCCTCCTTCTCCCAGAGTTCTGCCACAAACCTCTGCATCGCTTCCCTCTGTTATATAGATAGAAACCAACCAATCAACTGGTTCCCCTTGGGGGACCAGTGAAGCGTATGGCAGAAAAAATCTGGTAATTTAGGTGCTTGTCAAGCACGTGGCCAGGGAAGGCTTGACTCTGGCTGGAGCAAGCACAAAGCAGCTGGTCCCCAGTGGCTACCCCTGCCCTCTGAGATTTGTCTTTTCCAAAAGAAAGCCCAATTAAAACAGCTCAACATTTGCAGCTCCATACGAACTGTGTTACAAGGAAACCAGTAACTAAAGAGGTCTCTTAAGCCAGGACAAAGGTTTACTGCCCAAGTGGCCCAAGAGGATCTGCTGGAGGTGAGGCTGAAGAGCTGGCAATCGTCTGCCATGGACCTATATAAACCACCTTCCCTCCCTCCACCACCGACACGGGTGTACTGGAGCAAAATTATAGTAATTCAGCTGAGAGATGAAAATATTCCCCACTACTAAGGCTCATTTTAAATGCATCGTTGCTGGCACAACTCTCTCTCTATTAAGCTACACAGAAATTCAGGGCATCCTGCAAGTTATTCCTTGCATCTGTTGCAACCTGGCCATTTTTTTCTTCTGTGAAAAAGCACCTTTTTTGACAGCAAGCCCATAGTGCTCCAATAAAATTGGCTATTTGCCTTGCTTTGTTTGTTTTGCACCTTTTAGACACAAATGGAGCGTGTCACAAGTTCACTGCTTCAGTTTCCTAGAGCAGAGCATGAAGCCTTACAAGAGGAAACAAGCTTTGAGGATGAGTTGTTTAACTGCAAGGGGGGGAGGTGTTGAGCAGGCAGGGAGAGCAGTGGCCACAAGCAACAGCCCTTGGATACAGGTGATCTTCCTGTTCCTGTTGTGGGAACAGCACCACCTTCCTCACCACAAAAGCAAGTCACAGTTAAAAAAATGACTCTTTAGGCCTTCCCAAGGCTAGACAATGTATTAGGGAGAGAAAAAATCAAAAAGCCCCTAAGCCAACCTCTGCTGCATGTGTTTGCTCAAACAACTGTTTCACACTGCTGCAGCTTGAACCTTGCAGTTCCAGCACACTTTAATTCATGGAAACGTGCCCCAACAAAGAGCTTATCAGTTTTCAACTCTAAATGCAGAGGGAAAAGTAGCAATAGCAGCAGCACCACAGCTGAGTTCTCTATAGATGGTAAATAAATCATGGGAACAACAATCCCCAATTTCACATTAATTGTTTGGAAATCTCTACAACATCAAACATTTTGTTAAAAATCTAGAAAAAAATCGGCACGGCTCTTTTGTTTTTTGTGTTGTTGTTTTGCTTTAAAATGATTTGTTCTAAATACAGCTTAACATGCAGATGACTGGTTTGAGAGTAGTGTATTTTTTCAAGTCAGAAAAAAACCCCACAGTAATGGCTTGATATGGGGATATCAGCAGAGAGGCTGTTTAATAACAGAGACACCTGGAAGAGCACTCAACTCTTGCACAAGGATGAGGACAGCCAGGCCTTGGGTCGGTCCAATGAATTTGCCTCTATTTGACTTAATTTAGGAAAGAGCACTTTTCAAATCAGAGTGAATAGTCCCTCATTGATTATGAGGCATTGGAGGACAACAGAAAAGAAATTTGAAGTTCCTCACAAAAGAATGAAAGAAGTTAATGACTTGCTAGGTTTTTGGGTTTTTTTTACTTTGCTAGTGTGACACTCAGAAAGAAAGAGTCAACTCAGTTTTTTTAAGAACCACTGTCTCTGCTCATGTTGCACTTTGACATATACAGCCTGATCTTGCCCTTGTCCTTTTTCATTTGTTTATTTGTTTGGCTGATTTATTTGCAATTCAAACCCATATCTAATTACTGCCCAGTAACAACATTTCCTTTTTTACAGAGCAATTGCTTTCCATATTTTGGCTTTCCATTGAATTTCAGTGTTCTGGATCACTTGCCTCCATTGTTCTATCTGAGCTACTGTTTTTCCCCACACTGAATCCCTTTATGCTGTTTTTTGCCGATGACTCTAGCCTCTCTGTAGCCTATTGTAATTTTTCTATCTTCACTCAGATTTGCAACTTCTTTTGACTTTGTATCATCTGACCATGAATTACATTAGCATAACTATTTCTTTCCTCTTCCAAATTTGATGCCTAACGACCAGCTCCTTGTGTTGAAAACAAAGTAGTAGTTAAAATATAATTCTCCAATGTGTTGATAAAAGCTGTCACAGGATTTCCCTAATTTATTCCCAGCAACTACCTGGCCTATATTAATAGATTCACCTACAAGGTAGGCTTTTCTATCCCAGTCCTTCCTCAATGGTTAGCAAAACAAGGAAACAAAAAAAAAAAATCATTAAATTTCTTTATAGATTTCACTTTGCCCTGATTCATGCCATGTTCCTCATTTTAACCTTTCTGGCTAAATTCTTAATGGTGAAGTGGAAATAAAAAGAAAGCAAATTGAACTAAAGTCTATAGTGCTGATTCACTGCTCTCCTCCCACTCCTTTCAGCTGTGTCTGTTACAGATAGATGGCTTCAAACTCAGCCTCTGGGGGTTGGTAGTGATGGGAGATGTGGCAATGGGACATAGGGACAGGATAGGTAGTAAAGACCTTTTTTGGGTGGTGAGGGAGGTTTTCTCTAGTTATTAAAGATTCTAAAATAACCTGAATATTCTTTTTAAGTGAAGAATTCTGGCCAAATTTTCTTGCAATATGTAGCATTTTAGGTATATAGTAAGATGAGAATGGATTGTGAGTTACTTAAATCCCAGAAGAAAAATGCTGAGAACAAAGTGGCTACATCTGGGAAAGACTTTTTCAGAGGAACGGAGCATAAAACAAATGATTTACTAGTGATCCTTAGCTTAAGTTGCTTTTAGTGCAAGCAGCCATACTGTATTAAGGGAGCTTTTGGTATGACTGTAAGATGTGAGTTTATAACTGTGCTGAAATTGAACTGCATTTTAAATCTTTATGAGATAGTATTAAAGATTCACTGATATCAGAATATCTGCCATCTGGGCTATTCTCTGGTAGTTGGGAAATGGCTATTTCTTGGAGCCTCCAGGTCTATTTTAACCTGCCATTGGCTGTAACACCTGTTCCCCAGACCATTTTGTGGGCACTAATGTTTTTTCCTATTCTCATGGTGTTGCACAGGCAGAAATGAATGAAATTCAGACATCATGTTCTCCTGGAGGTTTCACATGGTCCTCGAACTTCCTTCTACTCTAGCAGCAAATCCTCAAGTTAATGCAGCCAACGCTGCAATACCAACCTTTGTTTCAGAACGTGTCCCAGCAAAAGGTGTTTAGGAAAAATACTTCTGATTAATAAAATTTTTTCCTTCACTACCCGTCAGCCTGTAAACTAGTTGGTGACATGAGCCAACTGTGTCTTGGCTGCCCGTTGCATCCAGTAATGTATGGCCCCAGTGTGGATAGGGGACCGTAATTCACTTGCAGGACTCTCCTGATGTCAGACAGCGCCTGAGCAGTTTATGAACAGCCACAGAGCCTTGAGAATGAGTTACGACCCTGCATTCACTCCTAGGACATCTGTTGTTGTTCAATATAGAGTATACTTTATGTAAATTAAAAAAAAAGCAAATCAAACAGCAACAACTGCACTACTTCTTCACCCACTCCTCAGTCTCCAAAGTATCTTTTTTTCCCCTTTTATTTGAAACCAAGCAGATTCACTAGAAAGCCTGAGGTTTGCTATGCTATTTTCTGCTAGAGTTGCAGGGCCGTCATTCAAGACTATGGTAGCTCTGTAGCACAGGTAAAAGGATGATTTCCCTTTCACGCTTGTGCATGCATAACCATTGACTCTACAAAGCCAAATTCCAGCTAAATCAGTTTAAAGCCACTGTTATTTGAGAATTATCAATTCCCACCAAATTTCTTATCTTTAGTCTGATCTGAATGTAAAAGCTCCTTTCCATGTCACTTTAATTCTATTTCCATAGTAGGTTCAGTTGGACTGGGGCAAATCTGAAGTAATCTGGTGCATTTTGTTTCTTTGCCAGTACAAGTGACTCAAATCCTTGGAGTTATTCCAGTTTTTCAGATTTTGGCCCAGAGAAGCTAGTTACAGCATGTGACATCAAAGAGGCGTTTGTGAAAAACTTTGTTAAATGGTCTATTTATGAACATTTCTGGCCATGTGTCATGTTTTCTGTAGGTTTCCCCCCTCCTCCTATTTTATTACTAGGGACATT
Source organism: Corvus moneduloides (assembly GCF_009650955.1). NCBI lineage: Eukaryota > Metazoa > Chordata > Aves > Passeriformes > Corvidae > Corvus > Corvus moneduloides. Next base: position 46,060,151 of record NC_045476.1, read on the forward strand.
TGCCTGAAAACAGACTATTTGTTACTTAGCAAGTTCATTTGCTCCTGCTGCTTATTCCTCACTTGAAGTCACTCCTGTGATTGTGGCATCATAATTAGTTGCTCTGGAGATGATTATGATGTCACAGAGGACTGTGTGTTATATGGCTGCAAGTGATGAATAAGCAGCAGGAGCAGATGATCTCTCAAGCAATAAAGACCATGTCTTTATGAAAATATCCCTGGAAACAGAAAGGCTGAAATTCTATATTAAAACAATGGAATAGTTTCTAGTATGTCAACACTTTCCACAAAATAGCAGTTTAAGGGGGGAATGGTGTTGGAGGGGAGGGGTTATGCCCTTCCTATCAGCTATGTGCATCACTTTACAATGACTTTCGAAATATTTGGCTTTCACTTGTCCCTAGTGAATTACAGAGAGATGGAACGAGTTACACCTATCAATAAAAAGATGATGTATCCTACACAAAATAGAACATTCATTTCTGATGGTCAATGACCCCCCTTTACTGCCTCTCAGTCATCACAGAAAATAGTAAATTAAGTTGGCATTGACACACAACCTAAATCCCACCACTGTCCTGCTCCAGCCAGAGGGGTCTTTGCCGCAGGGGTGTCCTGCAGGCCAGGGTAGGCAGGATCCACACACACCCTGCCCTGTACCTGCAGCAGAGGCTCCTTGCACAGGACACTTCCTCGCACAGAAAAATGTCTCCCAACCAGGCACTTCTTGGCATGTCAATCTTCTCCTGAAATCTTTCTGCTGGCACAGTGCCCTCAGCTTTGGAGCTCTTCTTGGGTCTGGTCTGGGTCAAGGAAATAGTTCATCTCACCCCTTTTCTTTTTCACACTCTTTTATTCTCACCTCTACCGTCTTCCCAGCTGACTGTAATGGACAGGAGGCAGGAAGACTGACTGCAGGTTGCTTACATAACAATAACTTACATAATACCTAAAAAAGAGACATTTCTACCAGACACAGTTGAAGGTAGCATGCCACCTTGTTTGCTTTCTGTTCACTTGGGTTTGACCCACCTGCATACTAGAGCTGCCCTCTCTAATCCTCTAAACCCCATAGGTATAATTCCCAGATAAGACGTTATCTCCACCACAGCATTTCAGTCTTTCCAAATGTCAAAGCTAATGAATTAAGCATTCCTAAAAAAGTAGGCTTTAATTTATTGTTTAATACATTTGGTGTTGCTCATTTTATCTGATTGGTAAATGTAACTTAATCTAGTGGGACAAAAAAAATCTGCTTGGCGCCACAAAATACAAGGGAATGCTTTTCCTACTCTGACTACAAAGCTTGCTGTTTAATTGTACAAATATTTGTGGGTTTGGCTAAGGTGAGCACTAATTTGTTATTTTAGCAAAAAGCTTCAAATAATTTAGAACACGCTAAGAAAATATTCACTGCCTTTCTGCAAACAGTGACATATTAAATGTTTAAGAGCAACTACCATGCTACTGAAAGGACTTTGCAAGTAGACGCTTGCAAAAAAAACCCCAAAATTTTCAGTGGTTATTTTCTGGAATGTTGAAAAATACAGCTTGCAGGAACCTGCCTTGTGGGCAGACAGTCTCACTGTGTCCCTAGTTATTTATTTTAATTAGTGTTTTGGGCTTTTTTAACCTCTGACATGGGTTTTTGTTTCAGAGGGCTTTACCCTTCTAGTCTTCAAGAAGAAAAGTGTCTGCTGCTGCAAACATAAGAAAGGCAGTGATTCAGCATCTGCACAGTCCTGTCGCCAGGCAAATGGGGACCCACTGAATTCAGATAAATACCCCTGGCTCTTGAGGAGGGGAACTTCAATAAATCTCAGCTTCATCCTGATTACAAACCATGCTGTAAGTGATCGTTTTACAGCAACACTTGGTGAGATCAATAGCCACATGCCAGGAGAGTTTCTCTGGGAGCGCTTCCCTCTCCGGGCAGGGCGAGCCAGCAGCACAGTGGCTGCTGCTGAAGGGCAGTGTGAGTGCTGGGAGGCGGCAGGGCCGTGACACGTCGTGCAGCTTTCTCCTCCCACTCCTTGCATCAAGTCGTGGAGTGGCAACCCATCTGCCAGGATGCTTTTTGGCAGCCGTGAGGGGCCTCTAGGGAATTCTTCCTGAAATGTTTAAACCCTGGCACAAACTCCAAGATCAGAAATCTCAGAAAACCCATGGCTTTGGGTGCACATGGAACACTCTTTTTTTCCCCCTTACATGCCATGAGCTCAGTGCATGGATTTAAACGGCAGAGCATCTACTGAAAAAGGGAGAAAGGAACAAAAGAAGAAGAAAAAGATGAACATATTAGTAATGGCTAACTACCAGCCTCCAGAACATTTTGGCCACAGTCCAAGCCTTCTCTCAGCAAGGATGAGTGACAGCATTGGTGACAAGTTGCTGTTTTCCTCCTCCAGCCATTACCCTCACGGAGGTGCAGCATTTCCCCTAAGGTGACGCAGCCTTCTGGGTGTCAGGCTGCATCACCTTAGCCAAGAAACCACTAGTCCCAATCCCAGTACTCCCCTCCACTACTGCTGCTCACTTTACTTGCTACCTGTTGCTCTCACCACCGGGTCTGCCACACAACTCTTTGGGAGCCCTGTGCTGCCAGCATGCTCTCCACCAGGCCTTTGTCATGTTGAAGTGATTCTTCACAACACTGCTTTAACTCCCTCAAGCAGGACTTCAGGGCTTCCTTTGCGTCCCTGCTCCTCGAGACTGCCAACATGTGGCATCAGGCTGTGGTGGCATCTCCTCTAGGAGTCTCAAGGGGAGTGAAGGTGTCCAAACTTTTCATAGAGTCCCCCCTTACCTCTACTGTGAGCTTTAATAGAAATAACCTGTCTGGAAATTAAACCCATTGTCCTTTCCTTTTCAAGTCTCCAAGAAGCAGTGAAAGAGCTCTCCCACCCCTGGGGCATCGTGGCTTTTTCTGAAGCTCTTTGTCAGAAACTGCTGCTGTACTGTGGCCTTGGGCCCCACCTTTCCACTGTAGCTCTTTGGTCGGTTGCTTGTTTTTGCCAAAAGCGGATAAAACACATCAATTTCTTTCTTGAGGGAAAAAAGCAAAGAGATTATCAGAAATCCACCATGGCTCATGTCAGCCATATTCAGAAGGAGACATGAGGTTAAGTCTTTGGCTGGCTGGAAGAAGTTGCTGAAAACCTGAGTATGAAGGAGACATTTCTAATACCTCTCTCTGTGGTGCTGGATGGAAAAGCAGAGTCTGTGCACTGCTTTCTGGGCTTTCTGCTCAGATCAGCAGCAAGGTCTCAGGTGAAGCAATTGCTGGTTGATTGAATATGATTGAAGCATATAAACTTCACCCAGCTAAAAAGGACATTGAGAGAAAGAGCTGGTAGTTAAAGGAAGGGGGGACATGTTGGGAATGACAACCTTCATCACGAGGCGGACAAAGTCACAGGTCAAACCATCTCAGGCATTCAAACATCCCCTTGACCAATCCCATTTAGAAAATGCCTACCTTTAAACTGGGTTATCTCTCACATAGTACTAAAAGAACAGGGCCATCAGCCTCACGCCTAGAAGAGCTTTGTCTTTGCTCAGCTCTGGGTCATACCTATGTGCCTTGTGACTTGCTGTCCTCTACAGACCTGTGGGTGCACCTGGAAATCCTGACCTGGGACCACACCAGAGATGATTGCTGCCCTTCATGCAGCAACCTGCACAGATGCCCAGATGGTTTTGAAAACTGTCTATTCACTAACTAGTGTTTGTCTCAGTGCATGGCAAGATGTACAGTCTTACACAAATGCCCTCTCCTCAAGAAAAGTTGGGGGGGTTTGTTGCTTCAAGTTAAACAGCATAAAACAAGGATAATGTGGGTCCTGTCAATTCCCCCAACTGATATTTTTTACCTCCTGGAGGACACAGTAACTGCTGAGACTGCGGAAGTATTATTTTGCTTTCAGAGAGCTCTCTGATGAGGAATTCAGCGCTGTAGCTGTGGCACGGCACAAGACACGTGGTTGGGATGTAAAAAAGTGAAAAATAGGGCCCAAAGAGCTAGAATGTCTGTGATGAAGCTCCTCCTTCAGCAAAATGGGAAGTGTTAAAGCTCTGAATATCAATCAGCACTTCCCACAGGCAGTGGGATTCACTGGCAGGATCTGCCAGTGTCTCTGAGACACTGAATCCTTTCCTTAAATTAAAATTGTGACCAACTAGAGGCAAAGCAAATTACTAAGGTAATCAAAAATGAGTGACATTCCTCTTGTAAAAGAAATCTACAAAGTGAAATTCACTGTAGGATGCATGAAAACTCCATCAGTTCTTCATTTTATGTAAATGAACCCCCAAACACTTGCAAATCACAGAAAATTGTAAAAATGCACCACAGAGTTCAAGTTTACAATTCAATAATAATAGTGTAGACTATAATAATAATAATGTAATAGCAATAATAATAAACATCCACTGTTTTATTATAACTACAGATTGTGTCTGATTGAAAGTCATTAAAAACGTATGTAAAAATATGGAATAAAAAAAGCAAGTAGTTTTTGCTGTAGCTGTTTATGTATGTATGTATAGTACACTTAGCTTCTCTAAAGCAAATCAGTGGAGAGAGGGGAGGAACAACAGGAAAACCCAAAATAATAAACGAACCACTTTTAAGACATGTTATAAAACTCCTGAGATTCAATTGTAAGGGCACTTTCTCCTAGAAGATGACAGCAATTATCTTCCTGTAAAGAACAAGAGAAAAACAGGTACACTCTCCTACAGTTTAAAATACTAGCTGTAATTTTCAATCTTTGTTTTTCTCTGTCTGAAACTCAGATAAAGGAAGTGGCATGCACTACCAGGTATCACCAGAGGAAAAGGTACACAAATTATCCTGTCTTGGTTAATACTAGTGGCACAGACCAAAGCCCCGTGGTCATTGAAAGGACATTCCACATAATGGTTTTGCCCATGCTTCACCTGTTCACACTCTGGGGCAGATCAGAGCCCGCAAGATCCTGAGTTCTTTTAAGGGATGATTGCAGATGCTGTGGGAAGACCTCAGGGGAGTTCAATCAGTGGATTGCAGTTTACTGGTGGGCTTGGCTCTGGGATTGGTGCTCAGCAAAAGGAGGCATTGAAGCACATAACCAAGCAATACCATGGTCTTGCTCCTGCAAGTTCTCGCTCCCTGTAGCTAATGCAGCTGGAAGGGTTTCTGCTCATGCCTGTGTTGCTGGCTGAGCAAGACAATAGGTGGCATGCCAGAATGCAGCCTTTTTCACAGCCAAATGGGTGGTGGCTTCACTCTGACCAGCCTTTCTGTAGTAGCAGTAGGGGACTCATTCCTATCGTCCTCCTGTTCCTCCTCTTGAATTTTTTTTCCATTTTCAGATAATCCCAAAAGTTAGATTTAGGAGATACTTGTTTGTGCATCCTGACCACCTTCCTGGAAAGTTTGCTCCTTGTAATGTAGTGCCCAGCAGAGCTTGTGTTTTCCTTAAACAACGTGTTAGAAACTCCGAAGGGAAAAGAGCTGAGCAATTGTCATTGAAGCAGTAACAACAGCAGAAAGGATGCATGAAAAAACAAATTATTCTGGACTTCAAGCACATGAACAACTCTTAAACCTCAGTCCCATTATCTCATATTTCTGATTTAAACAAGGCACAAGTGAAAACCAGAGGATACCAACAGACATGGTTCATCTGGAATTTAAAATGAGAAGCATGTTTTGAAAGCTAAGAAATTTATAAGATATATTTCCCAATTTATAGTCCATCACTTTTTTATATATGCAAAACAATAAACATTTCTCTTGGGCAACAATTCTACAGACTAATACAGACAGAAAGAACTTTTTCAAATATTCAGCCTTGGTTTTCCATTTCCTATAATTATCCCAGGATTCTTAGCTATACCCTAATTATACCCTAGGTATATAATTAATACCCTAGGTACTAGCCTAAAATAATCCTCTCTATCCTTGCTGTCTGCACCCATCTAATTCTCCTGGGAAGAAAAGATGTCAATAAAATAGATGAACTATTGTCATTTCTTCCCCCAAAGCTTTAATAGAAAAGAGAGGACAGCTGAAGGGCAAATGGAGATTCTTACTAATTCCAGAATCTTTTTACACAACTCTTACCTTTTTCTTCAAACTTTCGTAAGACATAGGCCTTTTCTCCAGTTTCTACTGCCCACAATATGAGTGTTATTGAACTTAGTCTGGTGTTCATATTTTACTATTATAATGAAAAATAGCATTTACCCAGTGGACAATATTACAGCAGAGATGCTACTCAGTAGCTAGAGAGGTGCCATATGAACCATTCATTTCTGTCCTCTGGATCTGAAGGGAGTGTGAATGGATAGTTTCTTTCTGAATGTGCTATGGTCCAATATGTAGAGTAACTTTTCTACAGGAGAAAGCCTTTTGTACCTCTCTAGTCAGCCAGGTGTTATCTGCAGCTGTAAATAGGGAGAAGTGTGGAGTACAGGCTGAAATAGTGTCCCACTAAAGTAGACAGATGAAAACCTTCCTTGTTCTTCTTCTTTTTTTTTGCTTGATCAATCAGATCTGCAAGATATTACATTAACACATTGATCAGTTTCCAGAACAGAGTGTGAAACAATCATTTACTTTTGTCCAGTCTCAATTATATCTTATCTACACTAGGCCACATAGTCTATCAAACCTATAACTTAAAATAATGGCAATGGTAATTTGGAACTGGCAAATGCAATGTTATGAAAGGTTAAATTTAAATTTCCCTGGGGTCAAAGGTATTTGAGGATAATCTAGGCACTGGTTTGAAATACAGCATAGTTAGCTACCACATGAAAATGATTTTTCTTGCAGCAATTACCATGGGAGTCCCAGAAGGAGTTTGTTATGTTAAAACAGTACTGAGACTCCAGAACTGTTCACAGGCAGGTTTTTAGGCTGCTTTGGAGGGCCTGCTGTTTGCTTTTGTTGGCAAGCGTGACCTGTATGTTTATTTTATTCCTTCTTTACTTCACATGGTGAATTCTGTTCTCTGCGTGTATGAGAGGATTACAAGCAATAGATGTGAAAGTTTCTGTTTACCTACAAGGCATGTACAAACAGAGGGCCTGATCCAAACCCCATTATCATTAGTGGAAAGTTGAGACTCATCTCTGAAAGTCTAGCCGCCTTTTTCAAGGTACCAGATACAAATATATGTTCTTCAAGCACCATTGTTGAAAATTTGGAAGATATTCTTTATGGGGAAAAAAAGATGAAACTATCTTTTTTTAAATTTCCCCCTAGTTGGTGGGTACTTTTTTCTAAGGGCAACCTTCTGTTTGACTGAATTCAAGTTTTAAAGTTATATATCATCAAAGGGTATACCACAGCTGTGGCTGGAGACCAGTTATCCCTGGAAGGATTTATGAAGCTCTTTTTTTCAGTGACTCCTAGCAATGTGTAATTCTCTGACCCACTCACCCCCATGGTGAGTGTACTGCTCATAATCTGTATTTTTTGGTAAACATAAAGAATGCAAAACAATGTCAGCATCTCATTTGCCAAGAAAAGAAGCAAGAGAAACCCATAGAACAAGGGGGTCAGCCCAACAGCAAGGGTGGAAAAGAAGCACACTATATCATACATGCTATACAGCATGGAAATAAGTCTTCACACAGTGCATAGGAGACCTCATCACACTCCTCTCCAGGGAGTCAGCAGGAGGTAAAAAGTGAAACAGCCTTTGTGTAACACATGAGCACAGCCTGTAAAGAGCATATATAGATGGTGAATCTCTCTAAAAACTGATACTTAGCATGCTAAGCAAACAAACAAGCAGCTGAATACATGTAAATTAGATGAATGGCTTGGGTATAGGAGACAGGAACCTCATAAGTCAAATGATTCCCAGCTTCCAGAAGGATTTGCATATAGCATAAGGAGGGACCTTCTGCAGATGCAGGTTTGCTAGGAGGGTGAGTGCCTGGGGAGCTACGCCTTTGTGGAAGTGGCTGATTGGAAGAACAAATTAATAGACTGGGAAAAAAAATCCACTTTTAAAACTTTAAAATGCAAGAGCCTGGATGCAATGGTTCATTTTCTTGCCCTGTGTGTTAGTAGATTCTACTTTTCTGGTTGAAGCACCTTGCTTTCCTGCTCAGATATCATAAGGCAGCAATCAAACAGTATTTCCTACCAGATGGAGTTATGAGAAAGAGAGAATTCATGTGGTTGGGCACTAGAATGGGATGCAGTCCCTCAATTATTGCTTGCCTCTGTTGCTCTGTTGCATTTATTAAACAAAAAAAACAATTCCAATTTGTAAGGTCTTCAGAGTAAGAATTGCCCCTAATGTTTATCAGCACAAGGCCTACCACACTAGATGACGTGCCAGCTATGTGACTCTGCTCTGCAGACAGAAATAATAACCTTCAGGAGGAGGCCTCTCTCACTGTACTTTTCTTTTCACAGAATACTGAGTTGTACTCTGTTGATGCTGAGTCAAAAACATGCACTTTTCTTCCATATTCATTACTGTGCTATTTGGAAGGCTCAAGGACGTGAAGCGAACTTTAAGCTGAGAAGATGTTAACAGAATGTAGACAGGAAAATCAGTGTTTCTGCCTCCATCTGTTTCTTGGGTCTCAAAAAACACAAGTGCCTCTGTAGCACAGTCAGTACAGTGACAACTTCTGGGCCCAGTGGGCAGACATTTTTCACATCATTTTTTTCAGAGAGACTGCCAATACTAAAACCTTGTCACTGCCATTTGTAGTGCACTTTTAATTTAACACATCAAGATAAAATTGTTTCAGCCCACTGCCCAGCACTTGCCACCACGACTACTGATCTGAAGCAATGCTCTCAAGCCTGCAGAAAACTGGGAGAGCCCCTGCAAAACGAAAACAAACATCCCCCCCAAAAACCAAAAACAAAATAATACAAAAACAAAACCAAACAAACAAAAAACAACAACAAAAAAGAAACAACAAAAATCAGAGCAGATTAAATGAGAGTTCTAACACAACTTACTGAGCTAGACACTATGACCCCAGTCTTTTGGTCTTTCACGTGTTCATTTGATAACCAGGATAGATATTATAGCTCCAGTATTGATGGAAAAAGAGTGAGGGAAGATTGAGAAGGTGGATGTACAGCTGTTAGGGAGCCATGGTATCATGTCAATCACCTAGGAACATCAAATCTCCATCCTTGAATAGCTCAGTGCCTGTTACAAAGAAATGTCCATATCTGAAAACTAATGTAGTGCTGTCCAGCTTTTTTGTGGGATGTTCTCTGCAGGCTTGGAAGCAATCCTGCTGAACTAAGTGACTTCCACCTTACTCCTCTATCTGAGCTGGTTTGCACTGTTGAGAAGTCCTTCAGATACTTGAGTACACAGTCTCATAATCATGCTGAGATGTTGTCCATTTGGGCTATCTTCTGGCATTGTGCCACCTCCACCATGCAGAAGGCCTAATGAAAGTGAGAAATTGAGTTTGGTTATAGAGAAGGCTCTGGGGTTTTTTTCCAGACCTGAAAACATCACAATTTAGGTCAGCCTGAAACTTGCTCTATATTGTCATAAAAACCATCTGGGACTGAAACTGTAGAGTCAAGTTAGCAGTGATTTCACTACTGCTCACCTCTACTCTGCTGAGGTATCATCACAGGACGGACAGAGGATCCAGAGTGGACATGCAATTTATTACCAGACAAGACAGATGAAGAACAGTTTGTAACTTATCAAGTGGGTTCTGCACAATCCTTTGATCTGTGTTACCCACTCTATTGTTAACACCTGTGCAATGCTCAATAAAATACTCCCACAAGCCCTTTTTGGTATCTCCAACGTGCAGTCTGTTATATTTCCCATCGATGATGCAGTGCATAACTCATTTAGAGGGGCATGTGAAGTGTTCATGAATGACAAATTAAGATTTAGTTCAAAGATCCCTGATGGGGTCTTGGTGCATTTACCAGGTTTATAGATCTGTTTCCTGGGAATGTACCTTATAAAGTTACATTTGTGGGTTGTTTATTCAATGAACAAAGTGATCCATTATGTTTTTGTCACTGTTTTAGACATGAATGGAAGGTAGGGAAATGAGTGCTGTAAATATCTCTTCTTCCCAATTTTCACAAGAGTGAAAGTTGAAGTACAACAAATGGAATAATTTGTTCAGGATGGCAAACTGAAGCAGAAGAACACATAGTCAAGTGCATTTAATTGTGTCCTACTTCTTCCATCTTCGGAATTTGGAGAAACAAAATATTTCTAAAAATCTTTGGTTGATAAAATACGTATGGGAAAATAGAACACAAAATTTTGAATGGAGAAAAATTTGTTTTAGTTTTAGTTATTTCAGAGGTAGTGAATGGTGATGGGAAGAAAAGATTATCCCTCCACCCCTTCTTTGAGGAATTCTCTGGAATTCTGTTGCCGTCCAGTGTGGAATGTGCTATAGTGTTTCCAGACCAGAGGGCAAAAAGAAGTGTCAGTCTCATAAAAGCATCCCATTTTGATAAAATTCTATTACTATTTTGAAGACCGAGTAGGTTTTGATAATGTGCCTCTGGCTTCTGTAAGCATCAAAAAATTCTGATTTTTCTCTATTGCTAGCTAGATTTTTGCTAGTACTGAACATCAGAGTTACTAAACAGTACAGTGGGGAACTGGATTTGGTTTGCAATATCAGTGTGAATTTTTGGGGTTTTTTTAACCAGAATGTTATGCACCTCTGCTAGAGACCACCAACCACAACTCTTATGATTTCACTCACAGGCTACCTATCAGATCATTCTCTAAACTAGAACAAAGAAACTATATACTGAAAGTTCTCAGCCCCAGAGAGGCCAATGGACACAAGCAGGATGAAAAATGAAGTAGTGGCTTTAATTCTGTGTGGACAAGCAAGACACTTTGTGGAAGTCCAGAAGAAGCTGAGGGCAGATCAAATTTCTTTCACCATTTCTGTGTACCACATTTCTAAAGAAAATTTCTGTATTTGGATCAATTTTCCATGGCTGGCCTCAAGAACTTCAAAATCTTCTACAAAGCCATTTCCTTTGGAAAAATAAAGACAAAACTTTCCAGGCCCCTTCTTGCCCCACTGAAGGGTAAACACTTACTCTTGAGTGCTGTGGGAATAAATGTGCGTATGTATGCACACAGCACAGGCTGCAATAGCCCTGGGATTGCTCTGATGGTTGTGTATTTCACATACACTCTGCACTTCAGGCTTGGCAAGATTCAATCCTTTTCCCTACTTCTCTTTCCAGTACAGACACAAAATATTCATTGATGTGGGTAAAGATGTGTCAGGAGGCAATGTGTTCATTCCCTCTGCCACAGGGAGTTGTTCTGCGAAGTTGTTCGTCTCTGGTAGCTTAGCTGATTCCTTTCCCTGTGTGTTGCACGATCATCCAGAAAAGCTTACAAGATACTTAGGGTAAAACCCTTTCCATTTGCAGCATAATCATGTCTGGCTCAGGCAAATTCAGTGGATTTAATGTGGTAAAAAAGAAACTTCCTTTTATGAGCTCTCACTCACTCTCAAAACAGATTGATCAATAGAGCAACACAGTAAGAGCGAAGACCTGTTTTCAAAGAGGAAAATATCTTGTGAATAAGCCACTGGCCTGAAACTCAAGAAAATGTCTTTGCTTATCACATGTTTGCTGACAGAGAATCCTTGCAAAATGCTGGATTTCCAAGAACAGATTGCTGAACTCCTACTTTCATCTCAGGAAAACTGCAGCCAATAAATCATAAAACCAGAATTACAGAGACTTTGTTTTGGGGTAAAATCAAAACTAGAATTAAACATTCCACTTTCAGAATATAAACCTATAATCCTGGACTATTGGGCCAATGAGCCATAGCCAATAAATAAATTTCACTACAAAATAAAGGGCAAATTATTTGGCCCCAATGAGCTGTCAGATTTTTTCCCTTTTATGCATTGTTCCTGTAGAGACCCATATCCAGAAGCGGCTCTGGTCAGATTGTTCTCATATTCGGTTTATTCTCCTCCGAGCTCCTGACAGTTTAGGGCATCATCAGGATGAATGCTTAAGAGCAAAACTTTACTCTTTGCTACTGATGAAATTCAAGAGTCAGGTAACACCAGTCTCATTCCAGAAAATACAGGAATGAAGAATGTTGAAATACTGTGTGCTTGAAACCCTTTCTGCTTCTTGCTAAAAGAAAGGTGATGGACAATAACACTAAGAAGACAAAGGACATAAAAGCCTGTATTTACATAATTTACATAACTTGGAATTTGAATTTGGTCTGCAGTCAGGAAGGACTTTTTTCTGTATGTAAGATTGTTACAGAACTGGGAGGAATTTTGTTTTCCTGGTAGTAAGATATAGCTTTTTCCAGAAGTATGTTTTTTAAGAAATGCACTCACAGCTGGCTAGTGTACTGGTGATATCCCTGTCCTCTCCTGATCTCCCTTTGTGACACATTATAATTTTGTGGATTCTGCCTTTAAATAAGTGTAGAGGGTATAGAATATAGGGAAAGACTTTGCAGGTTGTGAAACACAAAATGGGTGTTCTGTGACCATTCGCCAGACAAAATGTCTCCCAGAGGTTCCTGTGACTATGGGGAAATTTCGTCCAACATTCCTACGCAGCCTTTAAAGAGAAATTTTGAAATTTAAATATTACTTTGTTTTCCATAATTGCAGCAAACAGCTGTGATCAACATTCAAGTAGACCAAAGAAAAAGATCTTTCAGTCTTAACATTTTTCCTAACAAGTTAACTATCCGTGACAAATTTCAGATATGTGCTACTCCAGTCCTTTCTATTAGAATTCATTCCATGCTGTGGATTTTAAACTTATGCCATCAAATTTAGCCATACTGTATTTTAGAAGAGATTTGGTGCTTGTTTGCTTCATTCTTCTAACTCAGGCTCATTCACTCTTGGAGGTAGCCTCTTCCATCAAAAAAGGGAAGGAGTGTGAACTTTTTGTAGTAAGGGTCTCTTAGGCATCACTTTAAAGACAGATGCAGCAAGAAATTTAAAGTTACATAGGAAAAGAAACAGAATCTTTGATGATTTTTCTTAATAAACCAAAATGGCTTTGTTCCAAGTCTGCAAGAACTCAAGTTTTGAAGGTCTGTATTTTGAGCTTTCTCTGTTCCAATCCGTCACAAACATGGAGCCCAGAGTGATGATCCACTGCAAAATACTTGTTTCTGGGGACATGAAAGATAGGTGCCTCTGATGAGAGTTGTATGAAACCCAAAAACCTTTCCTGCAGTGGAGCAATTGCTTAATATCCTACTAAATTCTACTCCCTCCTCTGAGTACGACTATTAGAAGTGATCCTTAAAGATATTCGGAGACTATGGTTTACGTGTAAGGCAAACAGATTGCATTTGTAACATTTAACACACAATAACGATAATAAAACACACTGACGTGGGTTTTCTCTGTAAACAGTCTCTTCTGAAGATAGAGCCAGTGAAATGTTTTGAGAACTTTGACATTTATAGCTGTATTTATTATCTCTTTTGGATCATTTCCTCATGGAATCACATGTTTGTGTATTTTAAATTCTCTGGAGAAATAAAAATGTTTAAACAAAATAATGATGTGATAGGCACTTTATGAGGGCTTGTTCAACACGCGCACATGTACAAGCAAGGCTGGGTTTGTTCTGAAGTCAGTGAGTGGGAGTTTTGGAAGTGGATATCAAGGAGAGAGCCTCTTCACTGGAATCATTAAAAAGAGAGGAAAAAAGCAAGAATACCCAGGCCTGCCACTGAAGATGGGACTTGCTGTCTGAGAAGTAACATGGTAGCTGTTACGCTTGCTGTACCAATATGAAAAAGAGGTGAAGAGAAAGGAGATACACTTATGTTCATATGCATACATATGCCTCGACATGTGTAAATGAATTCACACTGGCACACATCACATAGGCACTTGTATTAGTGCGTAATTCACAGTAGATAATTTATTTGCCAGTCTTTCTACTAATGGCACATACGTGAGCAGACTGCTTTTTTTCTAAATGTGATTCTCATGCCACAGAATAAGAGGCTTTTACTGTATAGTGAAAGCACAGGTATTTAGTGTGAATATTTGACACTGAATGTTCAAATTCTGGTTGTGTCCCTTCACTGTTACGGACCACACAAATCATGTGGTTTTTTCCCATTTCTACATCAATGCCATCATAGTAAAAAGTAAAAATATTTGTTTCATAGAAAAAAAAAAAAAAAAAGTGAGAACTATTTCCAAAGGGAAACCACAGATGAATAGGATTAGACTTGTATAAGTCGGGTATCTTTTTCCTGGGCACCCCGACCTAACTTAAGGCATCATTCAGCTGCATGGTTAGATTGTCACCCATGTTCCTCAGCCCACAAGAAAGAAATTAGTCATTACAGCAGGACACAGAGAAACTGCCTGCCCAAATTCAGGAAGAAAAAGCCCTGGGAGGCCTGTGCCAGTATTGCCTTCAGCATAGCTATGTCTTCACAACCCAGACCCATATCGCCTGTAGAGTCTGGTGGAGGGGGATTGAATGCCACATTCCAAGAGCAATCACATATCTCAGTTCTTCCAAAGTGCTAAAAAATTGTATAAGCACAGAGAAGCAAGTTCATTTTTAAACTCAAGCAAACGCTCACCCAGAATGTTTTACAATGCTCAGTTTAGCTTTCTCTTCTATTTTTTTCATATTCAAAAAGTATCACAAGTGTGTCAGGAGTGTTTCTAAAAAGAAAAGAAGATACAAAGAGCTTGTGAGCCCTGGAAATTTTTTTCTATGTCAGCTTCAAAATTCTCACCAAAGCTGTGTAAGAAGCTCGCTAGAACAGCACCAGATGCTCAAGTGTCTTCACTAGTTGGAAAATGATAGCAATTCAGGAGCTACACACAGCTCCTGTTGAAGTCAGTGATATCAGATCCCCACTGATATAAGGAGTCACTGGATGAAACCCCATCTTTGTTAAATAAGTTTCCCTGTCTACCAACTAGAGAAAAAAACGCAGATGTGGTAGGAAATAGAGGCTGTTCCAGAAGGAATACTGAGTTTTCCAAGTCTGAAGATGCTCTTGTAATACAGTTCTTTTCTTCTGGGTATTTCACAATACTTGGAAAGACAGACTGTTTGCAACTCTTCCCCGAAAAAATAAAAAACTCAACTGTTCTTTCTCTCAAATGTTGATTTTGCTTTTGTTCTTAGCAGCAAATACATATTTTGTTCTGTGGTATATAGTGAAGCCTAGGAAAACCTCATATAGCAGAGGAAAAGCACATAGATTCTGGGACAAAATGTGTCATTTTTTAGCATATTACCACCTGAATATGTCTTAAAAGACAAGAATTGCTTTAGCCTTGGCTTGTGGATGAAGAGGAATTGTCACTAAGAAGTAGTTCAAGGAATGGAATGACTTAAGCAGAGATCTCTGGGGAAGGGAAGAGAAAGCAGAGGGTAGAAGTCTAGCATATAAAGCTCATGTAAATAAAGCACTGACCTTTACTTCTGACACTGTTTCAAGTCCAGCTTTCTCTCTTAAGTAGAAGTAGACAAAGGTTGGTGGAGATGTTTATTCCCCTGTGACCTCTGTTAGGCCCATCAGACATCCCAAGAGAAATGATTTGAAAGGTCACAATATAGCTGCTAGCTATCTTTTAGCTGTGGAAGGGCCTCCAAACATCACTATTTATAGAGTCCTCCTGATGATTGAAAACTATAATTTGTTGTTGTGTTGACCCCTTAACAAGTTCTCATCTGGGTTCCAGAACGTTTAAAGACTAGGGAATTCCATACTGAGCCAGAATGAGCAGGAAGATAACTTCTGGCAATTGCTTGACAGCTATATCATGCTAAGTACTTTTTGCAGTCTGTAAAATGAAACCATATTCCTCCTGTAAACTATTCTGCTGCCCCACTATATATTCAGTTAGTGAAGTTCCCAGTTACTCCTTAAAAACAGACCCAGGATTTTGTAACAGATTAGAAAATCCCACTGTAGTTCTCAGAAAACTGCAGGAGCTGTAATTGTGTAAACAATGTCTAGGTAAGAAAAATAATTCCTGTGACTCATGGAGGCAGTGAGATATTTAATATTTTTAGATGGCGCACCACAGGCTTTAAAGGAGTCTACATATACCACTATCCACTAAAAAGGTATTTTCTGAATTCTTTTCTCCTTCTCACCATGCTTCAGATTTCTTTTTTCCCTCGTGTATTTTCTCTCTTACCATTCTTTCTCCCATTGTGTTTATGTTCCTACATCCTTCTTTTCCTTCTCCTTATCTGTTCATCCACACTAAGGATCTGCCACAGTAAATTATGTATTTTTTGCAGAGAACAGGCAGTAGCCTAGAAGAAGGTGTGTTCCTCTGTTTTTCTTCTGGCCAGATCTACGCGTGCTGAATGGCTCAGAGATCAAAACCCCAAAACACTTTCTATAAGCCACTAAACTATATGCAGTTTTTATTAGACATGTAAAATGTCTCAGTATTGCAAACTTGATTCTCCAACCCCATCCCTGACCAGAAGAAAATATCCCAACCTTTTTTAACTAGAATATATCTACTTAAGTGTATCATAAATGACTGAACTAAGTGAATCAATAAGCAAGGGGGGTTTTCATTTATGAATAGAAAGACCTAATCGGTAGTAATATGATTGTTCTCTGTAGAAAATGGGTAAGGTATAGAGTGCTGCTGTGGAGATGTAGGCAGCATTAGTCACTGTCAATATTCTGAGGGAGTTCTACCCATTGCGATGAAGCTTTATAAATCTTTGTCATATCCTCAGTGCAATAGACACACAAATCTACTTACAGTTCAGGTAACATATTAACATAAATAGCCAAGTACCAAATAGGATATCTGACAATTTCCTTTCAGGGATGAGGGTTAGATTATTAGGTGATATTGTGCTGTATTATCTTCTGGTTTTTTCTTCAATGATCAGTGTATACAAGGAAGAAAAGCATATTTAAGAGATACTCATGGATGGCATTAAAAGTAGATTGAACAGTAAAACAATATGCACCTGTTAAATATGAAGTTCATGTCTCCCATTTATTAGAGGTGCTACTCACCTGAATCCTTTCTCAATGTTATTCAGATAACATGCTTTTTTCCTTAAAGATATTTATTGTAGCCAAGCTGATATGAGTCCATTCTGGGTCTGATTCTCTTTAGTTGCCAACTGAGACAAACCTATTGACGTTACATAAATTCACGCTAACTCATGCTTTGGTCCCTTCTCATCCAGGGCTTGGATGCAGTTTTCTCTTTTATTTCTACACCAATCAATGTCAACATCCAGGAACTGATACCCAAGAGCTATAGGAATATAACTAGTCTGGTCTAAGCTATTTTTGAGTCATATTGCAGAATGATTAGATTTGGTTCCAATTAATAAAAGTCACAAGTGCTGTAAAAATCCTCAATTCAGGGTTGAGACCAGCCCCTGTTTTACTTTGGCATGTTGATTGGCTAGTATTATCTCTTTCTCTCGCCTCTCTCCAGCTCTTGTCTTTTCAGACGATGCTACTCACACCTTACACATCATGAAATGTCATCAATGGGGCACTTGTCACTATGAAAAGAAGATGAGCTAGTAAGTCAATAAATTCTTTTCAGAGTAGAGTAAGTGTCTGGCCCCATCTGTCAACAGCACACAGTGTATATTTCTGAGTTCCTGTTCATTGTAAAATGTTATTTTAGCAGATGTTCCCAGAGGCAGAAGGATTTGACCCACTGTTCCACCAGGCCTGGGATAAAGACATACAATGATGAAGAAACATGAGCTAAGAAAAGTAAATCTAGGTAGACATTGTGATTGTTTTCTGGGAGGGGGGAAAACAAGTGAAAAAAACCAACAAACAAAAAACCAAAAAAACTCCCACCCCTCAAATATTTTCTTCATTAAGATCCTTTAATATTTAAGGTCAATATATTGGGAAGCAACTATTTGATTCAGGACGTAATAAGAGCAGTGATAAATAACCAGAGTAACTGTGCAGCGAATACATCAAACTGTGTGCGTGCTGAAGAGACATGGAGAGAAAAAAAAGTGTGTTTGTACAATTATACTTATGCCCAAAAGTAATTATTGAGTGGCCTGCACTCTGGTCTGGAGGACAAAAATAATCACATATTTTCCCATAAAAATAACAAGGTAATTACTATGTAAACGCTGTGTCTCTACATGGCAATTACTGCAGGCCAGGTTTTGCTCCCCCTATTCATACTGACTACTGCTACCAGGTGAACTGGCCCCCACCTCCTTGTACCACAGCCACCATTTGGGAACTGTGTACTGAGCATGGGTAAAGGTGACAGCCTTGTGTAATTAAATGGTCAGTGAGCAATTACTGTGTGAGTACAGCATAATGGAACACTGCAAAAGGATCTCTAAGCAGAGGACCAAAACCATTTAAATACTGCATTATTACAGTTGACCTGTCCTTCATCCATTGCCAGTAAAAAGATTTCCTTGCACCATTTTTTTGTTCCATTTCTATGTCTCTTTTAAACAATTCTTGAGTTAAAGAGCAGAACCATAACAAAACCACAGAAGCCAAAGGTGCATGAGAGGGGGTGCATTCATGTCTTCACAACTCTGTTGAGCAGGTACATGTATGCTGGTAGAGTCATCTCTGAGCAGAGGCCAGCCCTGTGCCAGGAGCAGGAGGAGTACTAGCCAGCAGAGGTGGGTGGCATGCAAAATTTTGAATTCCAGTCTGATTTCTGAAAGCTGTTCCAACTGCTATGTGCCTTGGTTACCCAGCCACAAGATCAGAATATGTTTATTTTCTTTTTTGTCTGGGATGCTATGAGAGTGAAATTCATTGCTTAAGTGTCAAGCACTGAGGAGCTCCAGGGACAAGGATGTCATCCATAGAAAGATATTTCCTTCTCCTCAGTGAGCCTCGTATGTATTCATTTAAGCTTTTCAATGCTTGTGTAAATACTGTGCCTCTGTTTTTATTTGATTGCATTTGAGGATCTCAAAGCACTGTGAGAACTTGAATGATCTTGGTGATACTGTTCCTGCTCTTGTTAAAATCAATAGCAACACACCCTTTGATATTAGTAGCAACACAGTCATGCCACAGGCTTTATAACATGCTGAGGAGGAAGGTATATATCTCATGTTTTTTTCCAGTCAAAAAATAACACATTTTTCCTTAAGAGCAACAGGAATGGAGAAGCTTCTTGGAGATTGGTTATGTTGCTACCAAAGCAAGTGGAATTGTACCTGTTGATGACAGAGGTGTGCCTAAATCACCACCCTCTACTGCCTGTGTTATGGTATGCAACAGTGGTCAGTTGTCGCAGAAGATAAAATGAACAAGCAAGAGCCAAAAATTTCTTCATATAGAACTGAGACATTATAGTGTCTAATTGACAAACTGTCCTAAAAGGCGTTTGTGTTTCCTCAAACATTCTGTCACAAGACCATTGTCAGGCTTATTATAAATGTAACCCACCAGCACCTAATTGGTATTCCAATATCTTTGAGCTGTGACCTAGAAAGAAAACAGCAGAGCAGAAGAAAGTAGTAAAAAAGCCCCAGTCTTGTCGTGGTCCTAGAGTGGTAGGGCAAATGCCTGTTCCTATACTGTACATGCATAAACAGCTCTTTCTCAGCTGCGATTTAATGTTGCTATACCTTTGATTGCAATTACATTGAATCACATTGCAACAAATCTTTGTAATGCCAATCCCATCTTTCCACCTCATTGACAGCTCTGGAGATGCATCTGAAATTCATAGTAGCCTCATAGCCTATGGCAAGAGAAATCCATGCTGCTAAAATTTTATTTTAGAATTCAAGCTGGTTTCTCTCAGCCTAGGATGCTCTGGTTTTAATCTTTTGCTGCCTAGCACAGTGTATCAAAATAACCAGCCAATATTGTTAAACTGTCAGGGGTCCTCACTGCCGCTGAATTTTACCAGTATAAATAAATATTGCAACTTAAGGAAAAAAAGCATCCCTCTGGACATAATTTTTAACATTAATAGAATTAAGAGGAGAGTGAAATTGTATATAAACTTCAACTTGACAACAGCCTTCTCCTTTCCTTTTTTCTTTTTTTTTTTTTTTTTAATGGAAAGAAAAGGCTTGAGTGGAATATTCAGGCTGATTTACTGCTCAGGCTGATAGGGACTCCAGGCTGGATCCCAAAATTTGAACACCGTTCAAAGGGAGAGATATTTAAAAATCCCAGAAAAAGAGATATTTCCAAATTAATGGCATTGCCCAAATGCCTTGGCTCCTTGCACCCCACCAGGAAGGTTTATTATTTTCTGGTAAAATGTTGCTTGAATGGGGAGTGGTAGTCAGTGATGCGTCAGTGCTGCTCTTTGAAGACATTAAAAAGCTGAATGCACAACAAAGAACAGATGTTCCAGCATGCTTTATTTATGCACCCATCAGCAATCTTCCAATGACCACAAAACACAAGCTTTTTTTTTTTCTTTTTTACTCCTCACAATATTATTTTCTGATCAACTCACACTCTATTTTTCCTCCAGCTGAAGTCTTACGTGAATTGGGGGGGGGAGATGTGTGGGTGCGTGCACGGGTTTGTGTGCGGGTGTGTGCCTGTGTGTGCGCGTGTGCCTGTGCATGAGCGTGTGTGTGTGTGTGCTTGAAAGTCTGCTTCCATCAAAAGCAGGCTTCTATTGAACTGTCGAACAGGTGTGGATTCTGCAATTAGATCACATTTCAGAGAGAGAGAGACACTGAGGGTAATAATGGCGGTGAATTCTTCATAGTCAGATGCAGCACCATAGCGACCGGTAACAATGAAGAATAATAGGTATTAGTATTAGGGTGATTATTTTTAGTTTATAGAATCATTTGATTGAATACTGCCATAAGGCACCGTTAACGTGTGCACAGCGCTTGCCAGCTGTAGAGCAAACTTGTTTTACTGGCACTTATCTGAAATTCTCATCTCTCCCCCACCCTCTCTGCTCACAATTGGAATGAAAGTAGCGATTAGGAAGTGAGATGTAATGCAGATTAAATGTTATGATGGACTAAGATCCTGATACGTTATTAAAACTCACTTGCATTTGGTATTTTAAAGGCATAGTGTTTGCATATTTTTCTACTGGTCTACATCTTTTGGAGATGAAACAAAGGGAACGTTTTAAAAATCCACTCATAACCAGGAGGCTTTTTAATAGTGAGTTTCCAAATTTATGACCTTCCTGTGTGTGTTTTACACCTGTGTGTTGTAAATATATATTAAGTATGGAGCAACTGTGTTACCAGTAACCATGGATCTGATTTAAACAGACCTAAGGCCTCTGCACTGCAGTGGGCCAGATCCTCAGCTGATGTAACCTGGCATCTCTCCACCAAATTCAGAGGTGCTACATAAAGTTGTACCAACAGAGGATCTGCAGTGAGGGGAGAATGACAGCCTTAATTTGGAATTTCCCTGCATCTGTTGGTATAAATCAGAGGCCTAACATTATTGTCACATAATATTCTGGTGTAGCAGAGGTGCTGTGAATTTTTAAACATAGAGAGAACTGTTGATCTATTGTTCCTCTCCCACCCTCCTCCCTCCCTACTTTCGGTTGGCATTGTAAGGAAACAAGAACATTGCAGCCTTGGACAACATGGAAAATTTTGATCTTTATTCTTAATAGATTTTGATATAGATGATTTGTTTTCTCCTTAGGCACAGAACTTGGTTCTTTAGAGACCCTCAGAAGAAACATAGTTATTTCTTTGATGTTACCTAACATCATAAATATGCCATTATTCCTTCTGCAATAATAATTGCTATTAACAACAGTAGTAGAAGTAGCAATATTTGGTAATATCAAAAAAGCATGCTCATGGCTTCATCAGAGACACAAATGTTGTAATCTATTTCTTGTAGACTAAGTAAATAGAGATTAAGTCTCACTCAAAGACTTAGCATGCACTGTGTAAATACCACATTCCAATTTCAGTTCTCTTTTGTTGTTAATTAGAATTATTTTTTTAAAAACCATTAAAAATTATTTTTTAAAATGCCTTCAATGTTAGATCATGGTTGTTTTATTTACATTTGAGCCAAGGAAATAAGAAGGGCGTTATTACTCTTTTCCTTGACGTTATGAGAGTGTCTATGCAGATGTTGCAATACCAACTTTTCTGTATGATTCTGAATTGCAATCATACTGTGCATTGACATACTGTTCCATTTATTCATCTGATTGAATACTGCCACAAGGCACAGCTAACGTATGTTAACAGTGCACAGTATGCATAGCCTAGTGCTCTTACTTCACAAAAATACTAGCATATACAACAGTGGGTACAAACTAAAAACCACGCACTGAATTTTGGCAGAGGTTGGCATAAAAACACCTCCAAAAGTTACATCCTGTGATGTAAATCTCAGTATGCCTTACACAAGTCACAAAAACAGCAACGGGAATCTGTAGTGTATGTATGCACACATAGTGTGCACTGACACTGTAATAAAACCACTATTGAAAATAGTATTTCACATGTGTCTTAATTTCCTTCTGTATACAAATCATTCAGATTTTTTCCATTAATATTTTCTCAGGATTTTGTTTCAGTGTTTGGGTTGATGGTTTGAAAAGCACAGTGCTAACTCCACTACAATTTTTTTCTTAGCACTACTCAAAAATATGCTATAGTAATTTAATATGCTTTAAAATTTCAGTGCTGATGAGGAGTTGCATGCCATTTTTTAGCCCACTGAACAAAAAGCTTACTGAGTCACACATAGCCTATTCAAATAGGAAATGCAGATGCCTGCTAATTTATCTTCTCACATAAATTCCGTTTACCAATCCATACAAGAATTGCCCCCATGTCTTTGTAGTACTGCAACCAGAACGGATGCTGTCACTCAGGGGGGACATGTGACCATTAGTGCCACCACCTTGGGGAGCTCTTTAGCATACTGTCCTCCACTGCTGTAATTAAAACTAACAAGAGCAGCCTACAAAGGAAAATAAGAAAATACAAAGAGAGAAACCTGCATATTACAGCTCGCAGCAAGCTGGAGAAAGGAAGTTGGGGAAACATTCCTATGCATTCCCCATATGCAGAGGAAAGCCAGATTTCTACAGAGGTTACCAGTAAGGAGAAAAATAAATATACAGACAAGACAGACCACTCACTTCACAGGAAGATTATTTCCAAACCATTAGTTTAAGAACACATTGGTTAGAGAAAAATAACCATTTCTTAAAGGAAAAGGAGAGGAGTGTTTTTGCACTGGGAGGAATAAACAGAATCAAAATTCCAATATTTCTTCCCTTGTGTCAAAAAGGATGCTAAAGAAGAAATTAGATATTACAACTAGGGTGGGGCACTTTCCCTTGGGAACAGTTTAGCCACCAAATATACAGTTTGAGGTTGACCACAGCTACCCACATATTTATTTTAAATTCAGTGAATAGTTTCAGTTATAGAAAGACTCAAAAATAGAAGATGAAGTAACAGCTCTTAAGATACACTGTTTTGAGAAGTAATATTATGCAGTTCTGCTTGGAACATTTTGCTTTGAAATTTAGCAAATGAGAGTACTAATGGATCAAAAATGCACAAAATAAAGACAAAATTCAACTTGGATCAAAATGAAGCATTTTTTATTTTTCAATTCATACTTAACAAAGGAAGAATGCATCTGCATCTGGTCAACTGGAAATAGATTTTTACTCCTGGTTTTGCAACTCAGACTCTGAATCAAAACTCGATTCTTTGCTTATGATTTGACTTAAAGGCACATGCTTGATGCAGCACATAGACTTTCAGAAATGCCCAGCTCCCAGATCTCTTTGACCAAGTGGTTATGGCTTCACCTTTGAAAGCAAAGGACGGATGCAAGATCTGATGGGCATAAGACAAGCGGCAGCTTGTGTTTGCCCAGTGTAAGAAAAGACCCAGTTCCACTACCATGATGAGGAAGATCTGCAAGGCCAGAAAGCAGCGATGGAGCAACAAGCTTCTGAAAGAGACAGTTCTGCTTAGCTAAATCTTCCACTTCCACCCTATTCTGTCAAAACCCCTTTGGGATTTGGCAGGGGGACAGTGGTTATGTGATTAGTAGGGGGTACCTTTGAGAAATGGTGTTTTATATAGAAGAGGTGATATTTCTCCTCTAGTGACAAAACACCTAACCCCCATATCTTCTGGTAGACCTAATTCTCACGGTGGTTTTTCACCACAGCCCAATATATAAAAGCAGATGGATAAGTCTGTAAAGAGTTCACATGGAGGAAATGGAAGCACTTGAAGGATGAATGACTTATGACAGGCACTTAAGATCTTGGCTGATTTAAAGAAACTTGTCATAAGCCGGATCCCTGAGAACCACTGGGCTGTCATCACTGTCATCATGGTCAAGAGAGTGCTGGGCTTTCAGCACTCTCCAGATCCAATCTGTGCATGTTTGGGCAGCGACATATATTTATATAGCACTTGGTAGAAGGAAGGCAGCTGAACACCGGCATCCTTTCAGTACCAATGCCTTGTATCAATGTCCAAAGCTCAACAACATCATGAAAATGCAATTGGTGGTGGTGATGGAGAAAGTATATGGGGAGGAAGAGAGGGAAGGAGGTGGCTAACAAAAGGTTAGCAGATCTCATGAGATGGTGTGTTTTCAGCATTACACCATCCTCAACACCAGTTTAGGGTATCTGGACAGGAATATGGAACCAGACCTTACTGCAGAGGAATATGGGGAAAAAGGATAGGTGTATGGGCAGTGCACTACGGCACAGGTCAGGATGCCTGTGGAGGCAATGGAGCTAAAGTTCTACTAGAATTTCACCTCTTCAGCTCTCTCTACCGTAATTTAAAATAATCCCCTCAAAGAAATCAGCAGAAAGGGTCTCATAATTCTAGGAATAAATGAATTTGTTAACTGTTTCACTTTTTTTTTTTTTAATGGAAATGTTTGAAAGTAGAAAAGAGAGGCTGCCATGATGTTTTTTCTTGATGGAAAATAGCATTGTTTGATAAGCCTCATTGCTTTGCTGGTGCTTAGAAAATTAATTCCTTCTAACTCACAGATGAGTTGACCTTTGGCTGAACCAGTCTGCTGTCATTTTGGAATTCCATTTTTCATTTATTTCAGGACAGATTCTACCATCTTTACTTCTGGTACAGAGTGCTTTACCTCTCATGATGTCCCATCAAAAACATGCTACTTTATGTCAGTAACTGGACTTCCTAGTTGTTATTTTGAGAAAACACTGCTTTAATTGCTAAGCAGTTACTTTCTCATTCTAAAACAGATCTGGGTACCAGTGTCTACAGACATGCTTGCGCTTTATCTGCTACCTCTCAAAATAACTTGATGCAAAAATATGCTCCGTGCCCCAAAGGACTTGTAATTTGAATTGAATATTTAATACTAGAGGCAAATCAGAAGAAGTAGGCCGAGAAAGGACTAGGTCACAGCAGTGTAGACATATACCTACTTTTTTGCTACATACAACATTATTTTGCTCCTGCCCAGGTAAAACATGCATGTGCAGGAGGCACCAAAGGGAACAGAAACATGGGAGAATAATGGAAGTAAGAAAACATGGTGAAAACAATGTCAAAAGGAAATGATGATGACATGCACCACTGTGAGAAGAATATACTGTGAAGTCAGATAAAAGAGTTTGCCTGTTTGAAGTCAGAGGTGTTGAGTAAATATACTTAATATGAGAGTGAGATGGAGCAGCAGTAAAATACTTGATAGACAATACAAGCCACCTGGCACTTTAAAATCCTGTTATAATTACATTTATTTCACACTAATAAAAAAATATGTAGAAATTATCTGTATTATTTAGGCTTCTGATGTATCATTTGTAAAATCATGTAATACCCAAAAAGCTCTGCCATCACCATGTCATTTGAGAAGTAGTTTTTAGCATCGCCACACATTGTTTTCACAGCTCGCATTATTAATGTGATCATCCTCTAACAGCTGTCTCATGAATCAACACAACCTGACTCCCTGGCAATAAAAGTGGTAATCCCGACCTGTCACCATTTCACCTTCACCACCACAAATTTGGATATCATGTGCATGGCTGCTGTGCTGTGCAGTGCAGTCTGGCGCCGTGTGCGTGTACACCGTGTTCGTGATGACAGAAAAGTTTGAATCAATAAATCCATTCCGAGGAGACAACAAGGAGGAGATTGCCATGAATGTATGTGTATTCACATTAATGTTGCCTCACCACACGAATTTCCTCTACCTGACCACAAACGTCAAATACCTACAAATACAGTAGAAAAAAGGAGGCCTGTGGGCTCTGTGCAATAGATCCAGTCTGACACAGAAGCACATACTCTTTTTACTAGCAAGAGCTAAACTTAAGTCTTACCAACGATGCAGAAATTTATCTCTGGTTGCTATTTCCAGAATATCATTGCTGGACTCTACAAAAATCTGGATTTTGCAAATCTTTTTTGCAGGGAAATGATGAGATACTCAGTGAGAAAAAAAAAAAGGAAATGGAGAAACATAAGAATTTCTTAGAGTCAGTGGAGAGGCCCTGAGGCAATAACACTTTTTTTTAAATTTGGATGAAGAAAATATGTAAACTTTTTTTCCCACTGAGAGACAGCATGAGTTCTGGGAAAGCAAAAAAATTCCAGTCCAAGAATACTCACAATTTTTGAAGGTGCTTGGGATGAAGATTTTGCTATCTATGCCTAGGATGGAGCATCCTTTATGTCAACTGACGTTGGTTTATTCCACTTCCATACTCAGTCCTCTGTCACTTACAAGATGAAATAGGAGGTCATGCATATCAACTTCCAAATTTTATTTATTCAGGAGCAGTTAGGTTTTATGATTTAAGGCTCTTAATGGGTGCTGGGAATTTTTGCAGAAGAAAAATGATTGATGCGTTGTAAGGAAATGTATTGCTTTATAGGCAATTTAGATTTTTTGTGGAAAAGGATCCAAATAATTAATATAATCCTTTACCTGTAAAAATGGGGTTTGAAGTCAAGATATATGATACCCAGAGGTGTACATACCTGCATATACTGACAGCTTTGTTCACAAAAAAACCCAAGCCAAGCTGGTTTTACTGCATAAGGAGTACCCCAAAAGTACCCAGACTGAAAGAGACACTTTTTTTTGGAAAAAAAAACGGTGGTGTTTGTTCAACTCTGTCATAAAAAGAAAGGAAACAAGAGCAGAGCAATGAAAGGAAAATGAGAAGACAGTGGGCTTTCCCTATCTAATATTACATATTCTCTCTGCCTTTCCTCCTCCCCCAGCAGCTAACGCAACTGGCAGGTGCAGTATTGCTCTGCAGATGGACCAGGAGTGGCACACATACAGTTATATATGACTGGCACACTCGTATTTCCTGCTTTATATCACATGCCAGCTAGCCAGGCAGTAGCCAGATTTGAGAGGACATCCCCTACAGTTGCTGCGCATGGAGAGGAACCAGTCTACTGGCAGTACACTATTAACCCTTCTCCAAAAACAGACTGTGCACTTAAGCCAGGGCAATAATTCTCATTTCCCCCATTTTTTTTCTCTGTTACTTTTTCTTTGTCTTTCCTTCCTTGTCATAACTACAGTGGATATTTTTTTGGATGGGACAAGTCTGTACAGGTGATTCTACAGCACTGAATTCCTCAGAACTTTATACAGATTTCCTAATGTTCTTCCTAGTCTCCCAATCCTAAAGCAGCTCGTTTTAGGTTGGGAGTGGAGGATAATAAAGCTAGTGGAAAGAGAGACCTAAATTTGCTCATAAACTAACTCACAGATCACATTTATAGAAGGTTTCTGACATCTAAAGATGCAACTAATTATTTGGTAGGATTTACAAAACCATCTAAACATAGACTGAGACTGAAGGATCAAAGTTTGTGTGAATCAAACAGATTTACAAAATCATTGTTTCTAGGAACATAAGTATTTTGTTAAATCTGGGCTGGTATCATTACAGAAGTGCCTATTTTGCTTAAAATCTCATCCAACATTCTTCTTAATTTCTGCCATTTCAAGGGCAGGAGAATTGCTGCTGTGTGGGTCTCTGAAAATATTATGGGCTAGGCTATGCTAACAAGGGCACTGAAAAATCAATGCCACCATCTCCCTGCTAAGTTCTCCATCCAGTGGAAGCCCTGAGTGGTGGAGAAACAGTGGACCAACTCTCACAGACACTCCACTCCCCACGAAGGGTGTAACCAAGAAGAAAGTATGTGAATCCAGCAGGGATGTTCACAGGCATCTTAAAGCAAACTCAGGTTCTCTTTATGTGACATGCACTCTTTGGAAAAACGAGTTCTCTAGACAGAGAATATTTTAAGGAAACATCCCATCAAAGCAGGCTTCAGCCAGTCTCAAGGCAGGAGAGATTCTGCTCAATATACTTACCATTACAATCTAAAAAAAAAAAAAGTTTGAACATAGCAATAAAAAAAGAAGAAAACAGCTACAAAATTGGGTTCCTTTAAATCCTGACATTTATCACACTGTGGGATTTACTTTTACTGCAGTATTTAAAGGATTTCCTACTCTTAGACTTGGGAATACTGCAAATAGCACAGTAAACTTAACTACTATGAGCAGTAAATGTCAAGATTTTAATGGTGCCTACTGTACACCAGTTGGTTAGAGAGTCACCCATATGTGTTAACATGTAAGATCTGATTCTGCCCTCAGTTATGCCTGTGTAAACCAGGAGTGAGGGCACTTAATTCAAGCGAGTTACCATCAAATGAAACCAATGTGAAATCAGAATCCAGGTCTGTATGCAAAATCTTATTTGGAAGAAAATCATTGGTCTAAATCAGTTCTTTCCACTAAAAAAAGAAATCCTTGTTGAAATCAAAGGACTGGGGTGGGACACCAGGATCCAACATTCAGTTCCCATTGCAGGGGTGCTAGTCATGTGGGCAGAGATTGGCCATCACTTGTTTTGCATTTATGTTTCTTGTAGATACAAAATCCATGAGGGGAGAGGTGATGCTCCTTCTGTCAGAATAAGACTCCATGTCTACACATCATCAATTAGGGTATTAAACAAAAATAAATTAACTTCTACAGTATCCAGAGACGTTTTTTCCCCTTCTTTTACTTGAGTCTTGCAATACCCCAGATAGCATTCTTGTGCTTTAGAGAAGCTCCTTTAGTACACCCTCCTATTTCTTTCCAGACAGCAGCATAAAGCCATGAAGGATACCGCAATAATGTGGAAACGGGTGCCACAGGCTGAGGTTCCAGTTGTGAAAAAAGTGTGCTTAACTCTGCTTAACACACCAAAACCATATAGCATGACAGCTCTGTGAAGGCAAAGGGCTTTTATCAGAAATATCCTCTGAGGCAACACCAAAGACAAGCCCCTTGCAGGTGACACTTGCAGAGTTGCCATGCAAAGCCACCAGCCCCTTCCTGCAGCCCTCCCAGGATGTCCCACGCATTCTTATACTCTGCTGCCTCTCAAGCCAGCAGCCAGCAGCACACAGTCCCTGAGAGGCTTCCTTGAGACAATTCACCACAATAAATCTCCAGTCACACTATAAGTAACAATATGGAAAATCATTTTGAAGTAAGTATCTTAATCTTTTAAAATGTGCTGTGGCTTTCTCAGGGGTATATTTCCTTCTGACACTAAGACATAGATGTTAGATGGAATCTTGAGATGTGATTCTGAGTAAAGGATTCCAAAGTTTTGGTACAGCTAACCACGTTCCCTTAGACCTACCCCAGTTTTATTACCCAATAGAGGTTATTTCAGATCCTTTTATTTTCAGTCTACCACACACTAAATACTCATCATTTTATGACACATAGTTACATGGACTAAGATAATGGTAATTATATCTCATACTTCAAAGCAATTACCCGATGAGGTGAGGAAGGGCTCCTTCTTCCACATTCCACAATAGAGTATTTGCAGCATGGAGTTATTCACCTTTCTGAGATGCATTAGCTATTGGTCAGAGTCAGAAGCAAGATACCAGATTTAATGGATTAAAGGTCTGATCCATTATCACACATCTTATAATTATCCAGAAGCATAAGTCTTTACAGTAATTAATCAGTGAGAGATTAGTGAATATTCCCAGTGGGAAGATACTAAGTCTGAGAAATAAGTGTAGTTTGGTGATGTCCTTAATTAGATATTGACTCATTATCCAGAATGCTTGTGTTTTTGGACGTGATGGTCACATGCAAATAAAAAAAAAAAAATCCTATTTTCTTGTAGTCCTTAAAGAATATAAGGTAATTATTCCAGAAATTTACTTATGAAGTCTACATACTCTGTGCTAGGGGATCCTGTTTTCAGCTTCTCTGTAGGTATGGATATATTCTTGTAGCTGCACTGGATGCAGCCAGAAAATGGAGGGGGTGGTTGTGAGCAAGGCAGCTGCTCTGCCCCTCTGAACCCCAGAGGAACTCCTAATCAGAGTAATAGGGGTCACCAGCCCTGTTATAGGGCCTGGACCAACCTGCCAATGCATAGATGGTTGGGGAGCCTCAGTGCCAATCAAAGTAAATCTGAAGGACCAGGGAAGAGATGATGAACACATGGGAACAAGGAAAAATAATTCCCTGAATTTTGACTCCTGGCTACTAAAATCTTGAAACTCCACAGGAAGATGCTCTGGGTTTTGTGCCTTTAATTACCTTCATAATCAGCAGTTGACCTCTGTGAAATGCTCTGGTCCTCATGTTTTGAGCACAACAGTCCCGCGAACAGCAGAAATGGTAGCCCAGTGTGACCTTACTAGTCTCTGTGTAGAGGTGGGTTTTCCTCCTTATTAGCTTCCTGTACCCTAGCCCCATGCAAGGACTATTGTACGAGGTTAACTCAGATTTGACTTTCCTACTCTCAAGGATTGAGCAGAGAATCATCTATGTCTATGCATGAATTCACAAAACCCTCTTTTTCACCCCAGCAGGTAGTGCCTATGAGGTGTCATTACTACTAGGTCTAGACATGAAGTATGTGTCCTTTCCACAAAAACAGAAGTGTTCGATCTTTTCTACTGATATCCTACTTCATATTAATTTTATTTGGGATTTTTACACAAGGCAACTCCAAAGGAAACAGGTTTTCATAAGATTTCACAGCCCCTAAGGAGACAGAGAGCTAGAAGCGCGTCTCGAGCCTCCTCCACGCCTTGTCTCACTTGCAAAGAAACGGGACAACACTGTGATGAGGTCTGTTAAAGGCTCCCTCAGCTCTTTAGTCGCC
This sequence comes from Corvus moneduloides, assembly GCF_009650955.1. NCBI lineage: Eukaryota > Metazoa > Chordata > Aves > Passeriformes > Corvidae > Corvus > Corvus moneduloides. Next base: position 46,091,332 of record NC_045476.1, read on the forward strand.
TCCTCTCATTCCTGACATTGTGTCCCCTTCTGTGTGCAGCACCATCTCACATTTCCTATACTCCAAATAACTTCTCACTCCTCCCTCAACTCCTTCCTTTGAGGAACCTTCCTTCCTTTTTCTCCTCAACAGTCAGCTCATCTCTCTTCCCCCCACTGAGCTGTGAGCTTACTGGAACAGGGAATATGCTGTATTCTCAAAGTACACTACAAACATGTTTAATAACAATCTTTTTCAACCCTTGATCTTTCCTGGATGAATCCCACTTAATCCTCACTGAGATTTTTATGAATGGATTTTCCTTACCCTTTGAGCAACATCTTTTTGCTAATATTTTTATGTCAGCAACTAAGTGGGAGATAGACTGTACTGCTAAAAATAAAGAATAAAAGACAAAAAAACGCTAATTACTCAGATCAAAACAAAATCTGGAGAAGTGAGTCATAACTCAAAAGAAAGGGAAGAATGTCTTGCTTTTCACTGGGAAACCAGAAAAAAAAAAAACTACAGAAAATTAAATTCTTCTCCTCCTCTTACACTTAGGAGATCATTGTCATCTTTAAGTTAACCAAACTAGATCATTCTGCAGCTCTCACTTCTAGGCTGCAAGTAAGAAATGAAAGATGTCACTAAAACACCCATGAGTCGCAAGTAAGAAATGAAAGATGTCACTAAAACACCCATGAGTTGCAAGGCAAGAAAGCCAAACAGCTTGAGCTTTACAAATGAAAGAGATGAAATTTCCACAGTACTAAATAAAAGGAAGAATTCAAAGCAAAGAACACAAACTACTTCTGACTATGCAAAGCCAGTAAGATAGTACGACTACTAGGAGGTTGTCTGCTTGTACACTGTGCCAGTTACTGAACTAGCATGCACCAAAATAATTTGTAAATAGATATCTATTGCTTTGAGCTCTTATTTTAAGAGAAAATTCAGTAGCATGCAAGCTATAAATACTTTTGGATCTATCCTTGATGCACCTACACCGCAGTATTTGGAAATAAGTCTTTTATGCATTATTTAATGTTTCAACTGTGGAAAAATACTTTCATAGTACAGTAACTTAGATGTCTGAGATAATGCTCATGGGTCAAGTTCACAGATGATGTGAAGAATGATGTAAGATATATATGAGACTTGCCATATCTTACTCCTTCTGTAGCTTTTCTTAATAAAAATCAACTCTTTCTAAATTCCTGATCATTGATTTAATAGCCTTTTATATGTACCTGTATGCATGCAGGCATTTTTTTTGCTACTATCAAGTGTGTTATCACATAGGTCTTGTGTCCATACCTGGTAAAAACATAGTATTGGATGACTTGGAAGTTGAAAAAATTATCAACACCTGCCCATTAAAACGTCAAAAGTAATCCATAATTTAAAAAATATCACTTCTATTTATTATTTATTTAAATGCTTATGGAATATGGCAGTCTCAGAGAGGTGGGCTGAGATTAGCCCTTCAAGAAAAATAGTCTGCATCTCACGGACTGGTGAAGAGGAGGATAACCACAGGCTAAATAAACTCACTTAGCACACAACAGCTATACCCATCAGACCATAACATGGACTACATTTTGTTTGTGGGCTATTTATACATGCCATTACTAGACAGAGAAGTCTTTCACTTGCTGAATCTTAGTCTGCTATGCACTGAGTGCTTTAACTGCTACCATTACAAATGTTTACTCCTTCTCTAATGTATTATCAAATTGCACCAATTTTCGTAATAAAACCTTTGCCCCCATATAAATAGTTTATTCTTGCAAACAAAAAGTAAGAAGAATTAAATGGGTTTTTTTAAAGACATTATATATACTGTGAAAGATCAAGGGCATAATCAATTTTTTTAAAAAAATGCTTCTGCAACCCAGCTTACACTTGTTGAAACCAGAGTTTGTTGATTTCACTCTGCAATCACAAAACCTGTCTTAAAAACTAACTTGGGGAGCGCTTCCACAATGGTAGCTTAAATATCAGCAACAGAGATTCTCCCATCACTGAAAAAATACGTCAGTCCTGATGCCCTCCCTGTCCCTTAAGCTCTGTTAAGGATGACACTTCTGTAGCAAAGAATCTCTAATGCTGCTTGAAGGCACAGTGTTCATTCCTGGTAACAGGATGGTCAAAGTCAAAATTTGGAACTACAGACAAGCTGAGGCAAAAGGAAGGTGTATAAAGACAGTGTTCAGATGAAAAGGCCAGCCTCAGAGGACAGTACTATTAATGATGTTTTGAAAGAGCAGAAAGGCTGAGAGTGAACACTGGCCAATCAGTTACATGGATAGTAGCGGTATAGGATATACCTTCCAGTGCATTAGTGGAGCAACTGAACAGTTGTTTTATTAAATAATATTGTGAACTCTCTGATCATAATCGCAGCTGCTACTTGTATCCCAGTAGACTAATACGCTCTGTTTTCCCTACTAAGGCACGTCTGGGACAATTGTGGGGGCACACATGGGCAGGGAAAAATTGCAGTGAGAAGATGTGCCAGGATTCCACATTTCAAACAATGCTACCGAATATGATAAAATGAAAAGTTTTTATTCATTTGGAAGTATGTTCCCTATTACAAGCAACTTATACAAGATGGAGTAGCTTCCTGTCTATATTATGCAACAGATTGCTCAGGAAAGGCTTTAAAATCAAAAGAGTGTGGGATACATACCCATAAGTAAATGTCCACAGCTGGGTGCCCAGATCACTTCTCTATACACTCACATGAACACCAGGTACTACAGGTACTTCCAAGAAAGCACAGATTTTGGGCAAAGAAAGAACTAGCCTAGTAAAAAAAAGGAGGCCACAGCTGCCATTTGCACCTGCCAATCTGGTAAAGAAATACTCATATCCCAACACAGCTCTCCCACACAAATCTCATTGTATTAGATCCCTTATGTTTCACTAGCCATTCCTGTATGCCCATATTTGTACATTTATGTGTCTAGCTGCAGTAGACATGCATTTTGAATCATTATTAGTTTTGAAAGGGTTTTTAATTTTAGAAAATGCAGTAGCAAAAGTATTGTCAGACTCATATTCCAATTTAAATATTAGAATGATGTCTCATTGTCTTTCAGTATAAAAAAATTAGAAGAGATTATGATTTTTTTTAAAATGATGCTACTTTTATAGTATATTGCAAAGAGAATAAGGCACTTTCCTTTAAACTGATTTCCAAAGCTATATCTGAGATCTATATCTGCTGTTTATGGATCACAACTAACTTTATAGTCATGTATAAACTGTACTTCTGAGTGCTGTAAGAGGTATCCCCTGTCTCACAATAAAAATATTATGGAACATTATATTTCCATATAGTAATGGCACTCTTATTTTACTAGTAGGAAAGGTATTGTACTAATTTAATTGACTAACATAAAAGTCTCACAAGCAAGATCAATATTTTATTTTCTCAACAGTTTTTGTCAATGAAGATTTAATTTCCCATGCAGAGAAGGTGTTTGTATAGCTCACGGATATAAGTGGGGTGTGGTCCTTTCTGTGGAGCCCTGAGGCTTTGACTTCCCCCCCCGCCCCAGTCCCACAAGAGCCCTAACACCAAAACACAAGTCCAGATGTCAGTAAATAGAGGATTTATTTGTAACCCTATAATAAACTTATCCCTTGATCCAAAATCATATAAATTTTTTATGTTTTAGTTTATGTCTGAACTAAAGATTTCTGACAGCTTAGCTATGTTGGTTGGGATGTGAAGATAAGAAAACTTAATCACAATGGAAAAAAAACTTAGCCTGTTTCACACGTTGACATCAGCAGACTGAGGTTTCTGTAGAAGGTAAATATTACCCTAATCTCTGTTGTAAATCTAGAATGGTTGTTTTGATCTTTTTTTACATTGAATGCAAGAATGCAAAAACACATGCAAGTTAGCCTAAATACAATAATGTTTAAAGACAATAAAATTAGAATGTTGCAAATCTGCAATTATAATCCAGAACTTGGGCACAATGGACAGATATGTGAACTTTCTCTGAACCTAAAACCAAGTGCTACTTGAGAGAAATTTTCAGTTGATCTGGGTCAGCTGCCGATGTTGCATGGAAGCCATTGGCAGTTTGGTGGCCAGAGTCAGGTTTCACAATGAACTTCCCGTTTGCTTAAAACCAAAACTACCTGAAATTTCAAAGGCTGTAAATTAGAGACAGAACTTCACAAGTCTCTAATTAGACTATAATCTGTCCACAGAACAGATTTATTTACTGTTCTGTTAATCCTTACAGGCTTCTCATCTAAAGGAAAGAAAAATATCCTTTCCACCTGTACTTACAGCCTGCTCCAGAAGTGATACCATGCAGCACCAGACACAGGTTTTCCAAGCTACTGTTGTCATAAGCAAGGAGAAATACCAAAACTCATCGAAGTGTTTTAAAAATAAAGTCAAAGACATAAACACAACCTCATTTTACAGCGTGAATGAAGAAAATAGAAAGCTCTGAAGCAACTGAGGTCTGATGGAATTAGACGGGAAAATTCAGACACTTCGGCCATTTCAGTGGATTGGCTCCTGAGGAGAAGACACTCCTACCTGTCAAAAGATGCTAATAATAAAAATTATTATAATTATATACATAATTACTTCACACTTATCATTAATATCCAATGCTAATAAAGATGAAGCCTGAATGTAATATTAAAATAATGTTTCCATTTGCACCTCAACAGCGTATTTGTTTATCATCCCTTTAATTTTAGAACATACTCTGTGACTCTGAAGGTGGAGATGTGAACAGAGAGAAGGAGCAGTAGCTGAAGAGCGTCTCCCTTCTGTGCTTTGCAGTACTGTGCTGGTTTGGGCTGGGATAGAGTTAGTTCTCCTCACAGCAGCTAGTAAGGGGCTGTGATTTTGTGTACTAGAAACAGAGCTGATCATACAGAGATGGTTTTGTTACTGTTAAGCAGTGAGAGGCAAGGCCTTCTCTATTCCTGCACCCACCCACCAGCGAGGGGGCTGGGGGTGCACAGGAAGTTGAAGGGGACACAGCCAGGCCAGCTGACCCCAAATGACCAAAATGATATTCCGTGCCATACGGTGCCATGCTCAGCGGATAAAAGCCGGGGAAAGAAGACGGCAGGGGGCACGTATGGAATGATGTGTTTGTCTTCCCTTACACCACAGCCCAGAGCCTGCCAGGCCACAGACCCTGCCGAGCCCAACTCCCTCCATGGCCCGGTGGCCCAGCTGGCCCTGGGCACAGCTCCTGGGCCTGCCAGCCCTGGCAGCACCCTGGCACCCCTGTGTAACTCTCAGTTTGGCATGTCACTGCTGAGCAGTGGGGGAACAGACTTGTTCCTTCCAGACCTGATTTTCCTCCCCTACAATGCACAGGCTTTTAGAGTATGTTCAGGGCAAATTCTCCCGAACAAAGTGTTTGATTTTAGCAGCTACTAAGACATCACTGGCTCACAACACAACAATCGTGTAAGTATAGTTAACTAACACCCCTACCTAACAACTCTGGATTGCCATTTTTATTCTTCAATTTTATCCTGACACATCACCCTCACATTTGTTCAGGCCAGGCAGAGGCATCTGTAAACTACCTTTGAGTTAATATGCACACAGATTCTCAACCTGGCTCTTAGAAACTCTTTATACCTATCCTCAAAGTTGTATTTTTGTATTCCTGGACTTGATAAATAGCATGTGTGGTGAGGTGGGAAAGGTGTTCATAATTTCCAGCTGAAGTATTGCCTGGTGAAGTGTCAGCTTGGGTTACATAACTCATATATAAACAGACTTTTTGTGGCTGGTAGGAGAATAATTGGTTCACCTCTTCTATTCCCTATCTCACACAGCTGCATTGGCCTCTTATTTCATTATTCAGTAAAGCTTGCCCTGACCACCACATTCTTTACAAAATTACCTATATAACATTAAGAAAAATCTCATAGCTTAAGAAGATAAGGCCAGCATTTAAACCCTAAAAGCTCCTCAGGAAGATACGAAGTGTTTATGGGACAACTACGTTATTCTGAGGTTGGTCAAATCTGAGCCTTCAAGGACACTGCCATGGGAGAAAGGTTAGTGTGGAGCTGAGCCTTTGGCCTGGGAGTCAGAGAGACATTTAGCGGCTGCAAAGCTCCAGAGATCCCTCAGCCAGATGCTGCAAGTGCAGTGGAATGACTTTGTGCATTAGGCATGAGATAGTCTCCTGCAGTACTGGGTAAACAAGTTCATGTGGAGAACCAGTACAACATTCAGCTGAGAATCCATGCCTTCCCTTACTACACACCAACCTTCCCAGACTAGGAAACAAAATCCCCAGAGGTTTTAGGTACTACTGTAATAATAAACCATTACAACTTCCCAGGGAATTAAGTCAAGAGGAGTGCCCTGACAGTAAGGATTCAAAGACAGGCAGCAAGGTTCCTCTGTGGGTTTCTTATTGCATGAGCCTCTACAATACCATTAGCTGCTCTTGAAGAGTTTCCCTCTTCCAGCCAGTATGGGAGAAGGCAATGTTGATATGTAGGGAGATGGCACTGTCACATGCAAGGTACACCTATGTATTGTAGTGATTCAGCCTGCAGGTACCTCCATCATTTCAGGGAATATTCTAAACCCTTCTGGGACAGGATATAGAACAAGAGAGAAACAACTAACCACAGCAATGTGATCCCAGGCATCTGATGAGCCACTAATTACCATATGGGGTTCTTCCCAGCTGAAAGAACAGGTATAAAGAAAATATTGAAGGTAATATGCTGCCTGACACATACAGCTGAGAATTACTGCCATAAGCAACCCCATGCTGATACTGCAAAGTGCATATATGCTTCACAAACAGAACATTTTACCATGAATCCTTCTGTTCCAACGTGTTCAAGACTTCTAAAATCTCCACATTCTTATGCATTAGACTCCTCTATGCAGTCTCATTCTCCTTTTCCAACTTTTCCACATCACTTTCATCTTTTCCTCAGTGCAAAGGAAGGGACCTTTCCCATGCTTTTCAGCCCCAGATTTGTTTCTGGACTCTCTTGCATTCTCTCCTGGATGGAGAGTAACAATTACTCTCCAATGATAAATAAGTATGCTATTATTTCTTTCTGCTTCTCACATGGACTTTTATAGGTGTAAGACTTGCAGATTTTTTCATTTTTCACAGAGTGTGAAATGAAGGCAATATTTAAATCCCCTCTCCTCTTACTGGAGGTATGAAAGCTAATTAGGGAATATGCAGAACATGTTCTGGAGATGAGCAACATTAAACACATGACTGATATTTGTCTAGAAGCAACATCAATATCAGCAGCAATATTGATGGCATGAGAAGGAACATACTTATGTAAAGTGCACACATCTGCATCTACGTAGATACATTCCTAAGGTACTCTGGGTCTGGTCTCTTCAAGTGGGGAGCCTCTCCAGAAAAACAAAGGAGAATTTTTTTGTCATTGAATCATCCCTCTGTTGCGTCTCATTATACAAGTCTTGTACTAGAATACACTGGCAAATCACTAGGAGACAACTTCTTCAGGGTCTTTGTAAATACTACTACTTACATTACCTGAATTTAAATCATAGTAAATTTTCTTACACCCACAATAAAAGAGTGATTAGAAAAATATCTCCTTCAGTTAACCTTCAGCTTAAAGCTTAATTCTCTCAAACATTTGAGAGAGAAAAATGAAATTGTGCAAATGTCTATGGAATAGGAAATGTAAACAGGAGAGTCTCTGAGGCCAAGCAAATGTGTGGAAAACCCCAAAGTTTCATGAATCATTTTCTTGTACTGAATAGCATGTATAGTTGGTAATAGGAAATTATTTTCTCATTCAGGTGTCCAATCAAAACTTATGTGAAGTCCCCCTATCCCAATTCCCCAACTGCATCAGAGAGAGCAATATAATAAGGCCCCATTGACAAAAATATTCCTTGATTGCAAGGATCGTCGATATCCTGAAAATGAGTTTTCACAACACTAGAGGTGCACTTCAGCTCACTTTGCCAGGTGTTTGCATTGCAGTGATAATTTCCAGCAATGTGCTGGCTGCTGAATATGGCCCAAAATTGGAATCACCCCCATAGGAATATTCAGATTGCATAGGAAAACCTGGGCAAAGAATAGAACGGACTACCATCACAAAAAACAGAGCAGCACACCCTGAATGCAAACTGCATCAGAGCAAGCATGCAGGACTCATTTTTACAGCTTTATAGAAGCGGAGGCTTCCATATTGATAGACAGGAAAGCTCAGGGAGAATCTCAGAGTCAAGTCTCCTCTCTAGTTCCAGTCTGTATTTTAGGGGACTCTGGGGTAAACACGCACAGTTCCTCTTTCCTTTTCACTGGGGTGTTTCCACAAATGTTCCCTCAATCTGAATCTATCTCTATGCAGGAGTTCAATAGTGACTCCATCATCCTAAGCGGCTGGTGAGTCCTGATCTACAGTTTGCTAGTGAAGGAAGATTTCCTCCATTCCTCACTGAAAGCACAGCCTAAGCCACTTAGTGCTGGTGTCTTTCACAGCCTTTCTTTGGTTTTCCTGTGTGTGCAAAAGGAGAGCTAGAGGAACAGGTCAGAGAGAGGCTCAGCTCATCATGGTATAAAGGACAGCAGTATCTGACCCCTCACAAAGCTCAGAGGTTCACATAGGCATGCGTGGCACTCCAGATGCTGTGCATGAAGCCCTGCAAAGGCGACTGTTCACACTTGCACTGAGTGCAGGCTGCCCATCCAGAAAGCATTACATATGTGAAAATAGCTGCCACACACAGGAGCTACTGCCAGTTCCTTTACTCTGCTCTTCTTTGGTAATCACTGCTTTAGCTGTCCACAGCTGTCACAGGGTGATGAGAGAGAAGGCATTGTCCTAAAGTTAGAGTGAAGAAAGGAAAATCCTGCTTCTTAGTGTGTTATGCTGTGATGATGTCAAGAAGATTGCTCCTATTTGCAATTACTTTAGTGGGATGACTGTGCCTTCCTACTTTCTGCTGCCAATAATTCCTTACATAATCAAAATAATTTCCTCTTGATATGTTAAGCAGTGTTCCCTTGTCCAAAGTCAAGATGACTAAAAGAAAACTGATTTCAGACATCCATCCTTCCAGGTACCTGGTTTGAATGGAAGGAATCTTGATTTTCAATAGCTACTTTAAAAAGTTTCCAAAAAGTAGAGGCTCTCAAGTTGAGGAAACAGCAGTTGACAGTAAAAGTACAACTCACATTTGAAAATGTCAGCCCTTGTATTACAGGCAAACAATGACCATCAGCTACAAATTATGTCTGAGGTTCTTGGGGTTTTTTTAAAAAGCACTCATGATGCTAAAAAAAAGCTTTAATTGATCATTATCCATTTTAAGGGAGTTGGGTCTTTTCACTGACTTAATATGATCACTCCAATTCTGGAAAATACTTATTGCCTAGTAAAGGCAAGGAGTCTTGGGCTTATTTGTGTAGGCAGCACAAATCCAGACTGCCTCCCATTCCCTAAGGCACAGCTATACTGCCAGTACAGCTCCCCTGCACCAGCTGCAGGAGCACTAATCCTCAAACTGTCAGTGGAACACAGACACCCCAGTGCTGTCCATCCCAAGAGCCCTGCAAGGAGAAGTTTGATCTGACTGGGTCTGCAGGTCACTCGTTCTGGGAGCCATATCCCGCTGCATAATGAAGCAGCACCGTATGTTTACATACCAGACCTTCCTAAAAAAAGTGAGCATTGCCCTTAATCACTGGTATTTATGATTCATAAAGAAGTGGAAGAAATGTGAATAAGGAATATGTGATAAGAACAAAAGATGTCTGTGCCCACTGACATTGTCGGTAGAATCCTGCTGTCATTGCACTCCATTGGGACTGCAGGCCTGGCTTAATGCAGCCTGATTGCAGCTGTGTCTGCTTTGGTTTCCTGAAAGAACTTGCAAGTCTAGCATGGTAACTTGTCATCTGCAAGCCAAGAGTTTTATTCACAGTTTGCTAGAAGCCACATTAAATAGCAACATCAGTCTGGAGATCAGCTTCTGCAGCAATGTTCTTATCTTTAAGCCTGTGCAGATGGGTGATTCCCTGTGTGCTTGCTTTAATGGCTGTGCTGCTGAAGACACTAATATCCTAAGACATATCTCTCTGGGGGGCTCTTGATATGAGAGTAAAATGAAATTTGTGTCCAGTTTGACAGGGCCTTACCAGTGCCCTAACAGCAGGATGCTGTATTAGAAAGACACTCTTCACAGGTGCACCTTTCACAAAAAGACTGTCAGAAAAACCTGAAACATTGGCATTATTTAACCAAGCTCATAAATCACAAATTCTCCAAACAACTAGAAATATTTATGCTTCCTATTTGTTTGGAGTTCAGGAATCTGTGGCTTTGTTACCAGTGCCGCCTGTGAGGTTATTGAGAAATTAATTCTACTGTCAATGTGTATAGACAGAGCTTTGCTATAAAAATGCACCCTAATACTATGTATTTTGTCTTCCTTTCCTCCCTCCAAGCACTGTGCTAACAATATGACTCTTTACTATCAGAGCAACTTGCGATTATGTAGTGATAAGCAATCCACACTCAATATGCCATCCTATTAGGCAGTGTTAAGTTATTACAGGTCATATCGCTAAGCCTAAATAAGACCTGACAGAAAAGCTCATTAAATTTGAAAAATACTGAGATAAAAAAAAAGAGCCCTTTTCCTTTCTTCCCCCCTAACTAGACTGAGGTACTTAGCTCAAAGCTCCCAATCACCTTTGTGA